>NC_083475.1:5171333-5281333 GCF_030014155.1 Tachysurus vachellii
TGTTCCATGTTCTCACCATTTGTGCATAATGGCTCTCAGTGTGGTTCGCTGGAGTCCCAAAGCTTTAGAAATGGCTTTATAACTTTTTCCAGACTGATAGATCTCAATTACTTTCTCTCTCATCTGTTCCTGAATTTCTCTGGATCTCGGCATGATTTGTAGCTTTTGAGGATCTTTTGGTCTACTTCACTTTGTCAGTCAGGTCTTATGTAAGTGATTTCTTGATAGTGAACAGGTGTGACAGTAACCAGACCTGTGTGTGGCTAGAGAAATTACACTCAGGTGTGATAAACCACAGTTAAGTTATGTTTTAAATTTGTTTGATGATCTAAAACTTTAAAGTGTGACAAACGTGCAAAAAAATCAGGAAGGGGGCCAACACTTTATTTTAATACTTAAAATA
This sequence comes from Tachysurus vachellii, assembly GCF_030014155.1. Taxonomy (NCBI): domain Eukaryota; kingdom Metazoa; phylum Chordata; class Actinopteri; order Siluriformes; family Bagridae; genus Tachysurus; species Tachysurus vachellii. The sequence continues at coordinate 5,171,737 of NC_083475.1, forward strand.
CAGGGTTTATAACGACAGGTGACTGTGATGCACTGAACCCTCTGTGTATAATATGTAGCGATAGACTGTCAAATGAGGCAATGAAGACTTCAAAACTGCTTTGAGACTTTGGGGATCAAGCAACCTGCATAAACAGACAAGCCAAAAGTAAAGAACTAGAAGGGCAGATGCAATTATTGTAGGTCAACACATCAACAAACGTGAGTGTGTTAAGCTCAGAGTTCCCACTGATTCTCCTTTATTGTTGTTGAGTATTATTTTTATGATTTGTGTTATGCACTTTGTGCACCACAGACCCATAATTCAATATACCAGCAGGTTGTTAATAAACACAAATGTTTGAGGACTGCTGCTTTATCCAAATTGGTCATTCTGTTTTTTTTTTTTTCATTTTTTTTCGTTTTTTTTCTTGGATGTTATGTGAGGAAATATAGCTGGATAAAGAAATGTCAAATAAAAATATATAATTTCACTCTGCAGAGCAACAGAAATGTGATTATATTGAGTGGCTGATTCTTTTCTATACCAACTATACATTGTAATATAATGTCTATTGTATTTAAAGGTGTGAAGCACCTTTAGTTGTTTCTGTACGAGTCTGAAAGTTTACACTCTTAAATATGAACCTGCCAACAGGGTTAGACTCAGAAGTGATAGAGTGACTACATACTGGCTAAAATCTTACACAGTTAAATGTATTTGAATGTAGTTAAAAGTATTCAGCCAATAAAATATTTGAATGAGGGTCAAAACGATCCCATATTTAAATGCATAAAATGAAATGAATTTAATGCCATGTTTTCATGTTTAAAAAAGGGAGCATAACCTATGAGTGATCTACTTATGCTTTACTCTGTGTATCATTTATTCAAACCTGAAGGTTTTAAATAAACTATTTACCATTATCTAGATTTCAGCTTGCTAACTAAAAACAGACAGAAGAACATTAATTAACATTAATGAATTATTGACTTTCCTCAACTTAATTTTTCCTTCTACAGAGGTAAAGGAGACATTTGTTTATCAGGTCTTTGTTCATTCAAGAATAAGAAAATTATTTATTGAGGAAGTGTGAGGAGCTCTTATCATCCTCCACTTCCACACCACAGTCTGGCAAATGTTCCTTCTGCAAACATACCAAGACAGCTACAGTGCTAACTACACTGTGGAGCATGTTTGGAAGCTAAACTGAGCTTGTGTGTTTAATGTACACTATATCTACTGTCATGGGCTGGAAGAGAGAAGACGACATCATAAGGAAGCTCTAGAATCAGGTGATTTGGTCCTGAGGCTGAGGCTGAACGAGTGAAAGACCAGAGCAGGTTGTTCTCAGTTGCGCGCTTCACTGTGAAGGGGCAGCAAGAACCTCACGGGACCAAACTCTCTAGAGGGAGTAAAGGAGTAGAGGATGGTAACAATATTTTGTAGAATATTCTGCCCATTAGGAAAACATTTATACAACAGCTCATTCCACCAAATGCAGGGGTGTCTTTTCTGCCTACTCTTATGAGATTCTACAGCAGATCCTCCCAGTGTGCCATCATACCCTCTGACAATAAACAATCAAAAATGATTCAAGGTTCAATTTTTGCTTGAATGTTTCTGCTTAATTTTTACACAAACATAAATCTTCCCTTAATGATAATCTAACCACACAAACTGAATCTGACTGTAATGTAAACGTGTTGTATATGAATAGGTGCATTTATTCTCTGCATTTAATTCCCTGTGCTCTTCAGCTACTGATCAATCAATCAATCAGACAAATCGAATGAATTAAATCAATCAATACCAACCAACCAAAACAATCACACACAGAAAAGGAATATTGATATTTAATGCCTCATTGATTATCACACCATTCTTAAAAGCAGAAGAAAGAAGAAGAGATCCTTCATCTGTCTCAATGATTACAGTGGATTTCTCTCTGCATCCAGCTTCACCTGTTAGGGGCTTCTAATCAGCACATTTATCACTTCTCACTAACAATTACATAAATAAATACAATTAAATAGTAATTAAAATAGATAAATTTGTTATATAATATAGAATTTGTTATTCTAAACAGTTATAATCCCCCAAAATTTTTTTATTCAAGTTTGGAAAATGATCCAGACACTTTCAAGAATTCTAAAAGAAGTTTCAGAGGAATTGAAGAAAAAGAGCCCAGAGACCTTAATTAGAAATATCTTTAAAAAAGTGTTAAAATTTGGCTTTTCAGATGTTTAGTATGAAAATACAAGGAATATGAAAGGAATAGAAATCCCCCAAAACCAAATGACATGAACCCGATTCATGCTATTTTGAGCTTCAGAGATTAAAAGTTCCTGACATTCACTTTCTGCTGCCTTTCTAGACCACACTCTCACTCTCGTGGCTGAGGTTGGAGGAGTGTGAACAGTGGCAGCTGAAGTCTATGAAGATTCCCTCTGATTCTGAGTCTAAAGACTCTAGGAGCTGATCTGTGATGGTTTCTGGGCTTGACGAGGCTATGGGTATTGAGGCCGCTTCCTTAATCAGATCAGAATCTGCTTCATGGGACATTTTCTGAAATATCTCTGAAGAACACTGAGAGAAAATCGAAGGATACATGGAAGGAGACAGTAGTGGAGACGTTTCCGTCATTTGCCCTTTGCAGCCTGTCAGAGCTGAGTCATGTTCTGTGGATGGGTGAGAGGATGAGAGCTGTGGTGTGATGTTCGACTCAGGACTGGACTTTGTGCTGGAGAATGCCGGCTCTTCCTGACACAAGGTCATTTGGCACACAGAGTGTCGTCGGACACCAGCACTGCCCACTGATGTGGGCTCCGTCTCGTACTCGGCCACAGGTGTCAACATGGACACGTTGTAGCTTTTAGAGCGCACTACAGGGTTCCTGCCCGAGGAGTCACTGAGCTGGGGCCAGTGCCGCTGCCAACGCTTCTCTAAGACAGAGGAAGGAGAAAGACGGTGAAACTGGTTAACTAGGGTGCAGCCCTTTTCACAGTTTTTCATACATTATTTTTCATGTCAGAAAGAGTGTCCTGTAATCATGCAGTGTGACTGCTAAACGCTTTCTCACCCAGCACACAGGAGCACTGCGCTACACAGCCGTCATCAGTATAGAGGCCGTGTGTGCCTAGGTACGGAGACACAACTTTCTGGATCAGAGATTCCAACTTTAAGTAGTCATCACTCACTCCCCGAGACTCGTGCACCCCCTGTAACACACGGCACACCAGCTCCTTAAACAAAGAGATTCCTTTTAACAGAATAAAAGCAATTCAGCTGTTGTTTCTTAATACGGAGTGAGGTCTAAATCTTTCCACAAAGACAGAGGTCCACTGAGGGAGAGCAGCTGATTTGTGAGCCAGCATGTGCTTCATGTGTTTGAAGTAATAAACTGAAATTTGTTTAATGAGTTTATATTCTGATAGAAATCTTGAAGTTGGAACTTAAATTTCATTCTGATTCACTTGCACTTTTTAGAGAAGACCCGAGAAACTACCAAATATCCAAATATTAACCTTGCGATACAGCACTAACAATAACACAGTGGCTCATCAGTCTTTCACTTTCACACAACAAACTCTTTAGTCAAGAAGTCTTCTTATACACACACACACACACACACACACACACACACACACACACACACACACACACGGAAAACAGAATAGAAATTGATGATGGAAAGTAAATATTACTCTAAACCATGATAGAACATGACCATAGTCTTTACTACACCCACGTCTCTCGAAGACTTTAATATACTGTGGTGCTTCTGTCAGGGTTTAATCTTGCTTTGAGGTAGTGTTTAATAAAGCAGTAAGCTTTGATGTTCTGAGGCAAACATTATGTCAATAATCTCAGTGTAATGCTGATAATCAGCCATGAATTTTATATTATGTATGTTCTTAACAGTAAACATTTCTCTCTCTCTATTCTTTCTCTCTCTTTCTATATGTACACTCAAATGGTGGAAGGAATTATTCTTATTCAGGTAGGATTATAATTTTTCTTCACTTTATACTGTATAATGATTATAAATGATTATATCATAGTCTGATCATTATCAGGGGAAATACGTACAGAGCAATTACACATACCCTTAGTATTGACTTAGACAGTAGAGAACCAGAGAAAAAACACGGACTCGTCCTGGCTAAGATGGTGAGGCTTAAATATTAAATAATAATTTATAGATATGAAGTTGTAAGTTAGTTTTTAATGAATAAATATAATTACCTGCAGTATGAGCAGCATTTGTATGATGGAAGGAGGAACACAAGCATTGGGACGAGACAAAGCATCCTCCAGCTTAATGCTCAGAGTTATAATGTTCCGAAAGTGCAGGAGTGCTAGCTGCCTTACAGTGGGCTCCTTCCCCTACACACACACACACACACACACACACACACACACACACACACACACGCCATATGCGTACACAGAGTGATAACATGTTATGTGTGACATATTTTTCTGAGTAATATGTTTGCTATGCAGTCAGTAGATATTTCTGCAGACACTGCAGTACCTGGACTGGGTAGAAAATGGCTTGCAGCATGGAGAGAACATTGCAGAAGAAAAAGTCCCAGGTTTCAGCCAGAGCATCGAGTAACTTCTGACCTGTATAGAAAAATGTCTATTACAAAATCAATGGCAAACATATTCAATCTCTTAACCCTATTAAAATGTTAGTGTTTAAAGTGAAAGCAGTTGAGTGCATTGTGCAGCCTAGAGCTGTCTATATCTATTAAATGTTAAAGGAAATGATAAGAAACCACAACATGCATCCATATGCACACACCCCCCCACAACCAGCCACACCCCCACACCCCCACAACCAGCCACACCCCCACACCCACCCACACACATGCACACACACTCCCACAACCAGCCACACCCCCACACCCCCACAACCAGCCACACCCCCACACCCACCCACACACATGCACACACACTCCCACAACCAGCCACACCCCCACACCCCCACACCCACCCACACACATGCACACACACCCCCACAACCAGCCACACCCCCACACCCCCACACCCACCCACACACATGCACACACACACCCACAACCAGCCACACCCCCACACCCCCACACCCACCCACACACATGCACACACACCCCCACAACCAGCCACACCCCCACACCCACCCACACACATGCACACACACCCATACGCGCACACACACACCCACACCCGCACACACCCACACCCGCACACACACCCACACATGCACCCACACACCCGCACACACCCACACACACCCCCACACCCGCACACACACACACACACACACACACACACACACACACACACACACACACACACACACAATCACCCCAGCCACCCCACCCCCACAACCACCCACACCCCCACACCCCCACACACCCACCCACAATCACCCCAGCCAACCCCCCCACCCCCCCAACCACCCCCCCACACACACATACACACACACACACACACCCCACACCCACAAACCCCCCCCCCCCCCACAATCACCCCAGCCACCCCACCCCCACAACCACCCACACCCCCACAACCACCCACACACATGCACACACACCCCCACACGCACACACACACACACCCGCACCCCCCCCATACCCCCCCCCCCCCCCCCCCACAATCACCCCAGCCAACACTTTATATGTGGGCTGTAGTGTTTACCTTCATAGAAGTATATTTTGTCTCTGAGGATGACCATCCCTTTGGTTAGAAGCTGGTTCTGTAAAAATTAATCATATGTATGTATATATATATATATATATATATATATATATATATATATATATATATATATATATATATATATATATATATACATTTTTTAAAAATTATATATGGTTCGATATACATATATCCTCTGTGAAATAAACCATGTATACTTTTAAAAAAATTTATTTAATGTTTGATTTAATAATAATAATAATAATAATAATAATAATAATAATAATAATAATAATAATAATAATAAAGCAGCTTCTTAAAATATATTTTTACTTTTTTATAGAATTACATTAAAAAACTCTAGTTTGTATATTTATAAATATGAACTTTATTCAGTTTGCTACTAATTTACTTAAAATGATGATTTTGAGGGGGGGCACGGTGGCTTAGTGGTTAGCACGTTCGCCTCACACCTCCAGGGTTGGGGGTTCGATTCCCGCCTCCACCTTGTGTGTGTGGACTTTGCATGTTCTCCCCGTGCCTCGGGGGTTTCCTCCGGGTACTCCGGTTTCCTCCCCCGGTCCAAAGACATGCATGGTAGGTTGATTGGCATCTCTGGAAAAATTGTCCGTAGTGTGTGATTGTGTGAGTGAATGAGAGTGTGTGTGTGTGTGCCCTGTGATGGGTTGGCACTCCGTCCAGGGTGTATCCTGCCTTGATGCCCGATGACGCCTGAGATAGGCACAGGCTCCCCGTGACCCGAGGTAGTTCGGATAAGCGGTAGAAGATGAATGAATGAATGAATGAATGATGATTTTGAAAAAAGTTAAGTTGCTTCTTATTGTTTAGGAGCTTTGTGTAGCTCTTTCACACTATTACCACTAAGTGTCTAAAAGCAGCACCTGAAAAATTTGTCGTGCACGTGCCCCCTTGTGATTAACTTGAGTATAACTTTACATTATAACTCCTAACATTAACTACTAGCTGCTCCCTTTAGAAAGCTAGGGTCAGTTTCAGTATAGCTCACTCAGTGATAATCACATCTTATAGCTGCTCACCTTAATGAAGCTCATGTGATTGGCTTTAACTGGTTCAACATTCATGTTTGTGCACAAATAAATAAACATATCTCTCAGAAATGAGCTGTACATTTAAAACTCTTCTTTTTATCCTGATGAGTTTGCTGAATCAAAGATTAACAGGTTACTGCTGGTTAAAGATTTTACAGAAGAAATTGTAGTGATATTTTGCAGTTTCTTCATAGCCATATGAAGCTGAGTTATGTGTAGCGATTCGGTGTGAGAGCCGAAGTAAAATCCTGGATCTGGCAACTAAGCTACAACTGAACTTGACAAATATTGTAAATAATGCATTAACAAGATCACTTCACATCCACAAAACAAACACATTCTGAGAACATGGATGGTCTGGGGGGGTGTGAGCAGTACCATGTGAGGGTCAATGCTGTGCTGAGAATAGAGCTGGTTAATAAACATCAGGTTTTTACCTGCAGGTACTCTGAGAAGAAGGACCCCAGCTCTGTTTTCAGCAGCTGCCTGCAGCACAAAAGTCAGGGAGTAAATAAGAGTAACAGACTGAGTACTGAAAATGAGACATTAAATGAACAGAGAGTGAATTAGATGAGAGTACTGAGTTACTGAAAGAGAGAGAGTCAGACTGAGAGACAGCTAACATGTCTGAAAATGAAGGAGTATAATTAACAAATTGTGTTTTTTTCTTTCTTTTTTAAAAGGACTTCTCAGTATGTTGTAGAAAATGTTTTCTCGTTATTTTGGTTTAGATGAACGTTCTGTTTTGTCTTTCCAATTTAATGCTGTAATCTTTTTAATAACAGTGGGTGATAATTATAAAAATGATATCAGAGAGCTGAAGATTAAAAATAACAAAATGTCATGAAGTAGGACTGCAGAGGGCTAAAGAGAGATGTCAAGGCCCAGGATCAGATATAACACAGCATATCTCTCTCTCTCTCTCTCTCTCTCTCTCTCTCTCTCTCTCTCTTATCTGCACATGTAATCTCACTTTGCTCATTGATCAGTGAACCGCTGGAAATTATTGCATTATCAGAAATAATGTTATAACTTCTATTGCTGGCCGTCCACCGCCTGTAGACTCTCAAACTCTATAAGCTTATTTCACTCAGTATTGTTCACTGAACTAAATACCAGGAGGTCACTTCACTCACACAGTTATTCATTCTCATAAACTCAGTGTGAACGTGCACCCTGACATGCATCGACAGAGCGTACAGCCACATTCACACACACACACACACACTCCTCCTCTCCCTATTTAAAGTTTTTTTATGTAGTAAACTAGTGTTTCTACCTGTATTCCAATAAATCTAATTTTACTGAACAATTTATTGTTTATTATTTTGATATTACCAAAGCTAAACTATTCAAAACTAAGCGCTCATTAAACAAGTCATTAATTATTTCTGCTCTTGGTTGAGATTTTTTATCATTTTGACTTTTTGGAAGGTTTTTCATATTTATTTCTAACAACATTTTTGAACTACATAGAAGGATTTTATTTAAAATGGGCTCCACGTAAGCAGGCTGACTGGTTGTTAACAGAAATCATAAACAGAAGCATGGCAGTTGTTTCATTCAATCTTAAACATTAAAAATAGTGGCATTTCTATGTGTGTTTACTTCTGGTAGAACCAGTAACAGGTTTGGATATTTCAAACACAGTTAAAGCTGATGTACTACTGTCACAAACTTATAATGACTCCATTGAAGTCCATGGTATTTCATAGCAAAGCTAATATTCAAAGCTAATATTCTAAGTTCTTATATTTCATCAGTAAATGTCAGTGAATACATTTCATATAGTTCAGTATATTTTCCCTAATCTGTGGCTAACCTTGACTCCAACTCTGACTCTCACCCTGAGCCTGACTATTACCTTGATTCTGACTTGCTCTTTAAAATAGTTTTTTAATAGTTTATGGGAAAATATGTGTGTATTTGCACAAGTGTAAATGCGTTCAGTGGAACTGGACAGGACGTGGATGAGGAGTGTGAGAAACACTGAAGGTCTGGAGTTCATGATGCATACCTGACTCCTTCATTTAAAGAGTACAACTCATTGTCTCCCAGATCTTTCTTCTGGAACATGCCGATTACTGCATTATGAATACTACAAACACACAAAAACACACAATAAACACACACCTCACACACAAACAGAAAATTCATCAGCCCACTTTGTTATAGCCATCGACACTCGGCATGTGTGTGTGTGTGTGTGTGTGTGTGTTTGTGTGTGTGTGAAAATCAGAGAAAACAATGGAATGTGTTCTTTCTTTGAAGCAGAGCCTGTAACATAGTGGCACCAAACCCTGACCCTGAATTAACCACAGAGCCACATCACTTATTTAATGTTTAAACATGCTTAGTTGGATATTATGGACCATAAAGTCCAAAGCTCAAACAGACATGCAAGTGCATCTGTGCTTGAGGAAACATTTTAGAGGTGATATTTTAAACATGTCCTTTGAAGATGCATGGATGCTCGTATGTCTGAGAGCCAGGAGAAGAAGAAAAGGAGGTAGCAAATGTAACACAAATGCACACAAAATAAATGAACAGAGTGAAAGAATCAGCTGTTAACACTGTAAGAGTGTGGAGATGCAGTCCATCAAAAGCACAGCTGAAAGCACTTACTCGAGTAAATGGTTATAAACAATGTTAACCATAGATGACTTTTATGGAAAAAAATTAAATAGGGACCAAAGGGACCTTCATAATTCAACATAATTAACTTTAAATTGCTGCAACCAGATTGTAAAGCTCTAAAGGCATCAGAAGTAGTTAGGTATAATCCAGTCTTGCATTGCAGAAAATTCCCTGCAGTAAACATGTGTTTTATACCTATTCCAGATGACGTTGGCCCCTGCCCTGCATTGCTGAGCGCCTCTCTCCTCCAAAGCAGCCTTTTCAGTCTTGCCCAGTTCACTGAGGCTCGGCGAACTCATCAGCTTCAGCCTGTGGAGAGTCCGCATGGTGAGACTTGCTGTAAAGTTACCGGCAGGCGAAGAACAACAGGGAGAACTTCTTCAATAAGTGGATACAACACAATAGAGAGAGAAGTGAAAGAAAGGCGGCACTGTTGCAAGGTATGGGTTGTCTCCACCCACTCCTCTTTCCTTCCTCTGGTTTTCTCTTTGTGTCTGTCTCTCCATCTCTCAGCCTGATGTTTTTGACACTCTTTCTCGCTGCCTTTTTCTTTCACTATTTCCCCTCTCCATATGTATGAAGTTTTCTCTCTCTCTCTCTCTCTCTCTCTCTCTCTCTCACACACACACACACACACACACACACACACACACACAGCAGATATGTCAAATTAGTGAGAGAATTTATTACAGGCAAGAGGTAGGAGAATGGGGATTAGTTACATAAACCTACTGTAAATGCTTGAACAATCAAACTCAAACCAATCCTGATCTTTCTCTCTCATGCCATCCACACACACACACACACACACACACACACACACACACACACACACAAACACACACACACACACACACACACACACACACACACACACACACACACACACACACACACACACACACACACACACACACACAGACTCAGTCCAAACCCAGTGCATTCACACTCTAGTAATCAAACAAAAAAGCCTAGTAGGCGACCAATAACCCACATACAAATACACAGAGGCCATTCAACCAACACGCTACATAAAGTACCACAGTTTGAAACAATGGCCACAGTCTGTTTGAATTTCCACACCATTCAGCATTTTAGTTCACTCACAATACAGTTACTGCATCAAACCCAGTACACCTTTAAAAAAAAGGAAAAAATGCCATGTATTTACTTACTCCATAAAATGAATGGGTAGAACATAACTCCACTCCATGTTCAGGCTTTAAAGATAATCAATGGAACAACACCCTTAAAACCAGCAAGATAATCTCTTTAAAAAAGCCTTTACATCAGTGAAAACCCCACAGAATGGTGAACACTTGTGAGCCAGACTGTAGTGCTCCCCAAGTCAAACTTCCTCTAACAGATCCGTACATACTCACTTCAGCAAACAGTGCCATGATTTATAAGGATAGAGAAGTGAGATAGTTTAAGGAGGAAGAGCAACAGATCCATTCCCGGCATGCATGACAAATATCTCTTCAAAACCAAGTTAAAAATCTGCTTCCAACAAAAGAGAAGCTCAGCTTTGCATTGTCTAACACAGGAAATGCTTCTTGAGGTGAATACTGTGCTGAATACAAAGTAAGGGAGAGAGAGGGAGCATGAACGTGTGTGTGTGTGTGTGTGTGTGTGTGTGTGTGTTCACAGAAGCTAGTGTCTCTAAGTAAGCAGGATGACTGCACTGATGAAAGAAGGACATTCTGAATGCAGTTTTTAAGTTTAGTGAGTTGAACAGAGTTGTTTTTAAAGTCTACAACAAAACTAAACCGACATAAGGAAAGCAAATAGGTTTATAGGTCCCGAATAGGTCCCAAATTTTCTTCATTCTACCAAATCAACAATATTTCCTTACTCATGAGCCTGGCACATTTACATCTAGTTACATTATTAAGGTGCAAAAATAAATTTTTGTTAACTAAAAAGGTGATAAGGAAGTGTCCCATAGTAAACTGTATGCAGTTTACAGTGCTGTATTGTGCTGTAACAAGAAATAATATCGACAAAGATCAACATCGATATCAACATCGGCAAACATCTTAGTAAATGAAAACGGCTTAAATAAAGGTCAAATTCTCATTATGAGATTATTATGAAAAGAATCAAAAGTTTTATTACATTTATTTTAGACAATTTCAAGCTAAAGCCTGAATGTTGGCAGATAAATCATAATCTTTCTAGAAATAAATGCTTGAAACAAGCAAAACTAGGTTGAGTCCCTTCTTAATTCCCCTTTATTCTGTTCTCTCACTTCTGTTCTCTCATGATCGCTCTTTCTATCTCTTCCTTCTTTCTGTAGCTCATACAGGAAATACCCTCACAACACATGAATATATTGAGACCATTACCACTGACATGCTTGTTCAGGAAACCCACATACATAAAAAGTGTGTGTTCAAGAGCAGTAAAAGTGGTCAAGTCTTGCAGAACTAGATGCATGAACAAACCTTATCTTATGTAACTGCAAAATGCAGCTTTGCAATGACTTTCTATACATTGAAAAATATATACATAAATCATAATGAAATGCATATCATCATCAGCCACTGAACACATGAGTGCTGCAAGATTCTATTAGAGTATTTTCTTTTTTTGAAGAAATTGTTGGTACGAAATAAAAAAGAACTGAATATTAGAATACTAGTGCAGAACATTATAATCGGAACGCAGCACCAGAAGATGATACAACAGACTCCTAGATGATACTATAGACTACAGTGCCAGACTACAGTGACTTTTAAGAGCAAAATTAGTTTACTAAAATGTTTGTAGTGACTAAAAATCAGATGCTCATTTGTTTAAATCATGTACAACTGTGTGTCAGTGAATGGGCCCTAACTGAATAAGTGGGAGAGAGAGAGAGAGAGAGAGAGAGAGAGAGAGTCAGACAGTCAGACAGAGTTCCACGCTTGTGTGTAATTTCCTGATGCGTCATTCAGCAGGACCAGCAGGGGGCGCTGTTACTTTCTTGCTCTAAGCCAGTAAATTAATGTTAAGTTCGTCCTTACAAACTAGGTTAGTAGTAGTAGAGTAGATTAAATAAACTTCTATAATTCAATTCATTTCAGTTCAACAATTTTATCTGTATAACTGTTTTAACAACTGATGTTATAACATATAGCAACCTTTTAAGAAATGTATAAATTCAGGATAGAAATATATTTTTAAATATTTTTATTTATTCCTAATGACGAAGCCAGATGTGAAGGTGAGGAGGAAAAACTCCCTGAGGAAGAAACCTTGAAAGGAATCAGACTTAAAATTGAACCTGTCCTCATCCATATTGGAGAGTGTGATTATAAACCCTGGATATAAGATACAATCAGAATCAAATACAGACTGCAGTGACATAGTAGACAAAAACAGTAATCAAACACATTGCAGACATTCTAGCTTATGGCATCTGACTCCTGCTCCCTCTCCACTTATAGCTGAGATGTTACTTTCTAGACCTCTGTACAGGCAGTAGGAGACGAAGAGAAAAGATATATAGTATTTTCTGTTAACTAATTTGGCTAAAGTGTGTGTGGTTAGGCTTACTGAGTTATGGCATTACCATTTCTATATACACAGTATGTATAACATATGTAGACAAGGTGTGGTTGGGCTTAGACAACAATAAAAACCCCATTGGAAGAAGTGTAGATCAGCATCCCTAAGGAGAAATATATATCAGTAAATAAAACAAAAATTGACAAACAAGACTGAATTTATTTCCAAAAAGAAAAGTGGCCCAAAAAATGGAATTTCTGACTGCTTATTGAGTGTAAAATGTGAAAAGTTTATAAATAGATAGATAGATAGATAGATAGATAGATAGATAGATAGATAGATAGATAGATAGATAGATAGATAGATAGATCTATCTCAGATCCTTACACTTGCCCATTTTTCCTGCTTCCAACACAACAATTTCCAGAGTGGACTGTCTACATATATCTGCTTAATATATCACACCCCATGACAGGTGCCATTATAATGAGATAACCATTGGTGTTCACGTCTCCTCCCAGTGGTTTTATTACTTTCTACATTACTGTCTGACAAAGTTAATGCTGCACATTTTCTTCAAATTTGTCATACAAACAAACAAAACCCCTAAAACTATTCATGCTACCGGTATTTGTGATTTGCTGGTGCATTTATTCCTGGTTAACTCTGCTACTGTAAATAGTGTTTTTCATTTAGTATTTTGTTTATCTTCTGATAGAGAAAAGAAATATGCTGATAATTATTACAGATTCTTCAATGCAGTCTGAAATACATTAATGTGATTGTTATACCAGGGTACTATTTTCCCGAATAGTTTCTATGGGGCTACATTTTTAAATTCTATCAGAACATGACTCTAAGCATTCATGCAACTAACCAAGTTCTAGGAGATTCAAGTGCACACCAAAAAGAGTAAAAGTGCAAACCATTTAGTTTTAAATCAGGTGTGTACATACTGGGGAACCTCTAATGAGCATAAAAGTTAACAAATGATGCTCACAGAGGGTCCTCTGGATATTGAAATCTCAATTAATTACAAATTTTTCCACCTAAATAGCTGTTTTAGAGAAAGTCAGCAAATCATAAAGAAAATCAGTATAGCTGGACCTAAGGCATGTACTCATTATTGGATTTTTGTTGTTACACCCATTATTTCAGCATAAACAAATTCAAATTAGTTACATTTATATCCAGATTTCTGTGAGATGCCTAGAGTATAGTTATGAACTTGACTAAGAGCTGTGTATTAACTCATCCTTATTCAAGACTCACTAAAAGTGCCTTAAAAATGACTAATAAGTTATCATTTCAATTTTAGAGCTCCAAATTTTAGCTGTACTAGCACCAGAGCAAAGTATCTGGGTTGCAACTCTGTTGGTCATCTTCAGAGTCCTACTAGCATAAGTGAAATGAAAAACTAATTAAAAAATACATACTGAACTAAACACTTTAAATAAACCAAAAGGTTGGCAATGCCAAAAATCATGTTACTTACGTTTGTTTTTCCGAGTAAAGATTTTAGGCAGATTCAAAGTGGATGCCTTCTGTTTGCTGTCTGTAAACAAATGTAAAAATAAAATTACATGTAGGAGCAGCGAAAGAAAAAAAAATACAGCAATAAATGCATATCATGAATAGTGAAGAAATTCCTGGTAGTGAATAATGTGCAAAAGTTTCAGTGGATCAGAGCTTCTTCAGACGTCTTGCAGGCACTGGGGAGCTTTGAACCATATGGGCATGGACCTTGTTGCCTATGCATCCCCAATCCCTTTTAGTCAAAATGGGATTTAAGTTCCTACATACATCTGTGCAAAGTTCTCTGTTTGGTAAAACCACAATTGAACAACTGATATGTGACAAAAAAGAGCCTTCCAGACAGGACCACCCACTGGCATTGTATCCTTGTTCTCTTTAATCTGTGAAGAAAAAAATCCGGTTCAATTATCCTGATACCCTGCTTAAAAAATAGAAAGCATAAAGATGATGTGGATGTTCTTATTACATGATAGCTGCCACACTGCATCTAAATAAAATGCTGTAATTCAAAAATAAAACCAAGGTTTCTCTTACTATTAGCAACATAAGATTCTGAACTAGGCACCACTTCTCAAAACAGTAGAAACTTATTAAAAAGATTGATATCTGAGATCTGTGGCAATGAAAACCTCAAAATGACCTAAAATCAACTAACTGTTCCGATTGGGAAACTATAGAAGCGTGAAATTTAAACAGATACTGGAAAAAAAATAACTTAAGGACCAAAATAATCAATTTATTTAACAAATCATGTCATGCCCTATACACATTGGTGAGTTAATGTCAATATAATAATTAGATATGTATGTATTACAGACAGTACAGTGTACAGGACTGTCAAAGTCTTAGGCACCCTATTCTGCTACATAACAAAGTTTATTTTATAGACATTTTATATTTCCAATCATTAAACTTTCAAAAATATTTATAAATGTTGCAAAAAAATTGTTGGCAGTTAAGAAAGTGATATATACAAAAAAAAACAATGAAGCTGCTGGGTTGCAACAGTCAGCGATGCTCAGGAAAATTTACCAATTAATTTCATATAAAACTGCAAATATAGTACCCAAGAAAAAGAAAATTAATTGAAATGAGGTTCGTACACTCTTGCGGACTTGAGGAACCCAGACAATCCCTCCACCCCAACTCTGATAACCCTGGATGACCGAACGAGGTTGTGGCTGAGTAGCAAGCTACAGATAATGACATAGGCAGCCCACAGCTTGAGATTCACAGAGGTTCAGATGGTGTTGCTACATGTCAAGGTGTTACATAGAGAAGAAATTTTAAGTGGAGCCAGACTAAAAAGAAGTCCCATCCTCTTCCAATCTTTAGCCTAATCCACTGACAACAGCATTAACTGATTTTAGTTAAAGGAAGCTCCAATCAGTGGGCTGGGCCAGATCTAGGAAGGTGTATGATATGATCTTCAGCATGACTGATTTCTTCTTAGCTACATCTGACATTTTGAAGGTTTCTGGTCTTTTACTCTAGTCATAATACATTATCATCCCTTCCCATAAATGGCTAATAGCCTTACTGGGCAGAAGTGCTTTGATCACATCGGACTCCAAATTAAATCTAAATTAGCCTAACTGTGTAGTTTTGCATGAACAGTCCATTCTAACTGGTTGTCTGAGATTATCAATGCCAAGTCTTCAAAAACAGTTTTTGCCTTGCAGTGCTCCCAGACTACAGACTGAAGACTACAGTAGCTCTGATTTTCCACTAAGAGTGCTATTATGATAGCGGAAGGGCAGCACGGAGGAATGTAAACACAGCATACTGGGAAGAATAGTTAGACATTTAGGGTATTTGTTAACAACTGTTATTTATGGGATCAAGAACCACATACCACAAATGTTTTTGGTATTTTTCCTTTGATTCTTTTTCTTATTTAGTCTTGGCAATTTTTTTTGCTTTGCTTTACTTTGTTTATTTTAATATTTCCTGTCATTAGACTGAAAGTTAGTTTCTCATTTGCATTTGCTGTTTCACCTTAAATTGGTCCAGTAAAAAAAAAAACAAAAACACTAAAATAAAAACTTTGTAAAACAGCCAACTAGGCAATTATAGCATATGCACAAGTGTTTTTCTTTTTACCACCAGCAGCATGTGAACAGTGAATTTGTTAGGGTAAGCTGATGCCACATTACAAATGACATAATTAAGTCAAGAGTAACATACGACTTATGCTATCTAGTGACTACCTAAAGTGACTAAAGTAACTCAATAAAAGGCATTTGAGAAAAACAGATAATATACATTCATATACATATTTCTGATATACAGAGATTATCCATCTTATCTTCTTTCCTCACTCATTGGAAAAATCTTACCTCTGTGGATGTTTATTAGTGCATGTTGCAATAATAACTCTTCAGATATGTGAGACAGAGTCAAATAACATTTTAGATGTAAATTGTAGGTAAAATAATCAGTATTTCAACAGCTCTTCTTCATGTTTAAAAGTATTATACTGTCTTGTATATAATGCCTATTTTTATTAGCCAATTTCCAGAGCACTGTTCAAAGGGTTGACACTGTGCTGTAAAGTCTAGATAGTTTGAATGTTAGTTAATCATTTTTTAATGAAATGTGGCAGCATGGCCACAGTAACCTGTGGTCTTTGAGTTTAACACACCATAAACAGTGCTGTAAGATAAGCCACTGACTCCACTGACTAATCTAAACCATAGCATTTACTCTGGTTGGTAAAGTTGGATAAGAAGCTCAGAATGAGGCAGCAGGTTAGAGAGATGAGAACCGGTCTGTTTTTTACTATTCTGTATTTATTTATTCACAGTATGGACCAGAGTTTATCACATCACAGTGTCCCGCCGATCTACCAGCACTGCTTGACTGGTTCCAACATCTCTTAGGGTAAGAGGCAAGTATACTAAAGGACTCTTCTCTGTTCTCTCACCAAGGTGGTGGAATGAACTTCCCCTAGGGGTCCAGACAGCTGAGTCACTGGCTATTCAGGAAACACTTCAACTAGCACTTCTCTCCCTATCTTTTGCATTTATTAAAAAGAAATATATAAAAAAATGTTTCATTGTAGCTTTGTATATCATTATAACTTTGAACAATGTTTTAAACTCATGGTATCTTGTAGCATGGTATCACTATACACTATATACTATACACTATATACTGTACTATACACTATACACTATATACTATATACTGTACTATACACTATACACTATATACTGTACTATATACTATACACTATATACTGTACTATACACTATATACTGTACTATACACTATATACTGTACTATACACTATACACTATATACTATACACTATATACTGTACTATTCACTATACACTATACACTATATACTGTACTATACACTATACACTATATACTGTACTATACACTATATACTGTACTATTCACTATACACTATACACTATATACTGTACTATACACTATACACTATATACTGTACTATACACTATATACTGTACTATTCACTATACACTATACACTATATACTGTACTATACACTATACACTATATACTGTACTATTCACTATACACTATACACTATATACTGTACTATACACTATACACTATATACTGTACTATACACTATATACTGTACTATTCACTATACACTATACACTATATACTGTACTATACACTATACACTATATACTATACACTATATACTGTACTATACACTATATACTATACACTACATACTGTACTATACACTATACACTATACACTATACACTACATACTGTACTATACACTATACACTATACACTATACACTATATACTGTACTATACACTATACACTATATACTGTACTATACACTATACACTATATACTGTACTATACACTATATACTGTACTATACACTATACACTATATACTGTACTATACACTATACACTATACACTATACACTATATACTGTACTATACACTATACACTATATACTGTACTATACACTATACACTATACACTATATACTGTACTATACACTATACACTATACACTATACACTATATACTGTACTATACACTATACACTATACACTATACACTATATACTGTACTATACACTATACACTATATACTATACACTATATACTGTACTATACACTATATACTGTACTATACACTATATACTGTACTATACACTATACACTATATACTATACACTATATACTGTACTATTCACTATACACTATACACTATATACTGTACTATACACTATACACTATATACTGTACTATACACTATATACTGTACTATTCACTATACACTATACACTATATACTGTACTATACACTATACACTATATACTATACACTATATACTGTACTATACACTATATACTATACACTACATACTGTACTATACACTATACACTATACACTATACACTACATACTGTACTATACACTATACACTATACACTATATACTGTACTATACACTATACACTATATACTGTACTATACACTATATACTGTACTATACACTATACACTATATACTGTACTATACACTATACACTATACACTATACACTATATACTGTACTATACACTATACACTATATACTGTACTATACACTATACACTATACACTATATACTGTACTATACACTATACACTATACACTATACACTATATACTGTACTATACACTATACACTATACACTATACACTATATACTGTACTATACACTATACACTATATACTGTACTATACACTATACACTATATACTGTACTATACACTATACACTATATACTGTACTATACACTATACACTATACACTATACACTATACACTATATACTGTACTATACACTATACACTATATACTGTACTATACACTATACACTATACACTATACACTATATACTGTACTATACACTATACACTATATACTGTACTATACACTATACACTATACACTATACACTATATACTGTACTATACACTATACACTATACACTATACACTATATACTATACACTATATACTGTACTATACACTATACACTATATACTGTACTATACACTATACACTATACACTATACACTATATACTGTACTATACACTATACACTATATACTGTACTATACACTATACACTATACACTATACACTATATACTGTACTATACACTATACACTATACACTGTACTATACACTATACACTATACACTATATACTGTACTATACACTATACACTATACACTATATACTGTACTATACACTATACACTATATACTGTACTATACACTATATACTGTACTACACACTATACACTATATACTGTACTATACACTATACACTATATACTATATACTGTACTATACACTATACACTATACACTATATACTGTACTATACACTATACACTATACACTATATACTGTACTATACACTATATACTGTACTATACACTGTACTATACACTATACACTATATACTGTACTATACACTATACACTATACACTATATACTGTACTATACACTATACACTATATACTGTACTATATACTATACACTATACACTATACACTATATACTGTACTATACACTATACACTATATACTGTACTATACACTATACACTATATACTGTACTATACACTATACACTATACACTATACACTATATACTGTACTATACACTATACACTATATACTGTACTATACACTATACACTATACACTATACACTATATACTGTACTATACACTATACACTATATACTGTACTATACACTATACACTATACACTATATACTGTACTATACACTATACACTATATACTGTACTGTACACTATACACTATACACTATACACTATATACTGTACTATACACTATACACTATATACTGTACTATACACTATACACTATACACTATACACTATATACTGTACTATACACTATACACTATACACTGTACTATACACTATACACTATACACTATATACTGTACTATACACTATACACTATACACTATATACTGTACTATACACTATACACTATATACTGTACTATACACTATACACTATACACTATACACTATATACTGTACTATACACTATACACTATATACTGTACTATACACTATACACTATATACTGTACTATACACTATATACTGTACTATACACTATACACTATATACTGTACTATACACTATATACTGTACTTTACACCATATATTGTACTATACACTATACACTATATACTGTACTATACACTATACACTATATACTGTACTATACACTATATACTGTAATATTCACTATACACTATACACTATATACTGTACTATACACTATACACTATATACTGTACTATACACTATACACTATATACTGTACTATACACTATACACTATACACTATATACTGTACTATACACTATACACTATATACTATATACTGTACTATACACTATACACTATACACTATATACTGTACTATACACTATACACTATATACTGTACTATACACTATACACTATACACTATATACTGTACTATACACTATACACTATACACTGTACTATACACTATACACTGTACACTATATACTGTACTATACACTATACACTATACACTATACACTGTACTATACACTATACACTATACACTATATACTGTACTATACACTATACACTATATACTGTACTATACACTATACACTATACACTATACACTATACACTGTACTATACACTATACACTATACACTATATACTGTGTCCACAGTGAGAGCTGAACACACACAATATCATTGTTAAACATTTTCCTACCGTTTCCATCAGGTCTACATGGCAGAGAGATGAGCTCTGATCCACAGGGTTGATACTTATTTATATCTCTTTACTGTGAGGAAAAAACAAAAAACACACATTTCTTCTAGCTGTCAGTCCAGCGCGCGCTGCTGTCTCGAGCTCTACCTGCGTGCGCGCGTGTGTGTGCGCGTGCATCCTGTATACCTGTAAGCGCGTGCGTTGTTTATCCTGTATTATCAATGTGCTGCAATACACACAGTTATATTTTAACTTGAAGGCAAAGGTTGTGCATACAATATCTATAAAAATAAGACTTTGCTGAAGACTTTTTTGTCCTTCAGTTTGAATTAATTTTTATCTGAATCACAAAGCAGATTTACAGACATATATAAATTCAGGTTATATATTCGAAAAGTTATTCTACCTATTGTGAGCAAACCAGAGGGGATTGTGGCAAGAAAAACTTCCTGAACTGATATAATGGGACTAGACTATAAAAATGTGGACTATATTACCAAAACAATGCAATTGTCTGAGCATGACATCATTAACATGACACAAGTCCATCTAGTCAACTGTTTATAGACATCCTTTTGATTTCTGCATTATCTTTGTAAAGGCAGTTCCCATATTATTATCCCCATCCATCCATTCATCCATCCATCATACACAGGCTGGGGCTTTCATTAAAGTCTAAAGCTCCATTGAGGTGCTTTCTTACTGTGAGTAAGGAAATAAAAGAGTCATAAAAACTTTGCCACAATTTCAAACCAAATATAATGTATGCGGTTGATTAAATATATTTGGCACAAAACTAATTTATGTGTATCAGGTTTATTATTTATTTAAGTGGCACCAGATGTAATGCTTCAAAAACAATTTAACTTTTAACTTGTATTTCATGCATAATTGCCTCATATTTAAACCCAAGCAGAGTAAAAACATGACATGTGAGAGAGCAAAGCAGCATTCATTACAGCACAGCTAAATTCAAAGTTTTATTGTGGATGCAGAGAATTTAATACAATGACATGCTGGGTGCAGATGATTCTGCTCACCAGTGATGTAATCATGAGCCTGTGATGCAGATGGAGTTTAAAATAAGGAGTGAGAATAACAGTAAAAAGTAACTGGAGCTGCTCTTTAATTAGTGTAACATTTTGAAGATGATTATGAAAGAAAAGATCAATTTAGCTGAATAAAAGATCACTTATTGTGAGTAATATGCTCTTTTACAGAATATACCAAATACACCATGTAATGCTTTGACTAGCAACATGTAAGGAAACATAGCTGTTGTGAAAACATGTCACTTTGACATTCCTGCCCTCTTTATTACCGGTTATCACTTAACAGGTAGTAATGTAGCCATAATACTGACAATCACTGTGCAAACTGGCATGCAGTGTGTGTGACACTTTTACTATAATAATAATGTTTCTGAAAATTGAGACAATGCTGGCTTTAACACAGCCTTTAAAACATTCTTCATATCTAAGTATTTGGTTTTGATTTATTATTTGTAAAAATATTTTTTTTTTGGCAAAACATATAGTTAGCTTTTATTTTTCCAGCAGAGAGTAAGTGTAAACGGTTATATGCGAAGTAACATTACTACAGCAGGAAAACCGTATCAGCTCTGCATCATTTTTACTTAAAGATCCCTGTTCGTTACATTCCTCAAACATACAGCCACATAACTACAGGTAATAGAGTGTGAGCCTGCTCCATATTCCCCTTTTCAATACCTTCATATACCTTCATTATGAACACCTGCTCTATAATCCAATCAGCCAATCACTGAGTAACAAGTGACATTATTTAAAATGGTCTCTGCATTTCCTGAATCTTTATAGAACATTTTTAATCCTGCAATAAATCTGGCAGATAGAATTCAAGAGCTTCATTTAAAGTTCACATATAAGAAAATACAAAGAAATTATTAATTTATTATTATTATTATTATTATTATTATTATTATTATTATTATTATTATTATTATTATTATTCACTCACTCACTCATTTTCTACCGCTTATCCGAACTACCTCGGGTCACGGGAAGCCTGTGTCTATCTCAGGCGTCATCGGGCATCAAGGCAGGATACACCCTGGACAGAGTACCAACCCATCGCAGGGCACACACACACTCTCTCTTTCACTCACGCAATCACACACTACGGACAATTTTCCAGAGATGCCAATCAACCTACCATGCATGTCTTTGGACCGGGGGAGAAAACCGGAGTACCCGGAGGAAACCCCCAAGGCACGGGGAGAAAATGCAAACTCCACACACAAGGTGGAGGTGGGAATCGAACCCCCAACCCTGGAGGTGTGAGGCGAACATGCTAACCACTAAGGAACCGTGCCCCATTATTATTATTATTATTATTATTATTATTATTATTATTATTATTAGGAACACCTGTACACCTGCACATTTATGTAGCTGTCTAATCAGCCAATTATGTGGCAGCAGAAAATTGCATAAAATCATACATTTAATATTCTCATCAAACATTACAGTGAAGTCCTGATTCCAGTTATATTGTAGACACAGTACTCAGAATACCATTACTGAATAAAACAGCAGTACAATACCAACACTAAATGAACACTGTTTGGGGTAAATATATCCATCGGATGGCATGTTTACCCACAAACTGTATTTGTACTAGAGCAGGACGATTGTCAAGGGTGAGAGCTAACAAGACTATGAGCTATGACTATGAACACAGTTGGTGCAGCTTTTTCAACAGGTTATGCCACTGGACAGCTGACATTGGAGTATAGCTTTAACTGTTTAACTGCTTAGTTACCTTAAGTTTCAGACCTGACTCAACAACAGGGGAAAAAAGATATATCATACCTCCCACACAAGATTTGTAAATTTATACACACAATCAATTATACTGAGCCTTGCATAGGCAAATTTGCCAAGTTGATATACATTTATTATAGCGACTTTATTACTAAAGAGAAAAATTCACTTTTAAATAAAACCCACTAAAAGTGTGCAACTGTATTGTTCTCTGTTTATCCCTCCAACTCACACCATAGCTGCTAGCTGTAGGAGTTGAGAGAGAGAGCTTTATTATTATTATTATTATTATTATTATTATTATTATTATTATTATTATTATTATTATTATTATTATTATTATTATTATTATTCACCTTGGTACACAATGATTTATCTTTAAAAATAAGTACTAAAAGTAATAAAAGTGAATTATACCATCTATGACCTTTGTGTCTTAAGCAATTGTTATTTTCATTAAATAAAAGGGTTGTAAAGACCTCCAGATATTTAAAAATTCACCATTTTACAGTGAGAAGGATTGTTTACAAATTGAAAGGCTTCAAGCCAATTGCCATTGAGGTCAGAGATATAAAGAAAATCACAGAGGTACATCATGTGACATGTTATGTAGGCCTATGTAAGCACATTAAGTGTTTATGTTCATGACAGCACACTCAGAAAAAGACTAAAAAAATATGGATTTCATGGAAAAACACCTAGGAAAAAGTCCCTTCTGTCTGAAAATAATATTGCAGCAAGATGTTCATATTTGGTGAAAGCAAACATTCTTTCTTTCTTTCTTTCTTTCTTTCCATTTAATTACAATATCCTTTAGATGTGTAAATATTATTTGCTTTATTTATTTGTTTCTTTGGCCATGTATCTTTAGACTGGGGTGTCAGTTTTTTTAAGATTGTGAAAGCCTGTAATCTAAAGTTATCAGTTTAGTATATTCATCATCTAAGCTTGTTTAAACCAATAGATCACTTTGAATAGAATCTCTATAGGAAATAAAGAGCTAACAGAAACTTGGTTGGGGTCAGAGCACAGGGTCAGCCATGATACAGCACCCCTGGAGCAGTGAGAGCCTTGCTCAAGAGCCCAACAGTGGAAGTGCTGGGGCTTGAAACCCAATCTTCTAATCAACAACCCAGAGGCTTAAACACTTGAAAAAACTGTATACAATCCCTACAATATGTTATGACAATAAACGAACCAAATATGTTTATGGTTATTTTGATGTTCTGAATACTCTTTCTTGTGAACTCTACTTACTGAAATCCTAAATATACATGTATAACGTATAATCTGGCATTGAGGAAGACACTCAGGCCTTTCACTGGCACTTCTTTGCAGGTTGGGCATCTTGGCTATTTTGGATTGTTGTAACATGGTTAAAAAGTGAACAATGATTTATGAAACATATCAATGATTGAAAGTTTAGGGCCCTAAAGCTGACCTAAGAGTGCTAACTACCAGCCTGGTTGCCTGGAGGTTTAATAACATTTAACTATGCACTACTTTGACATTGACTGTCCAAAGTTTCTCCATTTGTACCATGCACTGAAGGAGAAATGGTGAATACTCATGTTAAGTCAATCCTTCTAGCACAGTTTGCAATAAGTATGGTTTGGTAAATGTTCCACAAAAACATGTTAAGTGCTTTGAGCTTCCATCCATCCATTCATCTTTAGTAACCGTTTTGCCCTTATCACTCTCATGGTTGATCTGGAGCCTATCACATAACTTCTATACACAAAGTGGAAACTTAATTACGTAGAAACATACGTTTCGTCCTCAGTATGTAATGCTTTTTTTTCTGTCCAGAATTATTTGTCTCTTTCTCAGTAGCCCAGCTTCTTTACTGCTATTAATTAAGAAATAAATATTTAAATGTCTGATGTAAATTGGATAAATTTAATTAATATTTATGCACAGAAATCCACAATTCCACTGTTTTTTTTTTTTTAATTTATTTATTTTTTTTGTCATTCTTTTATGCAGTCAAAACATATATTTCATGGGGTACTTCTAAAAGGAGAACCACAAATTGCTAATAGCACCAATAATAAGGATAAATGACAAGAATGAATAATTTACAGAATTAAGGTATGCCATCCACTACTCTGTAATTCTGTGTACTGTAGTTCTACAATACTGTCGACTGGAAACTTCATTTGAAATGTAGCTGTTATTTATTTGCTCTGCTGCCCTCTGCTGTTACATAAGCCTACCTGAACCCTTCCCATGTAAAGGACTCATTCAATTCTATAATTTACCTCCTTTGCTCATACACACGGTATCAACCCTTCTAATCAAATATAGTGTCCATTGAATGCAGGATGTGCAGCAAATCCTGTAAAATAAGTTGTCCTGTTTGTAGCTTCCTCCTTGCTCTGATGTGCCAATAGAAAACCAGCTGTCATGTCTGAGATGCAGTGACTGTTTGCTCCACTATTATGAACCAGAGAAGAAGAAATTCTTGTTTGATGAACCAATGAACCAATGTTGTTTGAACAGCTGACTGCTGGAGGTGGCTTCCTCTGAGAGATCCAGTTTGGTGGCAGAGATATGGGAAACATTGTGCTTTCCAGGGCATGTGGCTCTGCCAAACCTGAGGGATGGTCCATATAGTTAATTTATAGTCCATATGTGTCACTTTATAAATCTACTCTTAACTAAACATATACAAGTGAAAACAACACTGATAAATTTGTCAAAATGCTGCTCATAGTTTCCTATAACATAAAGTCCCCATTGAAACTGCTGGAAAGACTACATTTTTTTTGTTGCAGACTGAAGAAATCAAAAGATGAATAGAATTAGATTAAAATTTCAGCTTTTTCTCCTTGTTATTTATATGTAGATTTGATAAAAGACTTAAAACTAAGACTTGAGTTTTGGTTAACTTTAGATGAACAGATATGTCCTTTTAGACTGACTGTTTAAACAATTAATAGCTCTGAGTGTTCAAAAGGTTCAAAATGAAGATCAGAGACCTGCCTATGGGAGAAAAACAAGCCAATTTGAATTTAAGAAAGAGAGAAATTCAATAAGATCCAATGTACAAGTTCTTGCCATAGGCAGTTTGGAATTTCCTGTAAAAAAAAGAAACCATTAGTGTACTAACCAGATGTAAAATGAAAAACAAAAACAGCTGATAACAGAAATATCGTGAGAGCTGTGAAGAAAAATCCAAAAACAGCAGGCAGTTACATCACTGCAGGGTTAATCCAGCATATGAAGAAAACTTTGTGAACAGAAATATAGAGGCTTTACCGAAGATCAAACCACACATCAGCAGTAAGAATCAGAGCAGGCAAATGACAGAGAAGAGCCACATGGTGATGGAAAGCCCAAAGTATGGAGGAAGAAAGAATTGCCTCATAAAAAGCTAACTGGTGTAGCATTGTGGAGGTCATAGCATGGTTTGGGCTTGCATGGTTGCTTCTGGAACAGGTTAGCTAATCTTTGTCAACAATGGAACTCGTGAAGGTACTGTAGCAGCAGAGGTTTACAGGTAAAAAAAACACATCAAAAAGAGGAAACCAGCAATTTGGTAAACACTGAGTTGCAGAATTGAGCCAGTTATCCCAGCAAGGCATATGCACCCAAATATTAAGTGTAATTTAGTTCAATTTAATTCAAGCTTGTCTAAAAATTGGGTGGTCTGTTACAACATTTCCAAGTTTTCTAAATGTTTTTGTTAAACATATCTGGATGCAAATACCTGGAAATAAAAGCTGAAATCCTTAACTCTCTTCTCATATTCACATTTTGATCATGAACCCAGATGTCTTTGGTGTATAGCAAAAACAACTGAATTGGCCTCCTAAACTTTTAATTTAAGAAATCGGACTGCCGATTGTCGGACTGCCGTCTGCTCCCAAAAGAATTTCTTGAAAAGTTATTTTCATTGTAATAAAACCGTTGCTCAGTAGCATAGTGAATTGCTACACAGGAGTCTATAATGACAACGAAAATACATGTTTTTAAAAATGTAAATGAACAAACAAACAAACAACAAACAAACAAACAAACAAACAAACAAACAAACAAATAATAAGTATTGAGATAAGTATTCAGTACTTTGTTTCTTGGCAGCATTTACAACTTCATATTTAGCCTAAATCCTAAAGTCTCTACAAGCTTTGGGCAAATGGATCTGGGCATTTTACCCGATTCTTCCTGTCAGATCCTATCAAACACAATTAGATTGGAGGGTAAGTGTGTATAAACTGCTATGTACAGGTCTCTCCAAAGATTTTGCATGGGATTCATGCCTGAAAAGAAACTCTCCAAATCTTCTCCAGCCTTCTATAGTCTTACTTGTATGTTCAGTTGGTGTCATGCTAAAAGGTGAATCCTGACGTGAATGTCATAACAAAACCATAAGAATGGCATTATCAGCTCATGAAGCCTGTGACCCATGAGATTGCTGTGGATAGAACTACTTTGAGATTATCACACCGTCTTTGAACTGCTGTTGCATCGGTCAGCTTTGTGCTTAGTGCTAAACATTTGAAGACTTCGACAAGAAGGAATTAATGTTAAGTCTATAATCAACTCAGAAATTACACTATGCTATTACTTCCTCAGGAGCTCTTGGTTGAACAATTGTCCTCGCATTTAAATTTACATTATTTACTGTCCAGTGTTGCCCAAATGAGGATGAGGTTCCCTCTTGAGTCTGGTTCCTCTTAAGGTTTCTTCCTCATATCATCTCAGGGACTTTTTTATTCTGTGTGTCTATATTTCTGTAAAGCTGTCCATTGTTAAAATCACTATACAAATAAATTAATTTGAATTGGTTTCCACTGGTGCTTTCACACCCCAGCACTCAGGGTGGCTTCCTCAAGGATCCCCAAGGATCTCTCCTATTTCAAATAAATATAGACATTTGGCACCTCTAGCCATGTCACCTGTGTCTGTAGGTTTTGACAATTGGAATTACTTGCCAAATGAGGAGGTGCTTCCATTGACCACAGTTCCCCAGATATCAGTGTAGGATGTTGTGCAGTAGTCCATTAAGGGTCCTCCTTATCAGCTTATGCATGGATGAACAACATGAGTGTGAAAAGCTAGTGGTCACTGCAGCAGAAACAGTGGAGGAAGCTGGTGGTCAAATGATTCTGGGCAGAGATTTTTGGCAGTCATCAAAATCAGGATGTTTTTTAGGGTGTTCCTTGTTGTGCACATTATGTGCTATACAATACTATTTTGACCAGATTGCAACCAATCTGATCCTCAGATCAACTGTCCATCAGAATCTGCTTTGGTAGAAATGCAATAATTCTCCCTTCTAAGGTGGTAGACATAATTACTATGGCCTATAGGTAGACAGGAAACCCAGCCCTACAGTGACATGAAACTCTACAAATAGCATCTCATTCTCATGGGGTTCACCTAGGTGTCTGATGTTATACAGTAGAAAGTATGCATTGCTTCTGTGCATCATTAGGAGGGGTAAAGTTCAAAATTTCACCACCCCTAAGGTTATCTGCGGTTCATAGAACCACTTTTACTTATATAAAAAAACGTTCAGGTTAGATACCTTTTGAAAGTAAATGGTGGAAAGTTATGGTGGGTCCCATCTTTTAAAATTTGTAACATGTCTAATTAAACATTCAATATATAAAACCTGCCAAATTTAGACAAATTTCATATGTAAACCATAAAGTACACCAAATGTATGAATACTATGCTACCCAAAATTGTTACAGATGATCTATGTCGAAACATCCTAATAGAGGAAACAATAAAGAAGGCTTAATGGTAACATACTATGTAATGCCTATTACTTGTTTTTGGTTTATATTTGCTTAGTTATCACAGATCCTTCCCAAAGTATAACTTTTCGGAATAATAATTTTCAGAATTTAAACCATGAACTATATATGAAAAAAAATATATGAACTAAATTCTAATTCCCATGGAAAGCAACAAATACTAACGTGTCAGTAATATACATACTGGTAAAATTCAGTTCTTGCACAGCCTCTGCCACTTTTACTTACTTTGTTTTACTTCCTGGTTCTCAAATTTATAAACTATATGCAGACATTCACTGTATGTGAAAAATGATCATTAGTGTGTATCTTGTTTACATGGTACTGCCATTATCATGTAAGACCCTTGTTCTGCTTGGCTTACCAAGAGAATGATCTTTCAACTCTGTTATATGGATTATACCTTCTGCCTAGATCTACACACTTTGTCTGAGATGCATTTTGTTTCATTTGATTCAATTTTTATTGTATAGCACTTTTAACACTGGACATTGTCTCAAAGCATTTAAAGAATATAGAACTAAAATTTCAAGATTTTGTATTACACTTATATTTACATTTATTTGTGTTTTATCTCTAATGAACAAGCCTGAGGCAAGACAAGGAAAGAAAAAACTCCTTTAGATGATTTGAGGACGAAACCTTGAGAGGAACCAGACTCAAAAGGGAAACCATCCTCATTTGGGTGACACTAGAGATTGTGATTAAACATCTGAGAATATGAATATGAATAATGTCCCTTTTACAGTCATTTTGTTATAAAGACTTTGCTTCTAACCTGTGAATACAACATAGAGAAAAATATGCAAAAAATATTCATTTATATATAGGTAGATTTATAGGAGTTATCAACCCCTCAACTTTAGCATTAGAGCCCTCACAGTGGGGTGAAAGGATGACAACTCTGAGTCATAAAAACAAAGCCAAAGCTAGCGCTCACCCATGGGAGCAACACTATTCCCCATATTTTTACATGACTAACAGGTTTGCTCTCCCTAGCAAGGCCCCTGCTGAGAAACCTGAAAGAGCCGCTATCCAAAGGCAAGTAAAATTAGCTAGGCCTTTAGGGGCTCCACTAGCACTGTTTAGGTAAGCCAGGAGCCAGGGCACTGAACATAGCAGGCATAGGTTCTCGAAAGTAGTTTTTTACTTACAGTAGTTAATTGGCGACAATCTGAAGCCAAAGCAAGTGACATTTACATCTGCTAATGCAAAGCAGTTAATCAATGCATCATCATTTCACTACACCCAGGTATAATCACACAAACACACACCTTAAACAGACCACTAGGAAATTTGAACAGAAATGGCATCAAACTAAATCTGTTTCCATGCTTCTGAAAAGCTGCTTTAAGGGAACATCTACTGTTAAAAGCACTATACAAATAAATTAAATTAAAATGTAATTGAATTGAATTAAATTGATAGTATATCAAGTACCATGAAAGGAAAGCCTTGTGAGCTCCCATTGGTTTTAAAATAATACTACTAGCACCAGAGCGATTCTTTTTTATGATCTGCCACTTCTAATTTTAATCAAAAGGTGCAGGCTATTTATTGACTCATCAAGTAGTAAAGGCTGCAGCAGGGGGCAGATATTTCTCTTATAAAGCCCCACAGTTATGGAACCGTCTTCTAATTAGTGTTCAGGACACAGACAGTCTCAGAGTTTAAGTCTAGGCCGAAAACACATTTGTTTAGTTAAGCTTTTTATGAATAGATTTTCTTAGGTAAATGATGAGATCTGGATGGATATACAGTGTTTTCATGAACTTAGATGTTGAATTCTGGTGCCCCCCCACTCTCATGTATTCAGGTGAGGTTTGTGTTAATGTTTAAATGGCTGGCTGCTTTTTGTCCTAGAAAGCTTTTGTGTGACCTTCTGTCTCTTCCTTTTAATTATGCTATCATAGCTAGTCTTTCTGAGATCCTGCCTGTACTTTTCATGCAGTGTACATTGTCCTTAACCATTACATAATCACAAACATACCTAATATGGAGGCTCATCACTTGGTGGTGCTCAGTGCTGTTGACTGCAAACTTACATCACTACTTGGGGATATAGAGACTGTTGTGGATAGGACTATTTGGAGACTAGTGTTGATGGCTTTGTACTGCTGTTTCTGCTAGGGTCTCCCCACCATTGATTTGATGACTTAGGCAGGAAGGACTTAGGCAGAATTCAGAAATCTTAAAGCAACATTAGTGTAAGATCGGTTAATTGGAAAATTCATGAAATGGGTTTCCATGGCAAGCAGCTAAACACAAGCCTATAATCAATATGGCAAACATGGATTTGAGTTGTGTAAAGCCTTCTGCCAGTGGACTCTGGATCAGTGGAAATGTGTTTTCTGGAGTGATGAATAATTCATGATTTTCCTCTGAATATAATATTTGAATATTGAGGGACAACCACCACCATGCTTCACCATAGGTATGGTATTCTTTGGGTGACAAGCGTGTTTTTTGCAACAATTTTTAACACCAATTTTATAATTTTGCTCAAAATCTTCTGCCATTGTCTTCCCTAACTTTGACACCTTTTTGTCACAGAATTTTTTGGGTTGTCCTTGAGAAAGAGCTTACTTCATATCCCATAGCACAGACATGTGAAGAATCCAAGAGATTATCACATGCAGACATTGGCCAGTACTTACCATAATTTCTTGCAGCTCCTTTAATGTTGCTCTAGGTCATTTCATCAGTATTTGAGACACTTGTTTGCTTTCCTGGGTAACATCTCTGTGGTCCCACTTTTTTATGACTTAGACGAGGGCCTTCACAGTGTTCCATGGTACATCAAATGTTTTGTAAATTCTTTTGTATCACTTGTAAAGGGTCAGCTCTTGTCAGCCTCCAAAGTTTTGTCAGTTTTGCAAGAAAATCCTGTTTTTGATAATCACTATGCACAATCCCAAGTGTGGTCTGGAGATGTGTAAAGAATGCTGCCACTGTACTCTGGAGCAATGCAAAAATTTCAACCCAAAATCTGGTTGCCTCTTACAGAAGTTTCAAAATTGGTTGTAAACGGATCTTCATCATTCATCTTCAGTAGCTGTTTTATCCTGCTCATGGTTGGGGTAGATCCCTCCACTGGCTTCCCTTCTTTCATAGTGCATCCTGGTGCCATCCCTTCCCAGGTGAATGACACTTACAAGCCTGGCCATCCACATGAAAGTTAAAGAAAATGCAATTCACAGATCATTCCACTATTGCTCCAGTTCTGATGCTCATGTGCCCATTACAGCATCTACAGCTGCTCTGAGACAGTAGTCTAGCCATCACAATGTGGCCCTTGCCAAAGTCATTCAGATCCTTACACTTGCCTATTTTCCTGCTTAAAACACATCAAAAGACTATACTTACTGTGTAAAACACCCCTTGTCTGATGCCATTGAAACAAGATAGTCCATGTTATTCAATTCTCTTCTAAGTGCTTTTAATGTTAAGTCTTATCAGTATATGTTGTATATACAAATATTATGGGTAATATTGTATAACAACTGCTCACAATTAAGTGTTTTACATGTGCTCAAGATATTATTATCTGTTTCATATACTGCTGTAAATCAGGAGTATGCTTGGTAAAAGTTCTTTTTTTGTTTGTTTATTTTGTTTTACATTTTTCATTTCCATGATTTCCTGGAATCATGAGGAAATGCTGAAAAATAAAGCTACAATGATTATAGAACATTACTTTATTGAAATCCTGAACCAGACATCCTTTAAAACTGACAGACTATATATGTGCATAAGGGTCCTATTGGATGAAACTCAAAAGTTTCTTTTTTCTATTTTGTGGAGCATTGGCAGGTTTCAGCTGGTCTTAAATTATGTACAGCTCAAAAACACACAAAAGACTTGTAATTAGCACAGAATTCTCTAACATTTTTTTTTTTACCTAAACAACACATTACTGAACTCCAGAATAAAACCGTATGTATACCGGATTTCTGTACGAACAAGTCAAATTTTTTTTTTTTGTAGAACTGCTCCATAAAGCCTTTGAAGAACATGTGCATAAGGCTGCACATCCCAGCTGAGCTCTTGAAAAAAATTCATTCTAAATGTGTTTTTTTCTTGTTGTTGTTATTGTTTTGTAGCACCATTT
Source organism: Tachysurus vachellii (assembly GCF_030014155.1). Lineage (NCBI taxonomy): Eukaryota > Metazoa > Chordata > Actinopteri > Siluriformes > Bagridae > Tachysurus > Tachysurus vachellii. The sequence goes on from NC_083475.1 coordinate 5,205,624, forward strand.
TCCATCATTGAGAAAACTGACATGGAAAAATTATTTGATCTTTATAAAAAAATACAGCTTAAAGAACCTCAAACCAACTAAGAGTGTATCAAGCTTTATAGAGGATTTTGATCTCTGGTGAATTTTCTGATTGTTCTGAAATGTAACAAAGCTAAAAGCTAAAGTAAATCAGATAAAATAATTTTTAGAATGAATTGACATCAACTATGATAATTTCTCAAAATGGGACAGATACTGACATTTTTTCTGGTTTAAACATACAAAACATAATTAAATAAATAAACGCATTGGTTATAAAGTGTAAATGAAACATTACTTCTTTTTCTATAGTTTTCATGGTGTCTCAGTATTTCTAGGGTAAACTAGACAGGCAAAAATTTGTGGACACCTGACCATCATATGTGGTTCTATTTTGTATACTATACTATACTACTATACTATTGTATCTATTTTGTTCTATTTTCTATACTATATATTTTTTTACTTTTGTAATTTCTCTTTCTTGGAACTACAGTAAAAGACTCAAACACTGTTCCAGCATAATATTCCTGTACACAAAGGACCAGAACTGCATAAAGACGAGTCTGTTAAGGTTGGAGTGGAAGAAGCCCTGACTCTGACTCATTGAACACCTTTGGGATGAACTAGAACACCGACTGCACACCACATCAATATGGAAACTCAATACATTTCAATAACTCTTATTTTGAGTACAAATATATACATAAAATGAGGAGTATAAATGTATATTGTCATTACCCTTGCAGATTAATTCCTTACCTTCATATGTGTGCTTTTCCATGTTCCAGTCATGCTGAATCTTCTTTAGAATGCGGTTAATAGAAGACACCTGTATGAGAATAAAAGAGTTAGCAATTCAGCAACTCAGATTTACTTAGTGACAAATAAATTCATTACACATTTCAGATTACACTGTGTTTTTAATGATTAAATGTCAAGCAAAGCAAGTGGTACATTAGGTGAGAACTTGGCATGTGTAGTCTGGCTTGGTTTGGTTATGGATATGGTTTGTTTTATATGCAGAATTTACTTGCTGTCAGTCGAATTCTGACATTACAGTATATACCAGACAATAAAATCACCACTGCTGATTAAACTCCTGCCAAACCCAGCTAGACTTACTGTAAGTGAACACCACTGGGTTTTTTCAACATGGTGATTATAATGTGCTTATCAGTGAATCCACAGAACTTTGCATTAGATTTATAGACATTAATCATAAAAACTTGGGGCTCACACTAGGAATTTTGTCAGCATGGCACACTTGCTCTAATGAAAGCTTCTTGCGGATCTCCCATGCAGGAAGTGTCGGACTGGTACGCTTGTACTCTGCTATAGTAGAGACCACATCAGGGGTGAGGAGCCTTGGTCTGCTGCCTCCGGTGGCTTTGGGGACCCAAAGGCCAGTGGATCGATACCAGCGTAAGATCTTGCTGACGCATCCACTTGACACCTGCATGTTACATTATGACAGTTCATTATTGCTATACAGTTGCATTTTCAAAGCATGATGCCTACAGGCTTTCAGTTCAAGAGGATCCTGTTGTCCCTGTTCTAAATCACTAATCATTACCAATTCAATTCATGTGTTCAGATGTATAAAGTTGTTGCTAATTAGTAATTATCTCACTTTAGTTGTGCTAGATGAGGGAAAATGTTACATTTGCAGATGTTCCCATATAGACCACTATGGATGAACAACACCAATATTTCCGATTCAATTCAATTCAGTTTTATTTGCATAACACTTTTAATGATAGATATTGTTGCAAAGCAGGAATATTTAAAATTCAGAAAGAAAATATAGGCATCAGCAGCAAGGTCAAACGCCATGAGGCAATATGAGGAAGAGACCTTGAGAGAAGTCAGACTCAAAAGGGAACCTATTATCATCTGGGTGACACCTGATATAAAAAAATATTTACTTTACTTACATCCATTGTATATCATTATATAATTATTATTATTTTATACTGTATACTACAGTCAACATTTAAGGAAATACTAGGCTTTTTTTTTTCTTTGAGAATAATGAACACATTTGGTCTGCAAATGGTCCTAGTACCTTGAGAATCCTAGATATGTCACATGGACGCACACCTTCTGAAGCCAGCTCTATCATCAGCTTCCTTTTATGTGCAGGCAGAGGACGGCCATTCAGAAACCTTCCCCCAAGCTGATTTAAACTGCCTTCCTCTGGGAGAAAAAGCCCAACAAATAACATGTGTATATGTATATATCATTATTATATATATGTTGTTCATTTAATCCCAGGTGAACACAAATGGACATGATATTAAATTTGAAATTATACATTATACTAAATGATAAATTATACATTATGTTATTGTATATTATGTTATATGTATTATTATGTAAGTGTCCATTAATTTTGCATATTTTAAATTCTTTCTCTGTTTGAATAAATTGATTTGTTAACTGAATCCTAACACAAACGAGAAGACTAGGCTACTTTAGAACAAAAACGCAGGATTATTAAATGTTTTGATTTTATGTTGTTAAAGTTGAGTTCAAAGATCATCAGTACAAAAACCTATATAAAATTCTGTTTAAAATAAAAGTAGAATTTCTAACCTTGGTTTTCCTGAGTCATTTTTCTGCCGCACATCCCAACTATCTTGCACGTGGTTCAATCTGTAATACGTCTTTGCGCTTATTATACAGTACACAACTGCACAGGGTGATGCCATATATTTATTTCATAAATGATAGAATAATTTCTTACCTTGGAATTATTTTTGTTTCCTGAGAGAGAGAGAGAGAGAGAGAGAGAGAGAGAGAGAGAGAGAGAGAGAGTGCGTGTCGGTTGCGCACCTGTAAGCACGGATCTAAACTCTTCCTCACCTTGTCACTGTCTGCGCGCTCCCTCTTCAGCTACAGCGCTTTTATTGAAGTGATGGAGCAGCACCGTTTATTAAGGAGACCAGAAACGCAAACAGTCCGTACAACCACTTATCAACACCCTACACGCTATTGGTGCCATTTATCCAGAGTAAGTGATGAATAGATGAACATGCATAAATAATGGACCGACTGGTGTACTCTGTTTCTTCAGAACAATTACAGAGAATCAGTGTAATTTTTTGCTTTATGTATGATAAGTAAAAGAATGACAGTCTTCTGTACAGTATTATAATCTATTTTTACCGAGCACAGATCAATTATCTGTGTAATGTTGGGAATATTCATTCATGTAATTCAGATAATAATAAGATTATTTCATCCCCATCATGCGCTGCACAGTCCACTAGTGCACCTGAAAGTTACAGGATAGTTCAAACAACCGCTCCTGTTGAGAAAGATTCAACTTGAGATTATTATTATTATTATTATTATTATTATTATTATTATTATTATTATTATTATTATTATTATTATTATTATGCTTTAAAATATTGGATCGAACCCAAGCAATCGTGCGGCTTTCGCACAAAACGGCCGTGTTTCTGGCGCATTCTCATGAAGGTTATAGCGACGCTTCATTTTAAACAAACATTTGAAAACCTGTTCGGATGTGGACCATATGGTAAAGTGCTTTTGATAAATCACAGGTACATCCTCTACCCTCTTTTATTACATTTTCTTTCAAGGATGAGCAAATAGAGCCTGATGGTGCAAATGCGGACCAATTGTGGCTTTATTCATAAAAACACGGAGGCTTAGAAACCTCACAGGTGTCCGTTGTCCAACCAGCAGATACAATGTGCTGTAAACGTTTCAAAGGAAATATTTAGAGAGTAAATATTAGCGAGGTAGAAGCCACGCGAGCCTCGTATTTGGTCATGTTTAATGACTAATTGGGCATCATTAGGTCAGGCTACGCAGAGCGAAGACGTTGGAAATAAAGGGTGGAATTTAAAATGCCATATGGCCTAAATTACATATTAACCCCAGCTTCCAGCAGCTTAATATGTGTAAATCTGAGACTTATGGATTATATGGTGAAGGAACACTCTTCAGAAGGCCTAGAAGTCACTGACGACGAGAAGAAACACAAAGTAATTGTTAACCATCTCTCCCAGAGAAGACATTGTACTTAACATTTGAACTAATAACATTATAAAAATGTCGGTGATGTAAAGGCACTAGGAGTTTCTAAATGCGCAATTCTGTTTGGATTATTAAATAATATTCGTAATACTGCAGTTTTAGCATAAATAATGATCCTGTTTGTTCCTACATTTTAGTTTGTGTTTAGGGAATTCGTTCTTTTGCGCCACGGGGCCAATAACTGCCATTAAACCATTGCATTTCCTTCGCGTAAATGGGCACAGAGAGCTATCCAAATGCGCACAAGAACCTTTCCGCATGCAGGGATATTTTCTCATGAACAACACATTCCAAATAAATAATCTAAAAGTCGAATTATAATCTAATAAATAGCTAGAATATATACCACATTTTGTGAACAATTAAAGCTGAAAAGGGCACGTGCTCTTTAAGGCGTTTCTGAAACACTGCCTTTGGATAATGTTTTGATAAAGTGTTTAAGACTGCATCTATCATACGAGCTTTAGTTTCCGGCTTCATTCAGAATGTTTTTTAGACCATTAAAGATGTTAATAAGTTTGAATGTACACAAACAACATCAAATGTCTGCGGGATCTATCTGCTTTAAATTTTAGGCACTGTTTCTAGGCAAAAGTTTATCAGCATTATACACACATTTGAGACCTGAAATGCACATATTTCTTAACATAAATACATACCTATCATAGGTCTATAGCAGGCGAATGTTAAATAACATAAAATGAAATATTGAAATGGACACAAAACTTTGGAATATATGTTTATTTGAAATGCATAATAATCGATATATAGTGTTTATCCAAATTATTTGCATGTATTTTTTTCCTAACAAACAGAAAATGCTTTAGGAGTTTACTGTATCTGAGGCCAAAGCACACATTTTTGCGACCCTTTATGCGCCTCCGACTCCAGAAGGGAAGAGAGACGAGTTTCTTCATCAGTGGCGCTGCGTGTACAAAAGGCATTTGTTTAGATCTGAAACTGACTGATACAACAGCATGCACTTGTAATATCAACATAAAGTGCAAAACTATTATTCCAAAGCTTAAGCTGTCATTTAAATAAGCAGATCAAACGTGAATAAACATTAAAAATCATGCTCACCTGATGGAGGTCTATACGGTGTATAGACATTATATTTAATGTAAAGCAAAATGTGGCTTTTTATTAGTCACTTTGCCACAATATCAATACTTTTTCATTCAGCTAATATTAACACTATAATATTTAAGGTATAAGAATAAACACATTGGAAAAACTTTTTGGACAGAAACAATGTGTATTTGGAGCTTTAAGTCTTCAGCTGTTTCCCTGCACACCAAAAGCTCACCAAGTCGATTTGTGTTGAAACCTAAGACAATAAACAAAGGAACAAATAATATCACTCTCAGCATGAAGAATAAACACATTTTAATTATTAAATGTAAGATTCAACAATATTCCAACAAGTTCCTACTTAAATGTAAGAAAATGTAAGATGTTAAATACTGACCCTGTTAACTGTTTTGTACAAAAGGTCAGATTTTCCTCAAGTCTAATCTTTTCTACTGAAGCGTGTGATCAGATTTTCTGACACATTTGATTACAAAATGAATCATAAAGTTAGAGCTCAAGTGCACACTGTCAAAAACAGCAAGAATAACATTTGTGATGACTGTATGGTATTTTCACTAGTGCCCACAGACTTCTGGACCCCACTTTACACACACACACACACACACACACACACACACACACACACACACACACACACACACACACAAACAAAGAATATAAATAGCTTGTTGTGGAGAACTGACTTGATTTTTTGTAAGACATAGTAAGGAAGTGGATTAGAATAAAAACAAAAAAATAATGTTAATGTTATTATTATTGTTATGTAAGGGCACTCATATGTAATTTATTTTATAATTATATAATATCTAATCTACTAAAAGTATTTATTATAATTATTAAAACACTACCACAAACAACAACAACAATAATAATAATGGAAGTGTATGAGTATTTTTGCAGATGATCATTACGTAAAGCAGACAAAAGGTCATGTAACAACGCTTGTGATGTAGCCTCGTACACATTGCCTCAAACTGTCTTCTCGGCACTTCAGAGCTACAATGCAACACTGCAGAAGGTAAGAGCTACAAAATGTTATGTATTTTAAAGAACGTAATTAAATAATCTTATTTTGTCATTTATAAAGTGTGATTAAAGCACATAAACTTGCACATTTACTGCATGTTTAATCAAAAAGGACGGTGGTTTAGCATCAATGTTTATAGGACAATGTTTATCATCAGCATCCTGAAATGTTTTAGAGACGCTGCTTAAAGGCAAAAACACAATATATATCTGTACTGATGTGAGAGCGGTCAGAAAACATGAACATTACATTAGTCTCAACAGTTTTAGAGAAGAAGTAGAGATACAGGACAAAATACAGACACACTCCATCTATCCAACTTCACATAGCACAATGTAGTTAACAGGTACATACTGTACATTATTGGTCATTATTGGTCAAGAGATATGGTAGAATTGAGCGTTCCAAGTGTATGAGGTGTGTGTGTGTGTGTGTGTGTGTGTGTGTGTGTGTGTGCAGAGGATCTGCATACTGAAACACCTTGTTGATGAAAGAGATCAGAGGAGAGAGACCAGTCCAGTGAACAGTAAACAACTCATATAAACACTCTTTACAGCCATGGTGAGTAGAAAAGCACAGAACATTGACACTATAACAGCAGAAGACCATATCTAGGTCTTCTTCAAGAACAAGAGCTTTTGGCTGTCATGGGCACAGACTTACAGAATAATCTTTCTTACATTTTTCTTATATTAAAGTGTCCAGTTTGTACGTCTGTCTATTTTTTGTTTGCTACTTTTTTGATCTGTAGAGATCATCAAGAGCACCAAATTTCTTGGTGTTCATCTAGCGGAGAACTTGCCCTGGTCACTCAACACCAGCTCCATCACCAAGAAAGCTCAGCAGCGTCTCTACTTCTTACGAAGTCTGAGAAAGGCACATCTCCCTCCCCCCATCCTGACCACTTTTTACAGAGGGACCATTGAGAGCATTCTGAGCAGCTGCATCACTGTGTGGTTTGGGAACTGCACCATCTCGCAAGACCCTGTAGTGGATAGTGAGGAGAGCTGAGAGGGTCATTGGAGTCTCTCTTCTCTCTATCATGGACATCTACACCAAGCGTTGCATCCGCAACAGCATTGTGGATGACCCCACACACCCCTCACACACACTCTTCACCCTCCTGCCGTCTGGAAAAAGGTACCGAAGCATTCGGGCCCTCACAACCAGACTGTGTAAGAGTTTCTTTCCACAAGCCATCAGACTCCTTAAAACTCAACTGATCTGTAAAGAGCACAACACACACACACACACACACACACACACACACACACACACACACACACACACACACACACACAAAATAAACTGTATGGACTGCATTGACTTCCAGTACACATCCATGTCTATAGCACCATCATATCAAACTGTTTACATGATGTTGTTCACACAGATTTTGCTTTATACACATTCAGTATTTTCACATTTCAGTCGATTGCTGTTTTGCACAATACTTAACATTATCTCATGTAACTGCTGCTATAATACTGTGTTCATTCTAGGATTTCTGCACATGCAATGTAGAACATACAGTATTTAAACTGGTCACCGCTGTTTTTGTGTATTTTCTTTTGTGTAATGTCTTGTATTTTTTGTTTGCACTGTCTTTTGTCCAACACTGTCTTTTATCCTGCACTGGGTTTTGTCCTGCACTGTCTTTTGTCCTGGACTGTCTTTCTGTCTTTTGTCCTGCACTGTCTTTTGTCCTGCATTGTCTTTTGTCCTGCACTGTCTTTTGTCCTGCACTGTCTTTTGTCCTGCACTGTCTTTCTGTCTTTTGTCCTGCACTGTCTTTTGTCCTGCATTGTCTTTTGTCCTGCATTGTCTTTTATCCTGCACTGGGTTTTGTCCTGCACTGTCTTTTGTCCTGGACTGTCTTTCTGTCTTTTGTCCTGCACTGTCTTTTGTCCTGCATTGTCTTTTGTCCTGCACTGTCTTTTGTCCTGCACTGTCTTTTGTCCTGCACTGTCTTTCTGTCTTTTGTCCTGCACTGTCTTTTGTCCTGCATTGTCTTTTGTCCTGCATTGTCTTTTGTCCTGCACTGTTTGCACCAGGTTGTACAGATGCACTTCATGTGTCTAGGAATAACTTACTTAAGTCCTTAGCTCTGTCTATGTTTTATGTGGCACAATGATCCTGGAGAAACATTGTCTCATTTCACTGTGTACTGCAACAGCTATATACTGTATGGTTGAAATAACAATAAGAGCTTTTTGAATTTTGACTCTTGTTCCAGATGGCAGACCAAAAAAAGTGTTGTATTACAATTTTTTAGAAATGTCCAGAAATCCCTCTCTCGAGGTATTCAGATGTAATTTGATTCAATGTGCACAGCACATTGGGAAAATACTTTGAAAGCCTTTGTTCTCTTTGCTGCATGCCATATGGATCTCGTGACATTTAAGTACAATAGCATCGTGTAAGAAATATTTTTTCTTTCTAGGCCCTTTTTCTTCAATCCATGGCAAGCTATGCCAAAAAAATCAGAGCCAATCTTATACCCTTACTATACTGGTGATGGACACAGTACATGTTCATGTCAGGAGGGTGCAAGATGTATATTTATATATTGAGTTAATAAGTTAACTCAAAGCTGAATTTGCATTAATATTAATCAATATGTAAAAAATGACATTGAACTGGTTTAGAAAATAGACGTTAGAGGTTTTGGGTTTCAACAAATTATTATTTTGGGGTTTAACAAGTAGTTGAGGTGGACAGAACTGGATCAGGAGATTCACGAACATAATCAGGAGATTATGATGTTCTAAATAATTGTATTTGTATTTAAGTTACAATTTTACTGCAATAACACTCATTTATTATATTAACCCCTTGCTACAAACACTAGACTTTTGCTTTCATTGGTTCATAGTATTTCTGTGTCTACTCTGTTGTGTGTTCACTCGTATGGACAGTCAAATTAAGGCTCATTTATTTAAAAAAATGACTCCCAGATTGAGAGCATTACTCTAAATGAATATAAACTTCTGTAGCTCTAGAGACCTTCTCTCATTCTCAATCAACATAAAAATATGAGTTGCAAACAATATGGCCACCAAATGCCAATCCATCCCATTGGGCTGGAACTTGGTTTAGGTTTGGACCTGGTTCGAATTGGGATTCAGGATTGGTTAGATGAATTGAAATGAATCTTTAAAGTCAATTTCAATACTATGTTCAGAGGACATGCACAAAATCTGGGCACTGATGCACTGATCCTTGATATGAACCAGAGTTACATTATGATAACCTTAAAAACGTGCCTTCTGCAAACCTGATTTCAACAGGCATTTCATATGATTAACGCTGAACTATCATTAAAGAACTTGTATGAAGCTGAACTAAGTATGCTCACCTATGGACACTTTATTGTTTATAACTTGATCAGAATTTCAGCTTTCATTTCCTAACACATCTAATTTAAAGACCAATTTTAGGTCAGTCAAAAGTTATGGAACTAATAATCTTAAAGTAAACAATATTTAATATTCGGTTAAAAAAAGAAGTGTGGAATGTTACACTATTATTTAAAAAATGGTGGTCATTAGCCACCAGCTTACAGGAGCTATTTTACAGCATTATAGTAATAAAATGGTGTTTCTGGTCTTCATTTAAAGCTAAATTAACTGTTATTTGCTGATATTTCTGTAAGACTTCCTTAGTCTGATTACAGTTAATATAAAGCTTACACTAGAATATTTAACTGATGAGTGTAAGATTGATTTTCATTAAATGTAACAGTTAAAAATACTTGTCTATGTGTCCTGCCAGGTTTGATGATTTTTATCAGCACATAAACATTTTATAGGCCGAATGGGTCTGTGTTGTCATGATCGACATCCAATGTGTAATTCCATACTGCACCACAAGATGGCATTTCTGGTTATTTCATTCATTCATTCATTTATTCATTCATTCATTCATTCATTCATTTTCTACCGCTTATCCGAACTACCTCGGGTCACGGGGAGCCTGTGCCTATCTCAGGCGTCATCGGGCATCAAGGCAGGATACTGTACACCCTGGACTGAGTGCCAACCCATCGCAGGGCACACACACACCTGGTTATTTCAGATTTTCATTAAAACAAGTAAATTCAAGTCACAGTACTGGGCGATTTTTGTGTGTTTGGGATGATGTTTTACATTTTCTCAAATTACTTTGTCATGTGCATCATTAGTAGCTGCCATTAGTAGCTGCCAGCTGCCAGTTAGTTCTTGCTGGAACACTAAAGCAACTGTGAAGTGTGTGCTGCAAGCTGATTGGCTGATGGTGGCTATGATTTTGAAGTAACCTAGTTAACAGTAGAAATCCACTCACAGAAAAATGACACCACATTTGAGCTTTATGGTACATATAGCCTAAGAAACAGTTATAATCTATCCCTTTATCCAGTAGAAGACTCGATGGATGACGAACTCACATGGATATTAGTCCTAAAAATTCCAATCTGAAAATCCCAGATCAGAAATCTGCATGAACTGAAGCTTCACACTGCTGCCAAATAATTGGTTGATTAAATAAATGTCATAACGCATGTTTAACCTAATGACAATGTAGTCGTGTTGATACATAATGTAGTTAAATTTTATTTATCTATTGCAGTTAACAGTAGACAGTTTTACAAAGCAAGAACAAATTGCTGCTAGTAATGAAAAACACCCACTGAGATTTATGCATAAGATGACTTATGGCTTGGCATCATTTTTATTTAAAATTTTACTTTAATTTAAACTTTTAGAGTTTGAACTAAGTGACTGGTCTGTATGTGTTCAGTCGCAGTGTACCGTATGCTGCCTGTACCGTGTGCTGTCAGTGACACCTGTTGGGAAGCACACACAAGTACAATAGTCTTCAGTGAGACAAAAACAAATCGAGTGTGGTGTTTGAGCTCATGATTCCTTTTTTTATCTCAGTTAACCCACATTACAGAAACAACTCACTTGTTGAACAACCTCCTAATCTATACAGATGTGATGAGCTAATTTATGAGTTTCTCAGAAGCTCCTGATTAAACAACTCCAATTTACTGTATATTACTGTAGAAAAGACGTTATTTCTAATCACGCATTCAGCATTTATAGTAATTTATATTCACACTCTCTGGTGTCACCCAAATGAGGATGAGGTTCCTTTTTGAGTCTGGTTCCTCTCAGGGTTTCTCCCTCATACAATCTCAGGGAGTTTTTCCTTGCCGCTGTCACCTCAGGCTCGATCATTAGGGAAGAACAGGGATAAATGCAAACAAATCTACATAAAAATGTTATGTTCTGTTAAGCTGGTTTAAGAAAATGTTTTTTTTACATTTTTACAAGCGTAATACAAATAGAATAGAATTGAACAAGGCCCACTGTGAATAACAGTGGAACATGTAGATGAGAGTCTTTAATATACTGTCATACTGTATTAGTAACCTTTTTGTTTTTAAACAGCATTCAAAATGGGTCTTAATGTTGAAAAATAACTTTGCTTAGCTTTTAACTACTGAACTGAAAACTGCTATGGCATATTTAGCATATTTAGACAGGTGATTAAGTATCTGTACTGTACTGATCTTCATATCTGATCTTGAAGGCTTTTGTTTGTTTTGCTTTTAGTTACAAAGCACACATCTCTGGTAACCGAGAGCAAACCAAACAAATCAGATTATTGCAAAATGCTTGAAACAGAAGATCATTAAAGCTCTGCAAAGACTGTGTTCCTTTTGTGGATTCTGTATTGTGTGTCATACTTTTAGATTTTTCTTACATGCAAAGTAACATCTAGGTTAGTAAAACCTAGTAAATCTTGCTGACTGCCTCAATGACTTTTATTATTAAATGTTGAAAATGTCTATAATTTAGTAGACTAATATTTTTACATTTGACAAAATGCTTCACAATTTTTTTGTTCAAATATTAAGAACTCTTATATACTGTACGTCCATTCATTAAACTAATTCAAGGTGCTTTATAAGGAATTAGCAACAGTAAGAGAAAAGTTATTTATTTATTTATTTGTTTGTTTGTTTGTTTGTTTGTCTATTTATTTATTTATTTATTTATTTATTTATTTATATTTATTGATAAGGGATCAAAATAAAACAAGGAACTGAATTATAAAACTGGAGAAAAAATGGAAATGTTCTTAGCTGATTAAATTAAAGGTACAAAGCTGATTCTTTACTGAAGTGAAGATGTTTTACACAATTCTGTTTGGCCAGTGACTCTACACAAACCCCACCAACATCCCTAAGAGAAAATGTATAGAAATTACAGTCCTGTTATTTTTAAGATTTACATTACATAGTATATCTGAATAGAAGGTTTCATTAATATAAGAAACGTATGCATCATTATAATATAATGTCTGTTTGCTGATGTGTTAAGATACTGTCTTGATTTCTTGTGTTCTGATGTTTATTGTTCGAGTGGCATATTTTTGAAACTTTCAGTGCTCCCGAGAAAGCTTAGCTGATGTTTTAATAACCTCCATCTTTTTTTTCTTCCATCTTTATTCTTCCTGAGAGCCGAACTAATCTGATCTACCAATTAAATTGTGAGACCTACTAAAGACAGAGATAGTTATTGGGCGATACAGCTGGACTGAACACAGGTGAACCCTGTATAACAGATATAGTTTCAGCTCTTGAAATAATACTGCTGAAATGAAAAGCTTTATTTATTTATATATTTATTTAATTATTTAATTAAAATTAAAGAAATATGGCTGAATATTTATTAATTATGCAGTTGTTAGGCTTTTTAAATAGATATTTTTAACATATTTTATTTTGTTTTAATTCAAAAGTAGCAGGAGACAAAAAACAATTCTACTTAAATTTGATGCTGCAATACAGTATGAAAATAAAAATTCCCTGTGGGTGAATATTTTCTGGCGGCACTACTGGCACAGATTCTCCTCTAGGGAAATTCTTTGACTAATGCCCTCCTTCCTGGTCAATGAATTTTGGTAGATGGTGTTTTTTTTAAATAACCAGAACCTTATTTCAACGTTTCCAAATCTCAGACTTGTTTTGATAGCTGTCTTGTTATCATGATGTATGTTCTTATAAATCTCCTGTGAAAATACAATGTTTATAACATTTCAATCCAACAATTTAAAAATATTTTAAAGTAATGAATATCATTTCAGGTTGTAGTTTTGAAAAAGGTCCTGCAGATGCTTGAACTGCCATCTTACTTCTGCAAAGAAGAAAAAATCAAAATACCTGAATAAACATATAGAACACTGGTATGATTAGTATGCTTGTTTTTTTTCTCTTGGTAATTGCAGATGTAAAAAAAAAAAAAGAAGCAGAGTCAAATCATGTCAGATTTGTTTTGCACCTCACACATAGTATTCACAGCACAGTCACCAGATCCCATTGCAACCATAATTCATCTAACGAAGTGAAGACTCTGGAACTGTGCTTGAACCTCCAACCTTCTGATCAACCTAAACGTGAGCCTTTGCCCTTTAAACCTTTGCGCATGAGCAAAGCCCTTAGCCCTATTCAGGGGCACTGAAATAATAATTTCCTAACAAGCTTGCAAGAAAATAAATGTGAGGAAATTGATTTCACTGTATGTGACAACAGTATCTTTATGGTGTGTGTTGTTAGACGGAAGGCTTTTTACATGAGTAATTCAAAGGAACAAGACCATCATCCAAAGGACACATGGTGAGGCATGGTGATGCTATGGGGCTGCTTCTTTTCTAGTCTGTGCTCTAGTCAAGGTAGAGGGAATCATAAATAGCTTCAAATAACAATCTATTTTTGGCACAAATCCAGGAGGCATCTGTTTGACAGCTGAAATGAAGAAACTTTTCAACTTCCAGCACAATAATGACATAAAATTCCACTCTAAAGAATGCACATACTTGTGCAACCAAGTGCACCAAAATAAATTTTTATTTTAGGAAAGTCAAAAATGATTCTATTTGTTCTTCATTTGAATTCTATTGGTTGCTGTTTCACAGTACCACTTGTACAAATTCACCTAGTTATCATGTTATGTACAGTGTACAGTTGTTTACAGAGCTTTATGAATGAACAGTGTTATAAACAGAGCTGTGGTGTTGTTTCTCATGTACTAAAAGCAGTAACTGACAACGAATCAGAAGAAAGCAGTTACTGTGTTCAAGGGTAGGATGTGATGTGATCTGTTTGCAAGATCCATGGAAAATACTTTCTACTGAAATGTCTTTACCTTTTTTGGTAAAGGTTATTCTAATACCTGGGAATATCACAAAAAACTAATACAAAAAAAGACTTCACTTGTACAGTACATAGTTCACTGTAATGATACTTTACAGAGTAAAATGCATTTAATGCTGGAAGACAGTAATATAATTAAAGACAGTTAGTGATGTTTTCATCAACAGCAATAACAGATGATGTTTTTGATTTATTTGGAAAACATACTGCTGCTATACCAAACATGGGTAAACACATCCAGTATTACCCCTCATTCTGGACAGACCCATAAAATCCTTTTTTATATATTTGAATTAAATACAAAGCTCCACTAATTTGGACAGTATCACAGTCTTACTATACTTACCTCTATAGTTATTGTGTACAGATGGAGATGACTGTGTCAGTGTAATTGCCCTCTGCAGATACTTTTTGGGGTAAGGGCTTCCTGGATATTTGTTCAAGGAACAGCAAGCCCAGACCGCAAAAAGACCCAAAAAGGACAAAGAGGGATTTCATCCATCTAAAAAGAAATAAAGAAGAGAGAGAGAGAGAGAGAGAGAGAGAGAGAGAGAGAGAGAGAGAGAGAGAGAGAGAGATTCTCGCATTTAGAATTACAAAAACGTGGGTCTCTACATTTAAAAGCCATAAAGTTACTTTCTGGGGCAGATACTTCAAGAACAGTTACAGGGCTAAGCTTGAAAAAAACTCACCCTCCACTTTATTAAGAAACACACATTCACAGTGTTCACTCAAACATTAGAATGAACACCAAGTGTGATCTCTGTGACTTTAATTGTGGCATGTTTGTTGGGCTGATTAGAATATTTCAGAAACCACTCATCTTACTGATTGAGTGACAGCTCTGTCAGAGGTTCTTAAGAAATTAACTCATGTAGTCTTAATAACCGTGGTAAGTGGAACGGCATTTCAGCATACACAAAACATCTAACTCTGAAGTGGAGGTGCTACAACAGCAGGTTCCACTGAGTAGAATATAAACAAGAAAATCACATGGACTTTTTCTAGTATTCAGCTGTCTGTTCTCATGATAACCTCAAAGTCCAGTTCATGTCTGATACAAGTAGCACATGATGTGATCCTCTGCTGTAGTAACTCATCCACCTGAAGGTGTGATGTGTTCTGCATGATGAGATGCTTATCTGCTCACCCCAGCTGCAACGAGTGATTATCTAAGTTACAACAAACTTCCTTTAAGGACAGATCAATCTGTTCACTCTCCTCTGATCTCGATTATCAACAAGACTTTTTAGTCTGCAGATCATCTGTGCACAGGATGTGTTTTGTTTGCTCCATTCTGTGGAAACACCAGAGATTGCAGTGTGTGAAAATCCCAGGAGATCAACAGTTTCTGAAATACTCAGACCAGCCTGGAACCAACATCCAAGCCAGTTACAAAGTTCAGGCTTTTTCTTCATTCTGATGTTTAATATGAACATAAACTGAAGCTCTTGCATCTGCATGATTTTATGCATGGTGCTGCTGCCATATGACTGACTGATTAGATAACTGCATCAATATGCAGATGTACAGGTATTCCTTAAAAAAGATGGTGAGACTCCATCCCTCTCTCTAATAACAACAACAACAACAACAGCGACGATTGGTAAATGATTAGTCCCTACATAGATTTGCTGTAAGTCCTTGGGGTCATGTTCTGAGCTTGACAAATCTTGAGTGACAAAGAAGCCAGCAAAGTAAGGCTGTGCTTAAAAACGGTCTATGTAAAAATGTTACATGTCTCACAAACACTTAAAAAACTCTGCAAAGTTCGCTTACTTTTACAGCTAACTCCCAATCTGAACTTGGGAAAGCAATATTATTATACTGACTTGTTATAATGGTTTGTGTATGTCCTAACAGGTTCAGTGTTCTATTAAATCACATGCCAAAAAGAAATCCCTGTCACACATCAACATTTCATAATAGAACTTTATGATGCCAAACATTTCCTTAAGAAACCCAAATACTTTACTTAGGACCAAGCCAATACATTTCTGTGTGATAGAGACTATTCCAAATTCATCTTACTAAGATCAACTGACAAGAAACTGTCAGCACTTTAGAACTGTGGGGCTGATAAAAATATACTTTTTTTCATACAGTTTACATTAGCAGCAATATATTACAGGATCCGCTTATAGTACCAAAGAGGCCCTTGGTGTACAATAAACTGGAAGGCTTTCAGCAAACTTGGACACCAGACTCTCCACCAGTTTACCAACCTGCTCTGATCACTGAGCAGCTCTGAAAAATTGATGGCTAATTCATCCACTTGATTTCCCAGTGTATTTTGTCTGATTGATTTCTTCTGCCATGAAACAAATTTTTACCAACTAATCTTTGCATTAATTTTCTTGAACATAGCCTGCTGTGTTTTAATGCCATTTGTTTCAATGTCCTATTGCTCTTTATCATATAAACCCAAAAGATGTAACACCTAATTTGCAACACCTTTTCATCAAACATTTCTCTCTGTCATTTGTATTGTATATTATGGTCTATTATTATTTAAAAAGACCAAAAATACCTTTTTTTTTCATTCTGTACTTACTTCCCCAACAGGGTTTTCTGACCGATGGTACTCTTAATCTCTGACCTTGTGAACTAACGCGATGCAATGATTCTGATAGAAACTCCAAAGCACCTTCTGTAGGGTAAGGATGTCTGTTTAAAATGGAAATGCTTTCTAAATAGAAATATAAATTATTATATTTATTCTTATAATTGAGTAATAATAATAATAATAATAATAATAATAATAATAACAATAATAATAATAATAATAATAATAATAATAATAATAATAATAATAATAATAATAATAACAATTGATAATCTTGTTGGATTCTCAAGTGTTTCCATTCTGGAGCTGTCCTTGGTGCTGACAGGACTCGCTGCAGCACAGAGAATTCACTTTTATTTATATTACAAGCCAGAGCAAAGATGGTGAGGAAAAAGTCCCTGAGAACATGTGAGGAAGACACCGTGGACTCAAAACATTAAAGCCTCCTCAACCATCCTCATCTGGGTGATAGTGGGATTATGAGTCATTTCTCTGCTACATCTGTATATGTCAGGGATCAGCGCGGACTTTCGGCCATGTGCTGTTATTGTTGTTGTTGTTCCTAGTCACGTGTCTGCCCTGCCCCGGCGATGGACGTCGCTCGGCCCCTCAGCTCGGCGGTGGACGTCGCTCGGCCCTTCAGCTCGGTGGTGGACTTCGCTCGGCCCTACAGCTCGGCTGTGGACGTCGCCTCGGCCCTTAAGCTCGGCTGTGGACGTCACTCTGCCCTCTCTGGCTGCGCCGCCCTGTGCCCTGCTCCCCCCACCTGCCTCGTCGTGGGCCTTGGCTCCCCTCGCCTACCTCGACGTGGTCCTTGCTCCCCCCACTGGCCTCGCCGTGGTCCTTGCTCCCCCCACTGGCCTCACCGTGGTCCTTGTTCCCCCCACTGGCCTCACCGTGGTCCTTGTTCCCCCCACTGGCCTTCGCCGTGGTCCTTGCTCCCCTCATCTGCCTTCGCCGTGGTCCTTGCTCCCCCATCTGCCTTCGCCACCTGCCTCGTCCCCCCTCCTGTACATTGTCAGGATTTGGCGCTTCGGGAGCCGCGCCTCAAGGGGGGGGGTACTGTCAGGGATCAGCATGGACTTTCGGCCATGTGCTGTTGTTGTTGTTGTTGTTCCTAGTCACGTGTCTGCCCCGCCTTCGTCTGCTCCTCCTTGTCACCACACCTGCTCCTCATTGTGTCATCATTGTCTTGTGTATAAATGTGAGCCGCGTTGCCGATGGCAGCACGGATTCATTAGTTACGTTTAGTTATGTGTGATCATTGTTAAGTGTCGTCATCTGTATTGTTTTAGTCCTTTTTATTGTATTTGTCTTTATCATTTTTTAAACCCCATTCCTTTGAAGCTATCCTGTGTACGGGTCCGCATCCTTCCCTGGGTTGTGACAGTATACTATAAAGTCAAACAGTAAAGTTTGTGTTATATGTGAGTGTTTATCATCAGTAAAAGCACTGGCTTGTTTTTAATTTCAGTAGAGTTTGTAGCTTTAAGTCTATAGTATCTCAGTAATCCCACTGAATAATGAATGAGACTTTGGCATAAACTGTTTTCAGTAAGAGCACTGTCCTCAACAAAGTGGATGGAACAGACATTGAAGAAATGTCATCATGTAATGTCTCAAACAAGAAGAAATACACAGGCCTGGAGAAGCATCTTTTTCTTCCTCACTCAGGTTTGACTAGGAGATTGACCATACGCATTTATGCATATACATATATTTTTCACATATATCTTCATATATTTTATATAGTTTACACTTTTTATTTATCTACCTCCTTTTGGTTTGTTTTTATCCTTAATTCCATTCCTTTTTATACTTGAATACCGGACAGACGTAAAAAGCATTTTCCTGCATGTCGTACTCTGTATGTACTGTATGTGTTTGTGACACAATTTAATTTGATTTGATGCTATTTGAGTTTTGTTGCTGCCTAATATTAAATAACTTTCAACTGGCTTTGTGCTATTAAAGCTGGTCTAAATTAAAGTCCCTGTGCCTTGGCCTTGAAAATATGAAAGATCCCAGATAAAGGAAGAGATCCTCTAACACACTTCACTTGACACTACAGAAGAAAACACTACACATTTTCAGGGTGGTTTCTAACCAGTGTGACACATTCTTGGTAACCGGGCTCTCACAGGATTTCTCATTAACAAAGATGACTTTAGTTGAATATAAATAAAGCATAATTCAGTCCAGTACTCTCATCAGTTCACAATGTTCACAACCTTCACAAAGTTACATTTTCACATGAAACAGTTGATATGCCCCCACAAAACTGGATGCTGGGTAATGAATAATTTTAAAAAGATAAATTTTATATGAGACTATGTCTATGACTGAATTGTGAATATATCACAGGGGCAGAAAATGGATATGACTCACCACAAACCACTGAAAAATCTAGTCTGATACTCATTAAAAGACACCTTCTGCAACTGTTTATGTGTAAATCTGTCTAAAAACTGGCCTATTATCCTCTAGTATGGTCCAAGCATTATTAGAACACAGACCTAATACTGAAAACAAATTATCTGAATTTAATTCACATGCATATATTCCAGGTGAATAAATATAATACAATTTGTTTTGTACATCCAACATGAATTGATCATGTGTTTTCAAAGTCATGGAATAAAAGGCTGCCATGTGAAACACTACACTATCATGCCACACACAATCTAGTCAAATTTATACAGTGCTATAGCCATTTCTTCCTTTAAGGCCCAACAACGATACTGCAATATTTTATAGTGTAACTCGACTAAATTTATCAATTGTTTACACATCAATTGTTTACACTAACTTTAAATAATTTTAACTATTAGATATTTTTTAGATTATGTATTAATTATATATTAAATTTTGTACAAACAATAAAATCTCATTCTTTTGATGAGAAATTAAATATTTGTATGTAAACTATCGTCGCTGTCGGGCGGAAACCTCGTATGTCCAAATTTTGTCAATTTCATATTTTTTCACATATCGATGCTATTGGTCAGTCCCCACGTGGGTCTGTTATTTTAACCAATCTAAAGTCTTGAAAATAGCTTGAGCGCAAATCTCATAACTCCATTGGACACTTCAACTGTCCACCTCTTCCTCACTCCACGTGAGAGCTTCGCGGCATATTTCTCCTCAAGAAGAGTCGCAATGAATCAACACGTCTTCTGAATTTAGCGCAAGACAATCCACTGCAACACGGACTAAACCCTGTGCATTTCAGATAAGGTAAGGAGATACGAGGATTCCGTCTGACAGCGACGCTATACAGGTTGATTAAATCTGATATTAGTGTACACTACAGTAAGAAAAGAACTTGGATTGAAAGACACAGATCCTGATGGGAGAAAATTCAAGGATTAGTTTTTCATATTCACTTTCTCATCCTCCATGAACTTTGCCAGTATTAAGATTGTTATTTTAAGACTGCCTATTTTAGCTCTAACATTTGTCATAACCATCATATATGGATATGCAAAATATATGTGTTAAAGATATTGGAGTTCCCTATGCTCCAATATTTTTCAGACATGTCAGCCATACTGCTGGTGTAGCACAATAAAAAAATTCACACTTCAAAATACAGTGAGCCCAAATTTCTAACAAGCAAAAAACATCTAATACTTTTTTTTACAAAACATTTTTTTTTGCTAATTTAGTAGTTTTTTCTTGTTTATCTGTTCAATTTCTTTTCAAACTCATTTCAGTTCCTGCTAGATGTGGGGCTACATGACCTATGTGCATGTCTGTAGCATGTGCTACACGTGTTCAGCAGTTATAGATGTTCAGCAGTATATATGTTCAGTAGTTATAGATGTTCAGTAGTTATAGATGTTCAGTAGTTATAGATGTTCAGCAGTTATAGATGTTCAGCAGTCATATGTGTTCAGTAGTTATACTGTAGATGTTCAGCAGTTATATGTGTTATGTAGTTATAGATGTTCAGCAGTTATAGATGTTCAGCAGTTATAGATGTTCAGCAGTTATACTGTAGATGTTCAGCAGTTATAGGTGTTATGTAGTTATATGTGTTCAGCAGTTATATGTGTTCAGCAGTTATAGATGTTCAGCAGTTATACTGTAGATGTTCAGCAGTTATAGGTGTTATGTAGTTATATGTGTTCATCAGTTATATGTGTTCAGTAGTTATACTGTAGATGTTCAGCAGTTATAGGTGTTATGTACAGTAGTTATATGTGTTCAGCAGTTATAGATGTTCAGCAGTTATACTGTAGATGTTCAGCAGTTATAGGTGTTATGTAGTTATATGTGTTCAGCAGTTATATGTGTTCAGCAGTTATAGATGTTCAGCAGTTATACTGTAGATGTTCAGCAGTTATAGGTGTTATGTAGTTATATGTGTTCAGCAGTTATATGTGTTCAGCAGTTATAGATGTTCAGCAGTTATATGTGTTCAGCAGTTATATGTGTTCAGCAGTTATAGGTGTTATGTAGTTATATGTGTTCAGCAGTTATATGTGTTCAGCAGTTATAGATGTTCAGCAGTTATACTGTAGATGTTCAGCAGTTATAGGTGTTATGTAGTTATATGTGTTCAGCAGTTATATGTGTTCAGCAGTTATAGATGTTCAGCAGTTATACTGTAGATGTTCAGCAGTTATAGGTGTTCAGCAGTTATATGTGTTCAGCAGTTATATGTGTTCAGCAGTTATAGATGTTCAGCAGTTATACTGTAGATGTTCAGCAGTTATAGGTGTTCAGCAGTTATATGTGTTCAGCAGTTATATGTGTTCAGCAGTTATATGTGTTCAGCAGTTATAGATGTTCAGCAGTTATAGATGTTCAGCAGTTATACTGTAGATGTTCAGCAGTTATAGGTGTTATGTAGTTATATGTGTTCAGCAGTTATATGTGTTCAGCAGTTATATGTGTTCAGCAGTTATAGATGTTCAGCAGTTATATGTGTTCAGCAGTTATAGATGTTCAGCAGTTATATGTGTTCAGCAGTTATAGATGTTCAGCAGTTATATGTGTTCAGCAGTTATAGATGTTCAGCAGTTATAGATGTTCAGCAGTTATAGATGTTCAGCAGTTATAGATGTTCAGCAGTTATAGATGTTCAGCAGTTATCAAACAGCATGAAACCTCCTTCAGAAACACGAACCAGCGCTGATCATTTCGGCAAAGAATAGGAGGAAAAAACGAATCCCACTGCCTTATAAAGATGCATCTCAGGCTTGTGTGTGTGTGTGTGTGTGTGTGTGTGTGTGTGTGTGTGTGTGATAATACCGTGCTCTCCGGTGTGTCCGCGTGCTTTCTCCGGTCACACGTCTGCAGACGCTAAAAGGCACACGGAGGTTTTATCTGTGCCTTTGTTTTAAACAGTCCTGATGCAGCATCTCCTGCGTTACTGAAAAATCCTAACGGCCGCATTCAATTACTCCAGTCTGCCACTGACCCGCATTGACGTCATTGCGTCATTAGGTTTCCCCTGGAAACACGGGCGCGCCAAAAATAGCCGCTTGGCGCGAGCCCTATTTGTATAAACCCGTAATGTCCCGCTTTTCTTCTGACTTTCCCCCGTTAAGTCTGTTTATACTTCTGTTTGAAGTGCAGAGGAACAGCGTTTTACTGATTTATAAAGCATCCATTTGTAAAGAACGAAAACACACCACAGGGACGAAAATAGAAAGTGTTGCTCTGGTTTGAAGGGTTTGCCCAGTTCCCATACTGAGTGTTCAGCACTGCCTCTGAACACATGGACTATTGTTAAACTTCAACAATGTCGTAAGGCTGATATTTAGGTATAATTTAAATTTAATTAAATGTATATAGCCTATTATTGTGTTTTACACCTTATAGTGGGATGTAAACAGCACATACTACATTCTACACATTATCTGCTCATGATTTCAAACAAATAACATGACAAGATAAATATATATAAATATACATATATATACATATATATACACGTATATATACGTATACGTATGTATATATTAATTTCACCTCTGCTAAGCACCAGGGATGCCCATGGATGTGTGAAAGTGGTGAGCAAAGCTGGATTGTATGAGATCCATTAAATCGTCAATTTAAGCAAACTTTAGGCAGAACAATTATTTACTCATTAAAATAACAGAATTAAAAATGTATTTATTTTTCATTTCAGCCATATAAGTGTTTCAGTACACAATGAAAACGTTCCTCCAAGGTCATTCTGTTACTCAGAACACAAAGTCATTGAGTTGAAGGCAGCTGCAAGTGCAGAACTCACTGTCATTATAGTGCACAGAACATGGGACAGAAACTGCAGCAAAACAACTAATAAAATACACATAAATGCTGGATCTAGAGCATTAATTGTCATGGCAAAAAACCCCAAAAGGTATCCTACAGAAGCGAGGCAAAACATAACACGATGAAGGGACTTAAACCCTGAAGATGAACAAACTGAACAGGGAAGTGCAAAGAAGAGTTCAATTCAATTGCTCTCTGGTGGACAGAAAAGTAAGTCAGACAGAGTTAAATCCACAGCCTAGCCAGAGCAACTAATTTGATGGGTCGGATGGGGAGACAATATCCTCTAAGGTTGGCAAAGTGACATCCTCCAGGTGACCATGAAGTGGAGCAACATGCCCTGTGGAACAAGGAGCTGGATCAGCATCCTCCTTAGAGCAACATCTCAAGTGGGGTAGGAAAAGTGGGTATGTGCCCAACACTGGCTGGGAAAGAAGTGCCCCAACACTGGCTGGGAAAGAAGTGCCCCACCACTGGCAGGGAAAGAAGTGCCCCAACACTGGCTGGGAAAGAAGTGCCCCAACACTGGCTGGGAAAGAAGTGCCCCAACACTGGCTGGGAAAGAAGTGCCCCAACACAGACTGGGAAAGAAGTGCCCCAACACTGACTGGGAAAGAAGTGCCCCAACACTGACTGGGAAAGAAGTGCCCCAACACTGACTGGGAAAGAAGTGCCCCAACACTGGAGGTTGGCCTCAAGCTGTACAAGGCACCCCTGGTTTTACTGGAACTTAAGAATTGGAGAAACAGGAGAAATTCCACTGCATCCATTGTTAACCTAGCTTTCTCTCATGCAATCAAGTTGAAGGCAGATGAAAGTGCAGAATTATTTTTTTTTAGTGCAGAGAAACTATGAACCAACGGAACAGAATCTGTGACAAAGGAATGTAAATAAACAATACACTTAAATACTAGATCTAGGCAGAAATAAATAACTGGAGTGTTACTTGGCATGAAAAGGCATCCAGCAGATGCTAAGCAAACACACTGTGCGACAAATAAGCTAAGGTAAGAAATGAAATGAATAACTAATTAACAAACAAAACAGGTAAACAAACTGAACAGTGAAATAAAATCATGCAACCAAAGAAGTGTTCAGTTCAGTTCAGTTGTGCAGCGTTGCCTTCTGGTGGTCTGGCAGGGAAACAGCAGGGGAGGAAACAGAACTAAAGCACACTGCACAGACCTACATAGTGCTACATGAAGTACAAACATCAAGAAATACTTTACAATACTGAACAAGGAACAGTGCAGCACTGACCAGTACACTGTTTTATAATAGATAAAGTACAGGAGAGTAATTCAATGTGGTAATATTGCTTGAATATACAGTTCTTGTAGACTTGGAGTAAAGCTGTAGTCTTATTGTAAACAGAATATTGTTATTATAAAACTGAGACAGATGTAACTGCAGGTTAAATAATACTTTAACTTAATTTTTATGCAGGTAAAGCAAAAACGTTAGGCAAACGGGCTATCAGACAAACAAGGTCAAATACAGGAATAAATGAAGCAAATATTTTTTAATGTGTTCAGGGAATGTGTTCTACAGTATCTATCTATCTATCTATCTATCTATCTATCTATCTATCTATCTATCTATCTATCTATCTATCTATCTATCTATCTATCTATCTATCTATCTATCTATCTATCTATCTATCTATCTATCTATCTATCTATCTATAGCTGTGAGGCTTGTGTAAGTGCTGTCTGGTGTACTGAAGGTGGGCCTTTTTGTGGCAGGTCATTTGTGTTTAAGTCCCTCTTTATTGTGCTCCTTGAAATAACACTTTTTTCCAGAGCAGCCTGTATTTTTCTGTGGGTTGTTTGTGGGTTTTTTCTTGCATTGCAAACAATTCTTCTGTCAGTATTTGGTTAAATCTTTCTTGCACTACCTGACCGTGAGTATCAACAGAACCTCTTATTTTACACCTATTTATCAGAGTCTAAACAGCACTGACTGGCATTTTCAAGTGTTGAGATCTTTTTACATCGTTCTCCTGCTTTATAAAGTTCTACCTTATTACGCAGGTCCATTGAAGAAATACTTCAAGAAATACAAAAGAAATACTGATCATGAGTGCCAGCACAATAGGAGGGTTTGTGGTTGTGGTACAGAGTACATGAACTTGATGGCCTCAATGGTAGGAGTGAAGTTGAACTTTTTACAAACTTGAAAAGCATCACAGCACAAAACATTCAGGTGAATTAGATACATCAGATGGTCACATGAGGTTCCACTCCTGACTTTCAAAAACAAAAACAAGATGCATAAAAAGAAGAAACTGTAATGTTCGATGTCAGGGAATTTTGGCGGATTTCAAGATGCTTGGGGTTACAAAAATGCTGCAAGATATTTTAATATAAAACTGCATTTTTAAAAACAATACATTATTGTTTTAGACTGTTGTAATATTGTTCACTACCCTTTAGTATTTTGTACTAAATAATATTTTTTGTTTGTTTTTGAATGTGCTTAGACTTTTCTGAATGAAACTGTAGCTCATATTTCAGATGTCTGAGTGCATGCAGTATTAAACACTTTATAAATAAAAACATCTGAATTTTACGTCTGAACGTCTTACTATAAAAAGTGGTTCAAAGCAATGCACTTTCAGTGTTTTTTCCACGTGATGTGCATTTTGAGACGTGGATTAGGCGTTTTTATAGAAGCTGCATGACATCAACCTCCCGTTGATCTGTGTGATGATCTATTTCTGCTTATGGGGAATCTATGTGCAATACCTCCAGTATAGTAAAGCAACACAGCCGTGTTCACCCCTATCTGATCATTAAGCATTATGTAGTTTATAATAAATGATTATAAATTAAATAATATCTGTGCTGCATGTAGTAAAACCGCACTTGAGTGAGCTCGTGCACGTTGCTGTGCTGTCCCGAACACCGCGCTACACGATTGGACCGCATCTCGATGACGTGACCAGAGTGCGGCTTTGGAGCAGGACTGCGGTGTTTAGGGCGCGTTTGGGACGAGGCCGCTGTGTTATTATTACAGGATCATCATCTTCATCCTTTATAACTAATAGTATTTGTGCATCATAGTCTTGAGTCCACAGATGTAGCAGCATCCCTCCTCCTGACCCAGCTGGCTTTATGGGAGCATTATTACGACTTTAAAGTGCAGGTAGTGTTTTATTTATTTTTCTTTCCTGAAACGATTACACGTGTCGCAGAGCATGATGTCATATAGTCTGAAATGTTTAGACATAAAACGGAAGAAAACTTGATAGATAATAGTCACAGTGCCGCAATGCAGAAAGACATCCCAGCTGATGCTGAGCTCTCAGTGAGGAGGGGTGTGTGTGTGTGTGTGTGTGTGTATGTGTGTGTGTGCATGTGTATGTGCGTGTATGTGTGTGTATGTGTGCATGTGTATATGTGTCTGTGTGTGTATATATGTGTCTGTGTGTGTATATGTGTGTGTATATGCGTGTGTGTATGTGTGTGTGTGTGTATGTATGTGTGTGTGCATGTGTATATGTCTGTGTGTAGGTGTGTATGTGTGTGTATGTGTGTGAATGTGTGTATGCATGTGTGTGTGTATGTGTGCATGTGTATATGTGTCTGTGTGTGTATATATGTGTCTGTGTGTGTATATGTGTGTGTATATGCGTGTGTGTATGTGTGTGTGTGTATGTATGTGTGTGTGCATGTGTATATGTCTGTGTGTAGGTGTGTATGTGTGTGTATGTGTGTGAATGTGTGTATGCATGTGTGTGTGTATGTGTGTGTGTGAATGTGTGTATGTGTGTGTATGTGTATATGAGTCTGTGTGTGTGTATGTGTGTATATGTATGTGTGTGGGTGTGTACTGTATGTGTGTTTATGGGTGTATGTGTGTGTATAGGTCTGTGTATGTATGTATGTGTGTGTGTATGTGTGTGAATGTATGTATGTATGTGTGTGTGTGTGTGTATGCATTTTCTAGTGTGTCTGTGTGTGTATGTGTGTGTGAGTGTGTGTTTGTTTGTGTGTGTGGGGTGTGTGTGTGTATGGGTGTATGCATGTGTGTGTGTGTGTGTGTGTATGGGTGTGTGTGTGGGGGGGGGTATCTGGGGTTCTGGGGCTCTTCACGCCTCTTAAATATTCTTGTTAATCTACTTTGTTGGCTTTCCAATTTCTAAGTTTGTTGGTATAATACAATTGTAGTATTGTGAAAATTCTCGAATATCAACATGACAGTCACAGAGTGTGGACTCAATCCCAGTGCTACAGTGATGCCTCGAGATACGAGTTTAATTCGTTCCGTGACTTTGCTCATATCTCAAATTGCTCGTATCTCAAAACAATTTTCCCGTTTAAATTAATTGAAATCCCATCTCCATCTTGAAGTTCCAGCTCGCAAAATTCCACTCCAGTTGTTTTGTTTTGAATATGAAAAATGTACAGTACCTGTATATATAAATGACAAATATTGTATAAAAACATACAGTAATAAAAGAGAATGTTAAAAAAATAAACTGGTTTTACTTTACGGAAGATGCGCACGGAGGTTGAGGGAGGAGTAAACAGGAATTTTGTCTCATACGTACACTTTCGCTTTCGTTCACTTAACTCGCTACTGCACTCTCTTAATGCTACTTTACACTTAATGGAACTTAACTAAACTTCACTAAAATTAACGAACTTAAATCAAGCATCGTGTCAGTTCTGGCAGGCCACGTCATCAAGTGTGCATCAGCTGTTAATCAGCTGTCCACGACACCAATCCGGTTACGATCTCCATATTACCCGACCATTTAAATTCCCATTCATAGAGCCGCTCTAGCGCTTCGCTGCTGCTGCGATCTAAACTCCCTCCTCCAACCCCGACTCCACCGAGCCGGAACCCGTGTTCCTTGTACCAGTTTACGTCATAAATCTCCACATATTTTTCTCTCTCTCCCTCTCTCTCTAATTATTTAATTATTTATTTATCCATTCATTCATTTATTACTTTCCAAAAATGCGAAAGCGAGCATATCTAATACTATGCATGATTAGTGTTCTGTTATACAGGGGTTTATTCTATTTTCTATTCGCTGCTCTCCGCGCTCTGACCACGCATGCGCACGGACGGGTGTGTGGATTTTTGTCCAGAACAGAACCATACCGCCAACACTAACTGTATGCACATCATCTAATAAATTCTCTTTTGACAAAGTGGTCCTGACAGAACTGAAATTCTCTTAACTTAACTGAACTTAATTGCTACAATTTCTGTTTTCTTTACATTAATTTTGCTTAATTTTCTCCATCGCTTTTCTCTTCACTTATTTTTGCCTTTTTTGTCACTCTTTCCTCACTAACATCTGTCGGTCGTTTTAATAAAAACCTGTCCAGTCGGCGTATCAGATGCGGTGTAGTCGCACAAGTTAAAAGTTTTTAACGGATCCAACGTTTAAAATGGATCCGGAAATTACGGGTCCGCAGATGGTCGGCACCTCACGCAGCGCCTTTGTGACTCTCCATAGGAAATGAATGACTTCCGTTTTATCTGCCGTCGATTGTCGTGTGCAGTGTAAAGGTGGCTTTAACTGAGTGAGACGCGGGAAGCTGAGGCGGGGAAACAGAGCACACGTGCTTGTTGGGGATCTTTGTTTCGGCGGCGGCAGCTCGGATGCTCGTATCTCAAAAATTTGCTCGTTTATTAAGACAAAAATTTGGTCGAATCACAGCTCGTATCTCAAAAAATTCGGATGTCAATGCACTCGTATCTCGAGGCATCACTGTACCTTATTTTTGAGGAAGGAATGACATGCAAGGCAGAGCTAGGACCATGGAGAGCCAAAGGGGTCAGACAGTTTTTCACACCTAGTGAAAGAAATTTTTACAAATATTTTATATTGAGGTGTTTCTGCTTAAAATGAAAGAGAAGATCCTAGTACAGATAAAAGTTATTCATAAAGTATCTTAACCCTTAAAATAAAAGAGCTCTTAAGGACAAAACATCTTAGGGGCAGGGAGGAGGACTTTAGGAGGCTTAAGAGTTTCTTTAGCAGAGGAGAAAGTGCCAGAGCCAAACTTTCTTTGTCCCTCAAATGATCACTGGTTTCCTGATTGGTTTCCTAGTAATTTTTGATTTCATGCATAGCAGTGTGAATCAGATGGACAAGCTCCATTTGTCTTTGTCAGAACTAGGTCAAAGCTACAAAAAATATGCAAAACATATTCCTGACACAGCTCACTGAGAATAAGGTTAATGAGGTAATAAAAAATGTGACAAATAAAAACAGAGGAGAAAAAAGACTGACGCTGTACCCAGGTGATTATACACAATGAGCACTTCACACAGGGAAACTGTCAGATGTGCTGGAAGTGTTCATAAAGGAAAATGTTGGATCAAACGGAACTGATTTTTTATGGTAGCTTTCATTAACTGTAAGAAATCATACATGTTATTAAGCATCATCTCCTTCATAAGTATGACCTTAATCTTTGCCAATCTGAGACCTTGTTTATGATGTATGGCTATAAGATATCATTGTGGGCTTCATAATTAACTATGAATTGTGATTATGTATACAGGAATATTTATTATATGTAGATATACAATATCTGCTGTTTAATCCGGTCTGTCAAGTATTTGCAAAATTGTCCTAAAGACCGCACTAATTTTTCCCTTTTCCTGCAATACCCTGCGCTTCAGTTGATTCCCCTAAATGACGCACTCCAAACACTACTGAAATTCGATAAAACCGAGCCGTTGTGTGTAAAACTGGCACAAATGAATGAGTGAAGTTATGAGATAGTATGAGATAGTTCAGTTTGTGCATGAACTATATTCAGAAAGCCTCCAAAGCCAAATGTGAAAGCCAAGCCAAATTTCAAACAACTCATTCACTTATTTCCCCACACTATAAAAGAGGCCAATAAATTACTGGAATCTGAAACAGTGCCATTGGAGTTGCAATTGGAACTGATATATCTGTAACGTGACTCCATTTTAAAGAAGTTCAACTTAAACTGGATGAGAAATTTTCCAAACACTGAACATCACACCCATGTGTGGTATTTGAATACTCTATTAAAGATCTATTCCCCTTTGTGATGATAACCTAAGCTTTGTGTGTGTGTGTGTCTGTGCGTGTGTGTGTGCGTGTGTGTGTGTGTGTGTGTCACAAGTGACAAACGAATCCAATTCATTTACAGATTCATTCTCTTTGGAAATGTTTTTCAAATCATTTATAGATTTTATTAAGAAATTTTAGAGTATTTGTAGATTTTATTCCAGATACCCCAGCAAAGCACAGTTTTAGTGCTGGTTTGTTAGGCCTGCTGTTTTCAACATGCCGATTGATTAATTTATTAACCAGTAAATTAATTAGCGTAACGCTTATGAAAAGCTTTGAGTTTTGATGCCTCAGTGGTAGAAGCTTGTGTTTAAAGTGATCTTTTACATGCTACTGAAAAACACATCTTTGATACTTCATTCGTAAAAATATTACTTTTGAAAGACA
Organism: Tachysurus vachellii; assembly: GCF_030014155.1. NCBI lineage: Eukaryota > Metazoa > Chordata > Actinopteri > Siluriformes > Bagridae > Tachysurus > Tachysurus vachellii. The sequence goes on from NC_083475.1 coordinate 5,236,339, forward strand.
AATCCAAAGTTAAAACTCTAGAGTGGAGAAGAATGTAGATGAGCAAAATGATATGTGCAAAGATATATTTTACTACACAGGGTTAGTATTTTGTGATTGGATACAAATAGACAGAGAACCTATTAGTCAAATAAAAGTAAAATCAACATGACATTTACCTAAAACACTGTGTAATTAGCAGTAAAGGAAGTACAACATAGTAAAACTCTAACATAAGATCAAGTACATGAGAATGTCTTTAGTCTTTTATTTTGTCTTTATCTCATTTATTATGCATAGATAAGAGTACAAGACTACTGTATGACTTGCCTTAAATCTGGTCTTCAGTGACATCTTTCTACATTCTCACACACACACACACACACACACACACACACACACACACACACACACACACACACACACACTATAAGTAACTATAAGTTATAATGAAGGACTCATTTATATTGAAGAATTAGCTAATAGCTAAATGATTAACAAATTAAGGAAAGTATTAAATTAAATCACAGACCGTACTTAGAAAGAAACTTGTGCTTAAACAGAATATAAATGACTTTTAAATATTCTTATCATTAATTTTCTTAGAAATATAAAGTTTTTAAATATTGATGTAACTTTTGGACATGCCAGCTCTGAATACAGCCCTGTTTTCGTTTGTTTTTGCAGTCATACATGCTGCATCCTGAGTAAATACAACGGGTAAGTATAACAATTTACATAAATACATAAATCATGGCAAGGTGGCTAAAAAAATGTGTGTGGACATCTGAACATCACACCGTTATCTGCTTTTTTAACATCTCATTCCAGATTTATTCCTAGATTTATTTGTTTTTTTATTAACAATAATAAATAAATCTGTTGTTGTTGTTGTTGTTGTTGTTGTGGGGATTAGTGATCATTCAGCTACAGGAGCATTAGTGAGATCAGACACTGATGTTGGAGTGAGTCTGTGGGGATTAGTGATCATTCAGCTACAGGAGCATTAGTGAGATCAGACAATGATGTTGGAGTGTGTCTGTGGGGATTAGTGATCATTCAGCTACAGGAGCATTAGTGAGATCAGACAATGATGTTGGAGTGTGTCTGTGGGGATTAGTGATCTTTCAGCTACAGGAGCATTAGTGAGATCAGACACTGATGTTGGAGTGTGTCTGTGGGGATTAGTGATCATTCAGCTACAGGAGCTTTAGTGAGATCAGACACTGATGTTGGAGTGTGTCTGTGGGGATTAGTGATCATTCAGCTACAGGAGCATTAGTGAGATCAGACACTGATGTTGGAGTGTGTCTGTGGGGATTAGTGATCATTCAGCTACAAGAGCATTAGTGAGATCAGACACTGATGTTGGAGTGTGTCTGTGGGGATTAGTGATCATTCAGCTACAGGAGCATTAGTGAGATCAGACACTGATGTTGGAGTGTGTGTGTCTGTGGGGATTAGTGATCATTCAGCTACAGGAGCATTAGTGAGATCAGACACTGATGTAGGAGTGTGTCTGTGGGGATTAGTGATCATTCAGCTACAAGAGCATTAGTGAGATCAGACACTGATGGTGTAAGAGTGAGGAGGTCTGTGGTTCAGTCTGTATTCCAGTTCATCACAAAGGTGTTCAGTGGGGTTGAGTCAGAGTCAGGGCTCTGTGCAGGACACTCGAGTTTTTCCACTCCAACATTAACACACCATGTCTTCATGGAGCTCAGGGGCTTTGTGTACAGGGACATTGTTATACTAGAACAGTGTTTGAGCCTATTAGTTCCAGTGAAGGGAAACTGTAATGTTCCTGTGTGCTTCAAACTTAAGATAGAAAACACATATGGGTGTGATTGTCAGGGACACACAACCCCAAATAGCGTACTGTACATGGATTGGTTCTGGTGTCATTTTTTTATTTAATTGTCTGACATTTAAATAAAACATGTTCTCTGTTTTTACAATTTATGATGATTTTACAATTTAAACCAGTGTCTGTATTTATTAATTACACTTTTGCTTGTTCTTTCAATTGGCTACATAACAATATAGAAAGAAATGTACAGTTTTGTTGTAATATGCAATAGTATTCAAATGTAAATGATTGCAACATCAAGTCTGCATTGATTTTATAACATGTAATGGGAATGATATTGTAATTAGAATGATAATGTAAATAGTTGTGAAAAGAAAATTATATCAGTGCAATAAGAAAGCAGTGCACAGACTCTGCACTGAATATACTAAACTCCACTGATTTATTTCCCTTAATTTCTAAACAAACACATCGTATTAAAGAATGATGGTTAAAGTGATGTCCTTTTGATTGTGGGTTAACATCATGAAATATTGTATCTCATGGTATTCAGTTGTCAAATTATATATATTCTAGCAAATGAAAAAGACAAACTTGAATGACGTTTTACTTCTGGGATTTCATTGTCATATTAATAAGATGCATTCTCTCTTTTAACCCCCTCAGGACTGTCATCCTGTCATCACAATGGTGGCCTCACTTGTGTTGCTGAGTTTTTTCTCTTTGCTTTTATCAGCAGGTGTGAATATTCCTCTATATACGTATAGATGAACTGTTTAGGTCTTTATAATAAATGCACATTTTGAAACATGTTCAGTAAATACAAAAATTCTGACAGTTTCTGTGTTTGTCACTTTTCTTATGTAGATGCCATCAAGCCTAGGTTCTTTGAGCCCAGAATCTTTGACAGTAAGTCTGTTTTTGGTTTAAAAAACAGTATAATACAAATATATTCATAGAATCTGCCTTTGATACAGAGGGCAACAAAAGTGTATATGCAACTTTTTTTATTGGTTGGATGTGTTTATTATAAACATGTGTATTTGTGTTTCAGAGGAGGCCACAGGTTTTGGACCCATATTTGAGGAGGAACCCTTAGACACAGTATATGCTGAGGATTCTCCTGAGCCCAAAATCTCCATGAACTGCAGAGTGCGAGCCAATCCACCAGCAACCGTCAAGTAATGCCTGTGTTTTACTGAGCTGTAAATCTTGGCTCTTTGCTCTGTGTATAGTCCTATTAATGAAAATGCCAGAGCTTTCACTTATTTCATGGTTCCGCTTACCATGATGTCACTGAATCAAGCTTGTAGCTGTATGTAAAGAATATTTTAAATAAATATGTGTGTATTTTGTACAGGCAATGTACTGTATAAGCAAGTATTGCAGTAAACCATATGTCAGATATAAATAAAATATAGCTCTTCTTTTTATGTAGGTTTACATTTATTATTCCTTTGCAGATGGTGGCATAATAACTGGGAGATTAAGCTGATGGAGCAGCCGGATGAACACTACAGTTTAGTGGGCGGAAACCTCTTAATCACCCATCCAGACAAGAATAAGCATGCTGGAAAATACGTTTGTGTGGCCAGGAACGTTTATGGCACAGTCATCAGTAAGGAGGCCACTGTGAGGTTTGGATGTAAGTGATGGCTTTTATAGAATATTTCTACATTCATTTATTTCAAAAATATATTACAAAATATGCAAAATTGGATCATATCACTACCTACCTAAAGTTAGTTCCCATATCCCACTCACGTTCCCTTCTTCTATCAAGCACAGCTTTCTAAACTGCTGTCACTGAGTCACACAATGAGTTAATGTGTGTTACACAATAAACACTGTGACTGTTGGTGTACTAATATACTATTTAGTCTGGTAGTATATGGTTTGCAATGCACCCAAATTATCTAAGACTCATTTGTCTGCTCCTATTATTATCTTCTCAGTCTTAAAAAAGTGTTACAAGAATAAAAACATTTGTGGTGCGCATTAATGTGACATTCACACTTCCATTACATTTTACTTACTTTGTGAAAAAAGCAACTTCTTGCTCCTTTTACAAGAGCTTTGGCTAGCGTGCACGCGTTATCCATTTGGGTTGCTAACTCTGCTTGTGCTTTACTGAGATCTTCCAGCACTTTGTTTGCCTGCTGTGGGAGTTGTCCATGAGTCTGATAGGGCAGAATCAATATTCATTGTCATCACAGTGCAGTCAAAGAATAATCTGGCTATATGATCTTTTATATTACATTAAATGTCTAATATGTTCTTGGATATTGCTGTAATATTATTGCATCCCCATTTATTTATTATTAGGCTGTGGCACAGCAGAGGCACATTTCTTTACAGGACTGAGATTGCAGAACATCTTAGTTAGTTATTGGTATGCTATTGGCAGTTACTGGTATTAGGAACGTGTGCTTAAGAACTTATATTATGCATTCATTACTTGCCATCATGGAGGCATTTTTTTTGCCTTACAACTTAGCACTTAGAATAAAGTTTGGACAGATAAACCACTAATTTATGTGTCTGCTGCTGAGTCATTCCACAAAGGGAATGTAATATTGTAATTTTGCACACGGTGTCTATACTACAGCAGGAAAGTCCTGTCAGATCAGTGAAATATACTTAATTGGAGAGATTATAGCCTCAGGATAATTTATACATTTAATTCCAGGGGGCTAATTTTTTTTTTTTTACTATAGTCATGAAACATTTATAACAATTGCAGAATTTAAGGGAGTAAGGTAAGTTTTTTTTACAATACTATACAATTCTGAAGGTTTTGAAATAATTGAAAAAATAAAAACAATAATCAAAGATGTTTATGAGATGTGGAGTGGACACAGGATATATTACATTGGTTTATGGAGTATTTAAATGCCCAAGATTATTGTTAACAGTCCTTCAGCTGGCCTTTCAGGGCAAATAAATAAAATCATAACCTCATCCTCTTGAGCAAGACTGGTTCATTCAACCTTAATCTGCAGATGATAGGTGGTGCCTCTCATCCATTACACAAACCTGATCACTATTCAACCAGCTAAGACAACATCAGCAGCTTACATATTGATATTTACCCACTGGGATGCTTTAAGAGAAAGCCAGGTGGCCTTAGTATTAACTATGATATTATACCCAAAACACCACAGATTGTACATGACCATACCACTGCATTTAAAATTGTTCTCAAAAATAGCCACTCCTTTGATAGAGGATGCGGTAACTAATTCTAGCTAACCATAGGAAACATTTAACTGATTTATCTCATCTCATCTGCCTTATAATGTTAGTTTGGAGTTAATGTTTTTTTGAGTTTTAGACTTTGTTGAATAATGTGACTTATAAACTGTGTTATAATAAAAAGTTATAATATGGTTTAAGAAAAATGAATTTCACTGGCAACATTATTCTACAAGAGAAATGCTTGTTTTTGTGTGCAGAAACATAAATAGGCCTTTCTAGTGACCAATTTTAGTAGTTTTGTTCTTTTCTTCCAAGTTCTGAACCAATTTCCTACTGATGAGAGAGAGACTGTGAATGTTAAAGAAGGACAGGGGGTTGTTCTCCTGTGTGATCCACCCACTCACTACCCAAGTAAGAGGGTTTCTTTACAACTATACCTACCCAGTGTTTATTATAACTGCTTTACATCAAGCAATAAATGTTCAGTACATGTTTCATTTTGTATCATTATCCTGATACAAGAAAAGACATAGAATGTAATGTGTTCTTAATGGTTTTTTTGATCCTTGTATTTTTTAGTTGAGATAATGTACCGATGGATCTACAACGATTTTCCCAACTTTATTATTCCTGATCAGAGGCGCTTTGTGTCTCAGACAACAGGCAACCTCTACATTGCTAAGGTAGAGGCCTCTGACATTGGCAACTACTCATGTTTCGTGTCCAGCCCTACCATTGGCAAGAGTGTCTTCAGCACACCTTTCGCGCTGGTACCAGAGATACAAAGTAAGTCTGTGTAAGCAGTTAAAAGCATCAATAATCTTATCTCTGATAAATAATTTTCCTAATCTAAATAGAATAGTAAGGCCACCTGAGCACATGTCATATTCATGCACACCATTTCCATTGTAAATGGTACAGTCATTTGCAAATTACTAATGAGTTTAATTCATAATTAACATCTTACTGTACCTATATCTCTTCAGAGGAAGTTAATCGATATCCTGCAGACATTCGAGTCAGATTTCCTAAGACTTATGCCCTGGTGGGACAAAACGTCACACTGGAGTGCTTCGCCCTGGGAAAGTAAGCCACCAAATCAGATGTAGTGTGACTTCATAAATAATTAGCTTTCTACTAGTCTGAAGGTCCAAGGGTGGTCCTGAGGGTGGTTGTTTGTGTGCTTCCCAGCCCTCTACCACACATCCGCTGGAGGAAACTGGATGCAGATCTGCCACCCAACTATGAGGTAAGCATGAATGGTGCTCTGCTACACCTCATCAACGTGCAGTATGAGGACGAGGGTAGCTATGAATGTGAGGCCCTCAACATCAAGGGCATGGACTGGTATCGCCAGTGGCTTTATGTGGAGGGTAAGGACAACTCTTTATTTCACTTCTTTAGGCTTTGACATCCTTGTGAACTTTATATATTAAAGCTTTAACATAGATGAGTGAGAGGAAGGACGAACACAGTGTTATTAGGGCAAATGCAATATAAATGTTCAATAAGCAAGCTGGAGGGCAGAGAACAGGAAGACAGCATCAAACTTTAAGTTTAATTTTAAATCTAAAATTAAAGTGTTTTATGAGTGGCTGTGCAGCATAAAACAGTACATAAAAATAACATTTAAATGTGAATTATATGGATATTTAATGAATATTTTTATTCTTGCTTTACTATGATTTCCTGACCAGGTGCTCCGGAGTGGGCAGAGCATATTAATGACACAGAGAAAGATGTCGGAAGTGAGCTTACTCTTTCCTGCACTGCCGTGGGGAAGCCATTACCTTGGATTCGCTGGTTGAAGGATGGCTATTCAGTCAGTTATCATTCTGCAGTGACATTTTGGATAACACTTTATTTGAAGAGCCTTTGTTACACAATCAAACAAGATACATAAATATTAAGCAGTTATAGAATATATACTGTGACATAACAGTTTTTTCCAGTACATATATTACATACATACATATTACTACTACTACTTTATAATTTGAGGCCATTACTGTCATTTATTTGCCGACAGATTGGATTCGGACAGAATTCAGACCCATTTTCTTGTTCCAGATTTTTATTGTGGTTTTGATTTTGTATGGAAATATTTTTTATCCATCACTATACTTATTAACCTATAATGATAAAGTAAACAAAAAAACTAAACAGATAACAGATAGATTTTAGACCATTTTTTCAATGCCCTTTTGGCAGTAATTACAGTTACTACAGGATTTCCACACTTGTATTGCGCAGTTTATCCCATTCTTCATCCTTTTCATCCTCTTCACCCTCAGAGGCAGAGCCTTTCATGCTGCATCTGATTGAATTGAACAGTGTCTTTGAACCGCCACCCTCAGGTTTCTTCACAAAAGCGTGACTGGGTTTAAGGCTGCATTTTAGCTGGGACAATCAATGACATCCTGAGACTTGACTTGACTCCACACCAGGGTTGTTTTGGCTCTATGCCTGTGATCGTTGTCATTTTAGAAGTTGAACTGTCACCCTAGTCTGAGTTTGCTTGTGCTCTGGAAAAAGTTTCCTTGAAGGATTATCATGTATTTTGCTACATTGGCCCATCCCTCAGTTATTACTAGTTGGCACCCCATAGCATGATGCTTCTAATACCATGTGTCACTGTAGGGAGAGTACAAGCCAGGTTATGTACAGTGCCTGTGTTCACCAGACATAATAATTGCTGTTTCACCTAAGAGTTACATTTTCATCAGAGCAGATAATCTTTTTTCATATTTTGCCAGAGTATTTTATTCTGTCATATGCATTTTACTCAATAGTGACAACTGTCTTGCCACAGTCATGAAGCCCTGATTTATGGAGTGCTGCACAGTTGGTTGTTTATTCATTTGGTTCACCACCCATTGCTGCACAGCACTCATTAAAAGTGACTGTTGGGTTGTTTCTTCCTGACCAAGGCCCTTTTTTTTTTGCAGGTGCCTAATTTGGACAGCTAGATAGCATTAGGAAGGTTCAAGGTTGTGCCAAGCTTCTTCTATTTTAGAATTATCAAGGCCCTTCTGGTCCTGGGAACACTCAAAGCCATAGAAATTGACTTATATCCCTGTCCTGGTCTATGCCATGGTTAGACAGACTTCTTGTTCTGACAGTGCAGTGTAAATTGTGGGCCTTAGTGTAGGTCCAATTAATTCAAATCACAACAGGTGGATTCTGTTTGAGCTCTAGAAACATTTTAAGGATGTTTAAAGCCAGGTAGATGCACCTGACCACCTGATATCGAGTGCCACAGCAAAGGGTCTGATTTCGCTTCATGATTACTTTGAGTAAAACTGGCAAAAGGAAAGCCTATGTAAAGTTGTAATAGAATGATCCTTCATAATAGTTTTCAGTCCAAATGGACCACCAAGCTGAAAGGTGGATCCTTTATAGAAGATGAAGATAATAAGTTGCTTAAAATAAAAAAATACATTTCTACCTTTCTAAATGTAAAAATATTTTTCAAACCATAATGGTAGTTAAGGATTCTTTTTGCTTGTAAAGATAAAGATATATACGTCATGAAAGCTTTTGGCATCTGATAGATTTTATCATATGTTTTACATAAACCGTTCATGAAAAGTTTTATGCAGAATTTGTTTTGAAGTTCAAAAGTTGGTATCCTTAGTTATTGTTATACTGCTTCTCCTTCAGTATGGCAAAGGGGAGCTGAAGTTCTCCAGTCTCACTTTTGAAGACTCCGGCATGTATCAGTGCATTGCTGAGAACAACTGGGGAACAATCTATGCTAATGCAGAGCTGCGTGTCGTCTGTGAGTTGCACAGCACACATCCATGCAAATTTGTAATAGCGACAGTAGATGTTTTCTTTATAACATTTCAAGAATTAGCCATTTGAATTATATTTTAATAACTCCATCCTCTTCCTAGCTTGTGCTCCTACATTCATTTACAACCCAGTAAAAAAGATTTTGTTGGGGGCTGAAAACGGACGTGTGGTGATTGAGTGTAAACCACGAGCTGCTCCAAAGCCAAAGTTTATTTGGAAACGTGGCTTAGAAACATTCTCCAACTCATCTCGGTAAGTTTACATTCAGATTCTCCTCTATACCTAAGCAAGATCATAACCTTTGCTGTAATGTTCCTATTCAACACACCTGCCTATTCTGCAGACCTAGATATTATTTTAAGCTTTTCTTAAAATTTTGGAGCATCCCCAAAACAGCAGGTCTTGTGGGGTGTTTCTGTAGTACTGTAAGTGGTCCAAGGAAGAACAACCAATGAACCGACTTCACAGCCAGGCACCGTTATTGATGCATGTGAGGAGTGAAGGCTAAAATAGGGAGCAGTTGAAAGAACAATGTTCTTTAAACTCATATGCTGATATGCTGATCTTCTTGGGATTAGAAGATCAGCATTTCAGCATACTGTATGAGTTTAAAGACTGCTCCCTATTTAGGGTGACTACAACAGATCATCTAGTCCACATGTTTGATTTGGCACAGGTTTTACACAAGTTGCCCTTCCTGATGCAACCCTCTTTTTATCCAAACCTCATAACATTGGGAACTGAAAGTGATTTCTCCAGAATAATTTAACTACCAATCAAAACGCTAACAATTCATTACGATAGAAGTCTAAGAGGTCAAAGAACAAATATTAGAACATTCTGTAGAACATTTTTTCCCTATCAGTTTCATTTTTAACCCTTGTACTGTATGTTGTTCAGGTCTGTGGGACCCATAATCATAAACATCAATAGTTTTGAAAAACTTTGCTTCCTTATAAATTTGTTGATTTTTTCCACTCATAACTTGATTAAATTTGATTTTCTTTTTTTTTATTACATTTTATTAAAAAACAACAAAAAACGAGTAGCACTTTAATTAAAAAATGTGATGTAATAAAGTATAAACTATATATGCTGTTTATATTGCTTGTTATTGGGATGAAGTAAACATCTGTAGAGTATTTTAACATAAAATATTTGATTGTGTTGAATTAAAAACCCAAAAATGCAGCGGGTCCAGCAGACCCATGATCACTGGCTGAGTAACAAAAATACAAACAACATACTGTACAAGGGTTAAACATATGTTTGTTCATGCTTATGAAAACATACATTTTGTTAATAAGTTGTAGTGACACATTGGCAGTAGCCTTTGACATAACAGAGCTTCTGTTATCATATCACATGATTCCAAGAATATATTTTATGAGGATTTACTGAAGTTTATTCTTTTGCAAAACATTGACATATGGTAAATAAACTGTATTAATTTTAAAGACTATGGTCCTGCTTGCTGAAAGAAAAAAAATTGAGGTTTAAAGACTTAAAGCAATTGAAAACTGACATTTTTGACCGCTCATACTAAGGGTTGCCATGTTTCCCACTTCAACGGACAAACTGAAAAAAAAATTATTCCAAAGTTATAATCCCAATTCTGATTTGCAGTATTTATGTGTAATATGTGGCTCTTTTATGCTGAAACTAGCAACCCTGATCATGGAACCTAAAAAATAGCTTGTTGTGCTGGGCACAGGGCAGAATACCTGCTCTACCACACTCATTTAATTTCTTTTTAAAAATTTGTAAAAGGATTATTGACCCATTTTCCATTATTATAAAAGAAAATATTCATGAAACAATTAAAGCTTTTTAATGCATAACTTTATGTGTGTCCTAATTGTATAATATTATCTGATGTCTAGAATCTGTGTCCAGTTTCCTGCTGATCTTTCTGATAAAATATTTTAGATGGTTACTGTTGTATAAAGACCATGTCTCCTTCTGGGTTAAATCAGAATCTGAAAACATATATGAACATTTTGATGACTACATATATTATATTATATTATATTATATTATATTATATTATATTATATTATATTATATTATATTATATTATATTATAGTTAAAGTAACTGTCTCATCTGAATTATCTGACAGTGTGTTTATTTGGGATGATGGGAGTCTGGAGATTATGAATGTGAATAAGGCTGATGAAGGTGTATACACATGTTATGCTGAGAATGACCGTGGAAGGGCCAACAGCTCAGGGACCCTTATTATTAAAGGTCAGTAATTGTATTCTTATAGTTGCATCTTTTATATCATTAGATTATATTAAATTACATGAATAAACTTAAGGTACCTTATAACTTTTTTTTACAGAAGATAGTAAGACATTACACTACTTAGAACTTAGACACTGGCAGTGAAAGTATTGAGGTACTAAATAAGCTATGAGATCTGTTCCTGAAAAGGGGGATTTCTTTCACATGCTGGGAGTCACCAGTATTTCCAGATATTCCTTCAGCTCTTTTGATGTTGCTGTAGGTCTCTTGGCAGTCTGCCTGATATTTTCTTCTTGTCTTTCTCAATATTTAAGAAACGTCCTGTTCTTTTTAATGCCACTGTGGTGCCACATTTTCTCAACCTGCTGATGATGACCTTCATGACGTCCAATGGCATCTTATGTTTTGTAATTTCTTTTTTTCCTCTCTCCTGACTTTTTAACATTGAAATCCTGTACCATAAGCTTTTTGCCTTGGAAAAAATGGTGAAAAGTCTAGTATTATTATTTTAGAAGCAATAAGTGCTAAGAAAGCTTTCCGTACATGCAGTCCCAAAGACTTCCAGTTTAGTTTGATGCCACTTTCAAGTAGTCAATCTTAAAATGGGATTGTGATCACAATACCAGTTCAGATTTATTTCTCATAATGCATTTATTATGACTAAGAAGAGGTGGAATAAGAGATTGACAGGTTTAATTTCTGACTGAGGTGTCATACAATAATAAACAAAACTGCAATTGTTGGCAAACTGGTGTTTTACACCTTATCTTATTGTAGTCCTTAATTAAAATCTCATTAAAATGCTTAACTTTTTAACTTTTAATAACTTATAATGTATACTTCTTTCTCAGAGGCAACAAAGATCACTGTAGGTCCATCAGATGTGATTGTGACTGTGGGTGAGAACACCGTACTTAAGTGCTCAGCCTCATATGACCCTAGCTTTGATATCACCTTCATCTGGTCAGTGGACTCATACCTTATCAACTTTGCCACTGATTATGAGCACTATGAGCAGCTAATGGTAAGAACGAAAGGCATTCTGACCTTCATTCTGTTACCTGGTCACAGATAACAATGCTTTATGCTGAAATCTATATATTATAAAATCTCTTTTTAGCTACAATTAAATTTTTAATTGTTTATTGAGATTAAACAATTGTTGACTAGACTCTGTTACATGGATATTACTGTAGATTTTAATATGTAGTTGCAAAATAACAGGAAATTTTACATATGTAAATGTATGTAAATGTATGTCTTATATGTAATGTCTTTATTACTATTAATTCACATATTTATGGATTTGTATATAGGATCAAGAGTCCAGTGGACATCTGCTGATTAAAAACATTCAAGTTGGCCACGCAGGGCACTACACCTGCACGGCACAGACAATTGTTGACAATGCCACCGCTTCTGCTACTGTTGAGGTCAAAGGTTAGTCATAAATGATGATCCTGTTGAAAGAAAAATAAATAAATTAATAAATAAATGATAGAAATTAAATATCAATAATGTCATACATCATCTTCTACTTTTGGCTTTTCCTGTTAGGGGTCGCCACAGCGAGGAGGATGCAGAGGATAGAGCTAGAGTGGATGATTATTCAATTCCACCAAACTCTATCCTCGGCATCCTCTACTCTCGCGCCAATTACCATCATGTCCTCATGTAACACATCCATGTATCTCCTCTTTGTCCTTTCTCTAGACCTCTTACCTGGCAGCTCCATCTCCAACATCCTTCTACCAATATAACCATCTCCCTCCTCTGTACATGTCCAAACCATCTCAATCTAGTCTCTCTGTCCTTGTCCCCAAAACAGGCAACCTGAGCCGTCCCTCTGATGTGCTTGTTCCTAATCCTGTCCATCCTCATCACTCCTAAAGAGAATCTCAACATCCTCATCTCTGCTACCTCCATCTCTGCCTCATGTCTTTTCCTCACTCTACAGTCTCTAACCCATACAGCAGAGCTGATCTCACTACTTATACTTATACTTAAACTCACACGACTTATATACCTTTTATTTGATTCTTGCTGACACTCTTCTGTCACATTTATCCACCCACTCTGACCCGCTTGTATTGACCTCTTCATTTCTTTTCCACACTCCCAATCAGAGCTCCACCTTTCCCCGTATTCCTCCACCTGCTCGTCACTCACTACAGATCACAATGTCATCTGCCATCATCATTGTCTATGGCGATTCCTGTCTGACTTCATTTGTTAACCTGTTCATCAACATAGCAAACAAGAAAGGACTCACTCTCCACCTTGATGAAGAGGTGCCACCTCCACCTTGAACTCCTCTGTCTGACCTATGGCACATCTCACTGCTGTCATACTCCTTTAATACCTATCCTGAACTACCGTGAAATACCTTTCTGCCACTCCTGACATCCTAATACAGTACCATAGCTCTCTCTGCACCCTGTCATACGCTTTCTCTAAATCCTGAAAAACACAGTGTAGCTCCATGGGACCATCTCTGTACTTCATTACTCAGGCATCTTCTCTCTCTCTAAAATCCTTCATAAACAATCTAGATAGAAACTCCACTGCTGTCTCTTCTAGACACTTCCACACCTCCACAGGTATGTCATCTCGACCAACAGCCTTTCCAGTCTTGATTCTCCTCAGATCCTTCCTCACCTCATCCTATTTAATCTTTCCTATTTCTTGCTCTAGAATATTCACATCCTCCCCCTTTTTTCCCTCTTATTTTTTTTCATTCATCAACTCCTCAAAATACTTCTTTCATCTTCTGTGCACACTCTCCTCACGTGTCAGTACCTTTCCATCACTATCTTTATTCACCCTTATCTGTTGTACATCCTTCCCATCTCTATCTCTCTGTCTCGCTAATCTGTACAAGTCCTTCTCAGTTTCCCTTATGTCTAACCTGGCATACAACTCATCGTATGCTTCCTATTTGGCCTTCTGTGCTACGATTCCTTGTAATCCTGTATTCTTTCTTCAGTCTCTACATTCCACATCTTTTTAGCTAACCTCTTCTTCTGAATGCTGTCCTGTAGTGCCATGTTCCACCACTATGTTTCCTCTTTTTTTCTCCTTTCAGATGACACACCTAGCACCCTCCTACCTGTCTCCCTGATCACTTCTGCTGTAGTTTCCCAGTCATCTGGAAGCTCCTCCTGACCACCCAAAGCCTGTTACAGCTTCTGTCTGAATTCCTCACAGCATTCTTCCTTTTTCAACTTCCATCACTTAGTCTTCATTTCTGTCTTTCTTCTCCTCTTCTTCCTGACCACCAGAGACATCCTACACATCACCATCTAATTCTGTCTGGCTACACTCTCTCCTACCACCACCTTGCAGTCATTAATCTCTCAGATTGCCTTGTCTATATAGAATGTCTACCTGTGTACTCCTACCTCCACTCATATATGTAATTTTATGTTCCTCTGTCTTCTGAAAATAAGTGTTGACTACAGCCATTTCCATCCGCTTAGCAAAGTCCACCACCATCTGTCCTTTTAGGTTCCTTTCCTTATCACCTACGCATCACCTCTGTTCCCATCACCAACAGCTCCAATCACTACTCTTTTCCATCTGGATATACTCTCCATCACCTCATCTAACTCACAGCCTACTTGTGGAGCATAACCACGGATGACATTCAGCATTACCTGTTCAATTTCTAACTTCCAACTGATTACCCTGTCTGACACTCTTTTCACCTCTAAAACATCACAAACTCATTCTTCAGGATCACTCCTACCCCATTTATCTTCCTATCCACACCATAATGAAAATGTTTGTATCCCCCTCCAATACTAAGTACTTTGCTCCCCTTCCACAGTATATCTACCTTCCTTCTCTTCATGACCGCTACCTTTCCACTCTCTACCTTTCCCTGTCATTGTACCAACGTTAAGTGTCCCTATTCTCAGACCTATACTCCTGCCTTTCCTCTTCTCTGTTTGCCTATGAACCCTTCTCCCCCCTCTCCTTCCTCAACCAACAGTAGCCCAATTTCCGCCGGCACCCTGTAGGTTGACAGTGCCAGTGGCAGTCATTATTACCCCTGGCATCGAACGATCCTGTATGGAATTCACACCGACAACTCGTATGTTTATATTTGGCACTTTTTATGCCAGATGCTCTTCCTGACACAACCCTCTCTATTTATTCGGGCTTGGGATTGGCACAGAAATCACTTGCTTGTGGTAAATTTTTTAAGGATTATTTTGTTATTGTTTGTAATCTAAAAACATTATTGATCTATTAGGAGTTATTAGCTTAGTGATTTTAGTAGTACCTTCTCCAAAACTATTGGAATGACAATGGCAATTTCATTGTTTTTGCTATACAGTACAAAAATTAAAAGATATTGGCATATAGATGTCATCTCCTGGTCCAGCTGCTTTTCGTGAATTCACCCTGCTCAGAGAAGTACACATTTCAGAGGTGGAGAGCGCACCTCAATCCACAGTTTATGTTCATATTAGGCTTTGCAAATTCCTCTTGAGATTGGCTCAGGCAACATTGTAGGCCTCCCTTTCTCTGGACCTGAAGGCTGTGTTGTGCTTTTTGAGCAGAACGTGAACCTCCTGGTTCATTCAGGGCTTCTGGTTCCTCACCTGGTACACACCTGGTGTAGGTGTTAAAGTTTATGTTGGTATCTGAGTCAACAGTAGCTTGGGCAGCAAATTCATTCCAGACACTGTGTGAGATCTGCTGGTCTCAGCTGTCAACAATCCTGATTGTAAGGTTTTGACCACATTTGTTGACTGAAGAGCATTTGGGCAGCAGAAACAATGAGAGATAATAAGATTTTAATAAGACTTTTTACGCATCAGCCACACTTACTGTATGTATACATGGTCCAGATGAAGTATTTTTTGCTCCAGAGGCAGAAGAAAGAAGGTATGCAAGATGACTAGCTGGTGGGTCACAGAAGGTACCTCCATAAATGTACTCTGGGGTGCAGATTAACTTTGACCACTTCAAGTCTAAGCAAGAAGTAACTGAAAGGGCCTGCAGAGCTAATACTGAGTAAAGTTAATGTTAATTGGCGAGTCAATAACGTCTCAGGCTGAAAGTAACGTCTCTGGGGCTCAAAAGCAGCCTCAGATAACTCTTCCAAAACCAGGAAAGCTACCAAGATGGAACTCATACCCTCAAATAAACTTTAGCCATCTGGAGCCAGACAAGAAGCAAGAAACTTGAGGATGCCTCCACAGAGAAACTCCAACAATGGGCAGAAATTACAGTTAAATGTACCTTAAGGGTAGCAGGGGCTAACCCTGCTTCAGCACTGTTCCAAATGAGCAGTGGACTACAGTAGGTTCAGGTTGCATTGCTCACATCACAACAGAAAGAACTCTAACTAAGATTGCAGCCTGCTTTGTGTTTTGTGTATTTATATTTGTTTTTGAATTTATGTGTTGAGGCATGCAATGCAAACATTGTCTATGTACATCAGGATTTAATCAAATACGGATTTCAATACAAGCTAACCATCATCCCTGTTTCTTAAAAAGGAGCCTGAATGACTACAAACAGGTTGCACTAACACCAGTAATTATAAAGTGCTTTGAGAGACTGGTCTCGCAGTCCATCAAATCCAATCCATTTCTTTTTTGTGTATCAGGTAGGCCTGGTCCTCCTGGAGGGGTGCGTGTGGAGGAGATCAGAGACACATCAGTGAAGTTGGTTTGGAGTCTGGGCTCAGATCATGGAATTCCACTCACCCAGCACATCGTACAAACCAGAGACTTCTACTCTTTAGACCCAGAGGACTGGAAAACCGCAGTCACATGTGAGTGCAGCAGAGGATGTCACAAAAGTATTTTATAGACCAATTCATACACGATGAATGTAAAATGCACAGTCAAGCTCTTTCTTTTACCGTTACTGTGTCGCATGATGTTATTGTATACTTTTCTTAGTATTTTTATACATTGGTATTGCACTGTGCAGAAGCTTTTGAAGAACGTTTGAAACAAAGATACAAGACAGCTTTTACAAAGTTTGTATTCACACAATGTTTTAGTTTTTAGTGAATTAGATAAATATATTGATATAAAATTTCCTTGGTTAGCCCCTATGTTTTTGAATGGGAGTGCTGTGACTGCCAAGGTCACTGAACTATATCCTTGGATGGAGTATGAATTTCGGGTATATGCCATCAATGATCTGGGAGAAGGAGAATGCAGTGTGCCCTCCATCAAAATTAAAACCTGGGATGCCAGTAAGTTTACATATACTAACTTATGCTTCTTAATAAAGCCTGACTAATTTTGTACCAATTTTCTTTAACTATTTTTATTTTTATTTTATTTATAGTAAATAATGTGGTAACAAAATAAGGTTAACCAGCTTTGTTTACTTTCAGTTCCCACCATGGCTCCTACTGATGTAAATGGTTACATAGGCTTGAACGGAGAGCTCATAGTGACATGGACAGTAGGTCTATTCTTCTGTATAGCATGTATTTCTTTTAATATTCATTGTCAGTCTTGAATATTCTTTATAAAAGTTCTCAGTGGTCTTGCCATACTGAGATTTACGTTGTCTTTCCCCAGCCTATGAAGCCCCAGTACTTTTTTGGTAAAAAGTTTGGCTATATAGTAGGTTTCAAGTACCATGAAGATGACAAATTGATGTGGTCAACAGTGGCTGATCCAGAGGCAAGGCGCTATGTCTACAAGGACGGCATTATACCCAACTCTGAGATACAAATCAAAGTGAAGGGTTACAACAACAAAGGAGAGGGACCATTCAGTCAGATTAAAGTGGTATATGCATCTGAGAGTGGTGAGGGCCCATGTTTTAGCTCTTAAAATTAAACAGATAATAAAATAATAACTTATTGCTTATATAAAGATATTTCTTGATTTTTTTTTGGGCTACAAATATTAACATACATCCCAAAATTCACTGAGACCTTTACTTTATTTCAGTGATTGTCAGATAAATTTTTGATTAGCCATTCTACATTTCTGCAGCCCCCACACAGGCACCACTGGATGTTTATGCTCGCCAAGTTACTTCCACTGAGGCGCTAGTGTGGTGGCTACCTGTTTTTCAAGTTCCTCCTCACTGGGTGGATGGCTACCAGGTAATTCCTCAAAATGCAGTGCTCCTTTCTGGTTCTCATCAAATAATCACACATACTATTTAATCTGCATAAATAAAGTATAATTAAGTATAAAAACTTGGTTCCCTTTCGAGGGAATTTGACGCTGTGCCAGAGCTGACGCTATCGGAACACTTCTGTGAGGAAGTTGTGTCTGAAGCTCTGTGTGCAAACACGCAAATTTAATGGCTCGGGAAGGACACGTGATGAAGTGATTACGCGCCAGTAAGTCCATATAAGGGCATCTACTTCACATTACGCCAGCTTCTTTGTCTTCAGGAAGCGCTCTGTGTATGTGTGTCAATTGTTTGTCCTTTCTGTCAAGTGCAGGGAGAGAAAAATATATATATTTTAGGGAAAGCTAGGCGAGAAAAACATCGCCTAGCTCCCGTGCCCCCGCTTTATCACGGGGGATGACATGCACTCTCTTTACATTGTTTGTTTGGGAGAGGAGCATGCCCGGTCGGCTCTCGAGGGAGCCGGCTGCGTGCATTGTGAGGGATTCCCACTGCGTACTCTCCGATCCCGCCTGGATATATTTCCAGCTTTGGCTGCGCCTCGTAGTTCGGGTCCCACGTCTGTCCAAGGCGGCGTGGCAGCTTCGATCATGGGGTTCGCAGGTTGAGTTAGCGGAAGCGGAGAAAGAGCCGCTATTTCCCTTTCTCTTGCCTGACTCTGTTTGCTCGGTTTCGGATTCGGTTTTGGGAGCTCGTGTTGCGATTTCTCCCGACCCGGAAGTGAGCATGCCGCTTTCCACGTTGGGCTCAGGAGCTCGATGTGGGTGGGGAGGGGATTCAGGTGGTATCTGAGCTCCACCGAGCCACTGAATTTGCGCTCAGTGCCACAATGCAGACGCCCCACTCCATAGGCGGTGCAATGGCTGCGCTGGTTGCCATGGAGAGGCACCTGTGGCTCAATGTAACTGATTAAAGATAAGGACAGGTCCTCTCTCCTGGATGCCCCGGGGTCACCTCAGGGCTTGTTCTGTGACGCAGTGAGTACTGTCATTGACAGGCACCAGGAGGTAAAATGCTAGTTGGGGCGTTCAGGGAGTTTCTCCCTCGTCGCGACGAGCAGCCTGGGTCATCTTCCAGACACACCCAACCCATTCCTAGCTCACTCAGGGCAGTAAGGAGGGTTAGTGTGGCTAACAAATCTCCCTGGGTTAGCAGCTGCCAGTGCACTGTTTCAGGGCACCCGGGAGGTCTGCGTGAGGTTGACTATCAGACAACCGGGCAGCATGGAAACTTCTGCTAGGTGTGTCTCAGTGGGTCCTGTGTATTGTAGAAAAGGCTACAGGATCCAGTTCTCCTCCCGCCCTCCGTGTTTTCAGGATGTCTTGCCCATGATTGTTGGCAGGCACCAGGTGGTGTTCTTCTTTTGTTCCTGAGTAAAGGGGCCATAGAGCATGTTCCCCTCCCTGAGCAGGACTCCGGCTTTACAGCCGATATTCCAAAAAGATTGTTCCCAAGAAGGACATGGGGCTGTGTCCGATTTTGGACCTGCGGGCTCTGAACTGTACTCTGAAGACTTACAGGTTCAGGATGCTCACGCTCAAGGTTATCGTGTCCCAGATCAGGTCCAAAGACTGGTTTGTGACGATTGACCTCGAGTGCACTTATTTTCACATAGGCATTCTGCCAGAACACAGGAAGTTCCTCAGGTTCACTTTTGGGGGCGAAGTGTACCAGTATTGTTCTTCCTTTTGGCCTAGCCCTTTCACCATGCACGTTTAAAAAGTCATCCTTGCAGACACCCAGGGTTATAAGGGTTATGTGCCGCGAGCTTCACACCCTTCTTATGTGGAAAGACCCCAGTTCCTGGCCTTGGGTTCCACTGTAGGGGCGTGTCACAGTTGCAGGACTCTTTCGACGAGCGCCTCACTTTCGGGCGGTGGAGCGGCCTTGGATGGCCATCCTGCCCAGTGTCTATGGGAGGGCCCCTATCTCTCATGGCACATAAACTGCCTGGAGATGAGGGCTGTGTTTCTAGCATTGAAACACTTTCTTCCACACCTCAGGGACTGCCATGTCTTAGTACAGACAGACAGCACTGCAGTGGTTCCCTATATCAATCATCAGGGCGGTCTGCATTTGCACCCTCTTTTCGGGTTGGCACAGCAGATTCTGCTCTGGGCAGAGACCAGGTTCCTTTCACTGAGAGCAATTTTCATTCCAGGGCATGTAAATTGGGAGGCAGACTTCCTGCCGAGGCAGGTGCAGAGGCCTGGGGAGTGATGTCTCCACCCCCATGTGGTGGAGCGAATTTGGCAGATTTTTGGCCGGGAGGAAGTGGATCAGTTCGCCTCCAAGGAGTCGATCCACTGTCCGCCGTGTCTTTCCCTCTCTCATTCGGCCCCTTTGGGCCTGGATGTCTTGGTATGGATGTGGCTGAGGCACCGTCTGTACACCTTCCCCCCGGTAGCTCTGCTCCCGCAAGTCCTAGCCAGAGTGCACCACGACCGGGTCAACCTTCTCCTAGTTGACCCTCGTTGGCCCTCTCGAGTTGATTCATGGTCCTAGCCTCCCTCCTGAACGGCACTCCATGGGAGGTTCCCGTCAGGGAGGATCTCCTCTCTCAGGCACAGGGGCAATCCTATAACCCCGCCCTGAAATGTGGAAGTTTCGGGTCTGGCCAGGGGGGAGGGGGACCAGTTCCTAGAGGCAGGCCTCTCATCTGAGGTGACCGAGACTCTACTGAATGCTAGGGCTCCCTCCACTAGGAAGCTATATGCATTGAAGTGGAGGCTTTTTCGCCTCTGGTGCAATGAACACTGTCAGGTTCCAGTTCACTGCCCGGTCAGTACAGTGCTGGAGTTCCAGCAGTCTTGTTTTTTCAGGGCCTGTCCCCCTTTTAATTTAATGTGTATGTGGCCAGCATCGGAACAGAAGGGGCTGCATTTGCTTTGCCCAGTAAGGGCCTTGAGGACTTATGTCCACTGCTCTAGCTCGTGGAGTAACTCCTCCGCCCTTTTTGTCTGTTTTGAGGGCCAGAATGAGGGGGCGCACTGGGTGGTGGAGGCCATTAGCTCAGGCCTATGAGGTGCGCGGTCTTTCCTCGCCTCTCAGCATCAGAGCTTACTCCACTAGGAGTATTGCCTCGTCCAGTGCCTTGGCCAGGGGTGCCCCCTTGATGATATTTGTGCTGCGGCAGGTTGGTCCTCTTCGCACACCTTTATCAGGTTCTATAACCTGGACTTGGACCCCACTCTAGGGTCCCAGGTCCTGCAGGGCCATTGATGGTCTGTTCCCAGTCTGCTCGTGCTCTCTCATGGCCTCTGGCACAGTCATCGATCGATGCGTGGCGGCGTAGGTATTGGCGTTCCCATAGCGTCAACCCTGACGCAGCGTCGAGTTCCCTCGAAATGGAACTACAACTGGTTACGTATGTAACCCGGTTCCCTGAGAAGGGAACGAGATGCTGCGTTGCTGGCCACGCCCTGGGTGTTCTCTAGCGCTTCCTTCAGACAAGTAGAAGCTGGAGTAATGTGGCGTAGATGCCCTTATATGGACTTAGGGCGCGTAATCACTTTGTTACGTGTCCTTCCCGAGCCATTAAATTGGCGTGTTTGCCCACAGAGCTTCAGACACAACTTCCTGACAGAAGCGTTCCCATAGCGTCAGCCCTGACGCAGCGTCTCGTTCCCCTCTCAGGGAACCGGGTTACATACATAACCTGGTATAGTTTTTGCTTGAGAATAAGAATTTGTTTTTCTTTAAAACTTATTTTATTATGTTCTTATATTAACCCCTAATGAAAATTTGAAAAAGCAAATTAATTTGCCTTACAAAAAGATTCCCTTGAATTCAGAAGCAATATCACTGGTATGTGCTATCTCTTTTTTTTGTGATTTTTATTTCTATCTGTATCTTACTAACCACCTAATACTAAAATCTTTCAAGCCTATTTGAGCAACTTGCGGTCTCAATGCACACTTTAACATGGGAGTTAAATCAACCCTTAAGTGCAATGAACATTCTTATCTTTTAATAACATCTTTAAGTTCTTATGGCTGTGTTTGCTTCCTGTTCAGATACGCTACTGGAGGAAATATGATGACAATGAGGCAGCAGCCTCTCGTGTACTTGTCCACAGCTCAGTTAACCAGACACGTTTGGAGAACATGCGACCTGACTCACACTACCTTATTGAAGTGCGTGCTTACAATGGAGCTGGACTTGGACCGCCCAGTGAGCACTGTGAAATGTTTACCAGGAGACCACGTAAGCATATAACTGAATCTTTGGGTATTTAGACAAAATACAAGTGTAATATTGTAATTTTAAAACGCTTTACACTAATTCTAGTCTTTACAAGAACATAGACATTAAAAAGCAGGTATGCATATCTTGTTCATTAAATGAATATACATTGTTTATACATACATAAATCATTACCTGGATTTAACAAAAATTTAACCAAAAGGAGCCCTCCATTGCACAATTACTGCAGTGATTAATATTCTTCAACTGGCAACAAATTATTTAACTCTAACTGATGACAATACCAGGATTCATCTGACTCAAATTGTAAGATTTTCACTCATGGACACCACAGAGTACAGAACCCCAATAAGATTCTTTGGGATGTGCTGGAGAAGACTTTATGCAGTGTTCCAATGTTCCCTTTATCAATACAATACCTTCATGAGAAATTAATGCAAATCTGTAAGGAAATAATTAAATCAATGAGTGTTCCAATAAAACTATTTTTATAATACTTTTTTGGCCAGGCACTGTATAAATATACATACTGGTAGTCACGTATATCACTTTTCATCATGAATATTATGTCATTTATATGACAAAACCAGAACAGCCATATGTAACCAAGACTTACAGCATGTATTGTGTCCTTGGACTCAACTGCACATAATATAAATGACTGTGTCTTTACAATCTATTGATTATTCCAGCTCCCAGTCGACGTCTAAGAGTGTACAAATATGTCAGCTTTACACGCAAATGGCTGTATATCTACTGGGATCACATCTACAACTACTGGAATGAGTCCTACGTGGAGGGATACAAGGTGGATATTCTATTGTAGTATAAAAGATAAACTTCTTAGTCCATCAGTTGGTACCTATATTATTAAGCAAAAAAAGGGATAGAGTTGATTTCAAATGTGCCATTTGCATTTAGAATCTTTTGCTGTTATGTCTTAATGTGAACTTTCAAGAGCTGTCACTGAAAAGATCAATCAAATAAAAACCGATTTGAGTTGAAAAACCTGTAAAGTATATGGAGAAGCGAAGGAGCTACTCATAATCCAATACATACCACCTCGACTTAGAGTACATGTATACATGTACAGTGGAACTATTTTATTTATTGATGATGTGACTGCTGACAAAAGCAAGCTGAATTAAGCCAAATGCTTTAAATCTCACTGGATGGTGCTCAACAGTACAGATGGGCAATCACACATAGCAAAGAAGTGGAATGCCCTGCAATGGCCAAGTGAATCCATGGCATCTGCCAAATGCCGTAAATGTAATAAGATGCTGGCTAGTGTTGGATCATAGACCATTGTGCATTTTTGTTGGTTAGAACTGAATCTTTCCCTCTTTATAAAAACTGAACCAATGGCTACAGATGTTTTGTTGTAGTAAGCCAAATTTGTTCATCTTACCTTGAGGCAACACAATATATAGAGGGATATTGAAACTATTGTAGCCTTTGATGTGATGTGTATAATTTATCTTCTGGGCTTTTAGATATTGTTTAGAAAGGAAGGGGAGCGCTATGGGAAACTGTACACCACTGGCAGGCACTACATCGACTTCCCCATGCCTGAGACAGGAGATTATGTAATAGAGATACGGGCTCGCTGTGAAGGAGGAGATGGCCCTATATCACAGATACAAGTGCAAGGTATGCTGTGAATGCTTTATAACATAATGGTTTTTTTTCTTTCACTCTCACTTACTTGTATTCAAATGTTTTTCAGTACAGGATTGTGTTCAGTTTCTACTGTACCAATATGTTCTTGAATTTTGAGGCTCTTTTTTGAGAATATTCTCTGACATAAGTTTTGACATACAGACTATATTTTACTTTGACCTCTGAAACAATTGCTTCCTGTACCTTTCATGTTTTCTGTTTTTTCTTTCATGTTGTCATAGGTGCTGCCATCCTGAACACTCAGCCTCTTTGTGCCATATCTCTGCTTCTCCTGGCTTTGGTCTGCATGAATCTGGGCCTTTAGGAGACTATACTTTGCTAGTTGAGTAAAAAGAGTGTAGAAAATCCTTCTCCCAGTGTAATTTCATTATACGAGTATTTGTATGCTGTATAACCTTCCTAATGTGTAAATCAAATTGATACCAGTATTAAAACCAGTTTAGGGTTAGAGATATGTCCACATGATGCCATGAAAACATCACAACAGGTATAATAGTTTTTGTGTTATTTAAAATTGGATTATTTATTTAGTCAAAAAAAATCTCTAATTGTTTTTAAAAACAGTAAAATCCTTATTTATAATGCTGTATGTGTTTAAAAGCCAATAATAATAATAATAATAATAATAATAATAATAATAATATAGAAAGCATTTCATCCAATTAGGTTGCTGGTTATATTTAATGATCACTTAAAAATCATATCACATTTTTCAAAACTGGACTGCATATACAGAATCTCACAAAAGTCAGTACACCCCTCACATTTCAGCAAACATTTTAGTATATCCTGCCAAGGGACAATACTATAGAAATGAAATTTGGATATTTTTTTTAGAGTATTCAATTTGCTGCTGTAGAATTTTCTGTTCTCTGAAAATATCTTAACATACAGCCACTATTGTCAAAATAGCTGGCAACAAATGTGAGTACACTCTAAGTGATAACAGATGTACAGTACGTCGTTTAACCATGCAAAGCCACATGTCCTATTCACCATGTTTATGTTTTTGTCTGCTCGACAGGACCATACAAATTTGTTTATCTTGTATTAGAGTAGTTTAAATTTGGTGCTTTGAGTACAGTTCTCTCACACTGACCACTGCATTTGAACATGGTGTCTCATGGAAAAGAACTTTCTTTCACTACAGTGGTCAGGGTCATACAGAGGTTTTCCAAGATGGATTCCACTCGGAACAGGCCTCTCAATGTCGACTGAAGAAGTTGATTCCTCCTGCTGTGCGTTAGGTACAGAAACTGGCTTCAAAAAATGAGTGCTTCCAGCATCGCTTTAGAGGTTACAGAAGCCTCTTCTGAAGCTGGCTCACAAGAAAGCCTGCAAACAGTTTGCTGAAGACAACATGTCCAGGAGTGTGACTTGATGAAACCATGTCATGTGTCTGATGAGATTAAGATAAACTTGTTTGGCTCAGATGGTGTCCAGCATTAGGGTGTACTCACTTTTGTTGCCAGTTATTTAGACAATAATGGCTGTATGTTGAGTTATTTTTAGAGGACGGTAATATGTGCTGCTTTACAAGCCAGATACAGATATAGATTTGTCCCTTGAGGACATAAAAAATGGTTGCTGAAATATAAGAGGTGTACTTACTTTTGTGAGATACTGTATATGAAGATCTTTAAACCACCTATAATTTAAGGTTTGCCTTCATGACTTTTAGCTACAAGACAATATCACATAAAAGAAGGGGATTTGAGTTTTTAATTATTGTAAAAATAATATTGTACTTTGGTTAATTATATGTAATATTTGTGTTATTGAATTTATTTGCAAAATGTATTTATTAGCAAATATATTACAAATTGTAATTAATGCAAAGTGTCAGAATACTGAGGTGAGACCCAAATGCAGAAAAGAGTTTCATTTTAAAGACTTGCCATTTTTCAGGCATTCCATGTGAGGCAGAAAAGGCTTGCTGATGTGGCGGGAATGACTGGAGATTTAGCTGGCTTAGTCAGCTGACTAATAGTAACACTGGCCTGGTCCCTGACTCTGCACTCATGGGTGGCTGCAGTCTGAGAAAACTTACCTAACAGGGCCTACATGCTTTGGGCATCTGCTGGATTCATTTCTGTCCAGATGGTACTGTCAGAATACTGCTGTGGGACCCAAATTCAGAACGCCAGACAGAGTTGTAATTTCTAAGGCTTAAATGAGTATTTATGGAAACACACAGTCATTAATGTTGTAAGCATGCAGGTAATGAGATCAAAGTGAGCCGAAAACAAATGAGCAGCAGCAAATTAAATCTTAGAGTTCGCATGATTTCAGATCACACACAATTGTGCACATACGCAGACACAGTTCACAGTTCAAATTCACTTTCTGGATCAGAGCATCTGCCAAATGCCATAAATGTAAATGTAAATAATCCATGGACAGTTGAGAGGGTGAGATTTTTAGAGGATACAAATATTCACTGCAAAACCTCTGTTACAGAGTGTCATGCGGTTACATTTAACTGCATGGCTGGTATATTTACAGTGCAAAATCTGTAACTGTATGTGCCAGCGGCTATTTCATAAAGCAGGTTATGTAACTTACCAGGGCAAATTTGAAAAAAAACAGAGGTCTAAACTTTTATCTAAGCAGCCATAGTATTTCTCTCAAGGAAGCACAAGGGGACCAGATTGATGGTGGTAGGAGATCTGATCATTTGAAGTTTAGTTCATTGTTTCTTTGTTTTATTACTTGTAATTGAAAAAGACATTTATTAAAGCCTTTATTACTTTACCATTCAACAGTAAATGACAGAGTCGTCACTAGACAAATACACTTTCACAACACCAATCTTGATTGAATTGGTGTAAGGTCCATCCCCATGTCTCTTTTATAATTTACCTTTTTAGATGGAACTTTCACATCTTCTTGAAGGCTGCTGGGTGGAAATAATAATAGTTCAATATTACCAATACAGTAAATGTCTATAATACATACACAAACTAATCATTTTTAATCAAGACAACTGCAAAAATTTCTTACACTGCCAAGATTCTGAACTCTCATAGAGGTCTGTGTCCATAATCTGTAAGGGGATAAGACAAGATTTTTATATTTCACATCAACTTAGAAAAGGGAATGGAATATCTGTTATACCTATTTGGGCCTCCCACCATCTTCATTTCCTGTCAGAGAGGATATGGTATCTTCAGTGGTGTCAAAAGTATTCACATTCATTGCTCAGGTAGAAGTATAGATACTAGGGTTTAAAAATACTTCTGTAGAAGTTGAAGTATCAACTCTGATACCTCTTTTTTTACATCAAAAGTGTAAAAGTACTGGTTTCAAAACTACTTTAAAAGTATAAAAGTAAAAGTAGTGCAAGGAAGAAATGCCATTAAGGACAAAAGCTTAGGCTGTGCCACAGGGGCCTATTGTGCACTACCAAACCTCCTTAAAAAACATATTTCTAAAGGCCATAATGACTATAATGTTATATTAATATGATAATGTTGAAAAATTTGGGATGCACTAGGCTACCTGTTTCAGCCGCATACTGTATATACCCATTGAAAAAGAACACATTCTAGTACAATGCAAATACATTAAAGAACCATAAATGTGTACTACTGAGCTGTGTTACATGGAGCAGAGGATATGACTAGTTGGCTGTAAGTATTGTAATGGTGCAAAAAGTCAAACTTCAGAGGCATGTCATCAATAACCTTTATTAAAATAAACACATTGGACTCAAACAACATGCAACAAAGAGTTACTAAAAGGCTTTGTTCATCCAGAAAAGCAGCTGGTTCTCAAAGTTCTTTGAGCCAGTGCATGCTCTTCTTGGTCTGAAGATCAGCCCTGCAACACTAAACAGTCTTTCACAGGCTGCTGAGGCAGGGAGTGCCATATTAAGCTTAAGTGATAGCTGGCACACGGCTGGGAAGGACTTCAGTACCTCTACTGTGTCTCCTGGGCACCCCAGGTACGCATCCAACTGCTGGGTTGTTTCAAGAAGGCTGGTCTTCTTCATGGAGGAAAAGAAGTTCATTAGAATAAAGAAATTCATACAGATTTAAAACAACATGAGGATGAGAAAATGATGACAGAATTTTTCTTTTTGGGTGAACTATCCATTTAAAGCTGTTTTAGGACCACAAGCAGCTGCTGGCATGACTGAAAATTAGCAGTAAAATCATTTTAAACAGCATTGGGCTAATAGTTGGGCCTATTAGCTCTTTTACAAGGACCCATAGGGCCCCATACAGGCACGTGCACTCTCTTACACAGACAGGATCATGACTATCTTTAGTACATAACTTATCAACCAGCTGCAGATTATAGCTTTGCACAATAACTTACAAATATTGTATATAGTACCAATATAAACTTAGGTAACTGGTTAAAGTTGAATTTCAAATCTCATACCGAGCCACCAAACTATCATAGCCTTCTGGTAGCAAGCAAAATATTGGCATGTACCCAAGTTTGCCATAGAAAACATTGCAAATTTATTATTATTAGTACGTTACTAGGTCAGTACAATATTGTCAATAAAACTGATAATAACAGAAACTATAGCTTTGCACAATTAACTTACAAATATAGCAATAATTTAAGCTCAGATAACAATTGGCTAAAGTCGAATTTGTTATTGACTAATAACAAAATTTCAGCTCACCTAAATATGCTTTTTAAATTAGACGGCGAGTTTTTGAAAGCCACTAGCTTGTGGTATTTGGGTATTTGGGCTCGTGGCTCGTGGTATTTTTCCATCCAACCATTTAAAACAATTCTTCCAGGTCCGGCCAGGGAAGTATAAGGGTTGGGGTTGGTTGGTCTTCCTGGCTACCAATTTCCTCGCTGGTGCTGGAGCTTGGTTGTTGAGACATTGAGTTTTGAGCCTCTGCCACGGACATCTTCGTACATGGCTCCGTCTGTTATGTTCATCGTTGGGTAACTGAAGTGTGACGTGATTTGTGTCACGTGCAGGTGCGATGGGTCGCGTACAAACCAATAGAGTGTCAGAATGATATATGTTTATACTTCTCATTCAACCACAATCAAATTCACTCTGTCCGGATGGCGCAATTTATCTTGATAGTTTTTTTTTTAATGATGACAAGCCGAAATGAAATAGGAGTAACGAGGCTATTTTTAAAATGTAAGGAGTAGAAAGTACAGATAATTGTGTGAAAATGTAAGGAGTAGAAGTAAAAAGTATGCTAAAAAATAATTACTCTATTAAAGTATAGATACTCAAAATTTCTACTTAAGTAAAGTAATGAAGTATTTGTACTTCATTACTTGACACCTCTGGGTATCCTCATCTTTATCCTACAGTGCAAATTACTAATGATTTTTGGTTTAGCAAATAGAAACAACACCAGAAGACAATAATGACCCGTAACTGTTGCAGGCTATGCTATTGCAGGAGGGTCAATTAATGTCCATCAGCAACAGTAAGAGAATAAAACAAAGATGCTCAGTTTACATTCTAAAATACAATATGCACAAATACTCAAACCCTCCCAAAGCATAAGGGACATTTAGTAGGATCGTTACAATTATCATTACAGTACACACCACATACAGTGAAATAAAATAAGCATGCAAAGTGAAACATTGACAATAAAGAGTTAATTCAAAATGTCCCCTTTAAAGGGTTTTTTTGGTCATCTTGAGTGTTTAAGGTTAAATCATTTAAAGCAGTGGAAACTCAAAAGAATTCAGGTAGAGTTTCCCGTCTGCCTTCTGCCTTCCTCCTCAGTCCAATGACATGCATCATATGCTGAGTGGCAATAGAAAAATATTACTTTATGTATAAAATCAGAATTTTTTTGCTGGGAGCTAGATGGAGATATTCGTAATATTCTGTAACAACCATCAATACTGTATTTGTAAGAACTTCATGCTGTGTGCATAAAGTTCTTACAAATACAGTATGAAGTTCTTACAAATACAGCAAGAACTTCATACTAAGAATTTAGTGCTGAGTGAAATCTTTATGCACACAGCATGAAGTTCTGTAACAACCATCAATACTGTATTTGTAAGAACTTCATGCTGTGTGCATAAAGATTTCACTCAGCACTAAATTTAATGGCAGCAATAAAAATATAAATAAAATAAAACCAGAAATAAAACTTTGTCCAGAGTAAGATCCTAAAGGACCTGGCCGAGTTCAGTGCAAATCGCTCGAAAACTTGCTGAGTTATAACCCGCCAATGGGAATTCTATGGGAAAAAGGCCAATTTGTGAATCTGTACCGGGAATGCCGTACTGGGAATGCTATACTGGGATTGCCGGAATTCCGATCGCTTAGAAAAGCAACTTAGAAAAGCCCTAGGAGGAGTTAGTGTTGATAAATTAATGAAATAATAATAAGAAAAATCGCATGTCATATTAATATATAGATTAATTTGCATAATTAATCTATATTAAATCAGAGGAAGGAACTAATGGCAGAATTCACTTCCACACCACCAGAAGGTGTATGACGAGTATCTTGTTCCTTGTTGATCATGTGTTATGTTCTCTGGGGCCTCTTTCAGAAAGGAGGTTAAGTGAAAACCTGTATGTTAAACATTAAGTATGTTAACCCTGAAATGAGGGAAACTCTGGGTTTTCCGTTTCAGAATGGGAGGTATGTTAAACCTGAGAAAGCAGGTTAAGTCAAGCCTGTTTCTGAAAGAGAGGTAACTTATACTCAGAGTTGGTTGAACCTCCTTATTGAAACGGGCCCCTGTTCTTGATCCCTTACGTGTTGCTTTATTTATCCCTGCCCTCGTGTCTGGCCTTGTCCAGTTGTTTATTGTCACGTTCAGTTGTGTTGTGTTGTGTTTTCAGTTCTGTTTCTACATTGTTTTTGTTTTGTTTATGTCGTGTCATTTTTAGCTAAATAAAACAAGCAGGTTTTTGATCCTGCTCCTGGGTCTGGTTGTGATTTCTGTGCTGTGACAGTCATTTGGATGGGATTTGGATTAATGTGTCAGTGTGGTTCTATTACAATAAATAGTCAGCTTAAGAACAGTGGGAGAGGAGAATAATAATAATATATTGTAGTCTGCTTTTATAAACCTGTGAAGATGATGGTGAAGATGATGGTGAAGGCATCTGCTGGATATTTCATCACTTTCCGACTCTTAAGCGTGCTGGATGTTAATAATGTTTATTGTATTTCAGAAAAGAAGAACATTGTGATGCAACAGACTCTGGAATAGAACGGAACTACGCAGTTTCAGTGCACTATTTTCTTGCACTTTTAGCTGACCGTCTAATTTGCCGATTTGCGTTCTAATGAATCTCTCAATGCGCCATAGTAGGAGTTTACTATATTAAGAAGTGCAGCAATAAGGAAAGAGAGGAGACTGCAACCACAAGTGTCATTGAAAGTACTGTCTTTGTCTGTATCTCTCTCTATTTCTCTCTGTCTGTCTCTTTCTCTCTCTGTCTGTCTGTCTGTCTGTCTGTCTGTGTCTCTGTCTGTCTGTCTGTTTTTCTTTCACTTAACTCGATAGTTAAGAGTTAAGATAGTAAAGAGAACAAAGTTAATAGTTTTTTGTGTTAAATAGTGTGGTTTATTAGTCAGGTAAGTTAGTCAGGTGAGTAGTAGCAGGACGGGAGTGGGATGGTGTCTCTCACACACAGGGGACGTCACCTGTCTCCCTCCACCATAGCGTCAGGTGTGTGCCGGCTAACGGTGTGAGTGTGGAGGAAGTGTTACTGGCAATGGGGAAGGAGGTCGGGAATGAGAACATATTCGCTGCTTCCCGCATGAACAAAGCGGTGGTGGTGTTTGTGAAGGAGGAGAATCAGGCGAGACACCTGGCCAACAGCGGCATTTTGGCAAGTGGTGAATTTGTTATAGTTTCATCGCTGATTGCTCCGACTGTCCGGGTCACTGTAGCTAACTGTACGGGTCACTGTAGCTAACTGATAGCTCCGACTGTCCGGGTCACTGTAGCTAACTGATAGCTCCGACTGTCCGGGTCACTGTAGCTAACTGTACGGGTCACTGTAGCTAACTGTACGGGTCACTGTAGCTAACTGTACAGGTCACTGTAGCTAGCTGATAGCCCCGACTGTCCGGGCCACTGTAGCTAACTGATAGCTCTGACTGTCCGGGTCACTGTAGCTAACTGATAGCTCCGACTGTCCAGGTCACTGTAGCTAACTGATAGCTCTGACTGTCCGGGTCACTGTAGCTAACTGATAGCTCTGACTGTCCGGGTCACTGTAGCTAACTGATAGCTCCGACTGTCCGGGTCACTGTAGCTAACTGATAGCTCCGACTGTCCGGGTCACTGTAGCTAACTGATAGCTCTGACTGTCCGGGTCATTGTAGCTAACTGATAGCTCCGACTGTCCGGGTCACTGTAGCTAACGTGCCTCCGTTCATTCCTGATGAGGACATAGAGCGAGAGCTAAAGCGCTACGGAAAGTTATCAAGTAAGAATAGAGAGTTTCTCTGGGTTGTAGGAACGGGGGATTAAAACATGTCTTGTCTTTCAGGAGACACATGTTCATGTTTTTAAACAAACAAGAACTAGACGTGTCTTTTAGAGTGGTATATGAGGG
This sequence comes from Tachysurus vachellii, assembly GCF_030014155.1. Taxonomy (NCBI): domain Eukaryota; kingdom Metazoa; phylum Chordata; class Actinopteri; order Siluriformes; family Bagridae; genus Tachysurus; species Tachysurus vachellii. The sequence goes on from NC_083475.1 coordinate 5,268,931, forward strand.
CAGGTCGTTCCTGCTGTACATTTACATTTACAGCATTTGGCAGATGCCCTTATCCAGAGCGACGTACATAAGTGCTTAAATCTCTAACATTGAATACATTAATGCTGGATCACTATGCTATCTGTGCTGTATGCTAGCACAGGACACATGAAGTGTTTTAACCTCTTCATAAAGGTCAATGTGTCCACACAGGGCTCAGGCCTCTGAGGGGGCAACTGGGCGGGGTAACGTTGGGGCAGCTGGGTAGGGTAATGAGGGGGCAGCTGGGCGGGGTAACGAGAGGGAAGCTGGGCGGGGTAACGAGAGGGCAACTGGGCGGGGTAATGTGAGACCTGCAGTGGAGGATAATTCATGGGGCAATAGCCACAGATAAACATGTAATGTAAACATGTAATACATGTAAAACGGGATTGTCGTTCTGTGGAGAAAAAGAAGATCTGGAGCACCAACACACTGGAACATTAACACTAGCAGTGTGGAAAACAGGGAAAAATAAGGGCTTGTAACTTGCCACTGTTGGCTCTGAAATAATGTTCAACTGACTCATAGCAGAAAGTTTAAAAGTTGAATTTGCTTTTATAAGCTGACAATTTATTGGGTTTTTGTGAAGTTTGGTGTGTTAGCGAGGCTAAATGTACTGTTTCTGTGCTTGTGTTTAATTTCTGAAAGTTTTGCACATTAACGTATTTGTTTTTTTTACTTATGGACATGTCTTATTTTATTTATATTTATTTATTTATTTAATTTCCACCAGTTTTTTAATGCAAAAGATGGAATGATGTAAAAAGAAAAAAGAAATAAAGTTACTGTTAAACCCCTCTCTCTCTCTCCTCCATATCTCTCTCTCTCTCTCGCTCGCGCTCTCTCTCTCTCTCCTGCATCTCTCTCTCTCTCTCTCTCTCTCTCTCTCTCTCTCTCTCCTCCATATCTCTCTCTCACTCTCTCTCTCTCTCCTGCATCTCTCTCTCTCTCTCTCTCTCTCTCTCTCTCTCTCTCTCTCTCTCTCTCTCTCTCTCTCTCGCTCTCCTGCATCTCTCTTTCTCTCTGTAATGAGTGTGAGTTTGCTGATGTGGATGAAGACATTGTCAGTGGCATAGATGACAGAAAGTTATTCACCAAATCGCAATCACACACATCTCCACTTCTACATCTCATGACTCTCATGAGTTAAACAGTCTGTTATGGACGTGTTGTTGACTCCAGCAGGAGCTAGGTGTTAGCCAGGTAGCTACATTAGCTCAGCTGCTAGCTTGGATTAGCGATTAGGTGACGCCTCAATTTCACAGAGAGCATCCAGTTTCTAATGAAATGTTATTTATAAGATATATTTCAAATGTAAAGTTCATTATTGCTGGCTGTATAAACTTGTAGGCTGTTAGATCAGTATGTAGGTGCTAACAGATCTCCTGCATTGTTTTTAGCTTTAGCTTTCCCCCGGTTTTATAACATGTTCATGTAAAGTTCAACACTTCAGAGGGAGAACATGTATATTTCAAGGGCAAGGCTAAGGGCAGTAAATAAGATGGGTCTTAAATAAGGAGTTGTCTTTTAACACTCTAATAAGAAGAACACTGCTCTTTAGTAGGGGGAAAAAACCCGAGCAGAAATCTAAATTCGTGGCAAGTCATGGCCTAATGGTTAGAGAGTCTGACTCGTAACCCGAAGGTTGTGGGTTCGAGTCTCGGGTTGGCTATGACTGAGGTGCCCTTGAGCAAGGCACCGAACCCCCCAACTGCTCCCCGGGCGCCGCAGCATAAATGGCTGCCCACTGCTCCGGGGGTGTGTTCACGGTGTGTGTGTGTTCACTGCTGTGTTTGTGTGTTCACTGCTGTGTGTGTGCACTTTGGATGGGTTAAATGCAGAGACCGAATTCTGAGTATGGGTCACCCTACTTAGCCGTATGTCATGTCACTTAAATGCATACTAGAGCTAATACATATTTATTGGCACCTCTGTCTGGCTGATGTGTAAAGAAGAAACTGAATGAAAAATCAGAGCTCTGTATTAGTGCAACTGAATATGTCAGGTTTAATTACATCACTGCGTTTGTTTAATACACATTTACACAAGTGGAACTGAAGAGGATCGTTGTAGATTTTAAACCTTATCTGCTCCCTGGCTGTGTTTCAGGATTGTGTGTGAGTGGAAAGATTCCAGTGTCCTAAAGTTTAAGTACATAAGATGTTTATTCTTGTGTTGGTGACATTTATTCATTTGTCTGTAAAACATTTTAAGCACTGAGTGAGGAAGTGAATCCTCCTATATGTCAGAATGTGTATGTAGGAGTAAATGAAACCAGCCAGCTTTTTGTTGAATTTCTAGGCCTCTGGGCCTAAAGCTTTGGTGAGATAAGAGAGTGATGAAAATGGATGCTGAGTTGAGGAACAAGGTATTGGACCTGAGGTACCAAGGACACAAACTGAGAAACTCAGTGAAGCAGCTGGAGGAAATACTCTATGAGGCAGAAGTGACTCAGGCTGTGATGAAGCAGGTTAGTTCTTTTAATCGTTTCTTTATACATTATACTAATAATACAAAATATTATTATTGCTTAAGTCCCAATAGAGAGTTAGAAGAAGAAAAAAGTATATCAAATTAGATTTTTGAATTAGAAGCCTAAAAAAAACATTTTACAAGTGAAAATGTGGAAATGGCCCTCTGTTAATGTGTGCATTTTGCTTTAACCTTTTTATTTTCTACATGGCTCCATTTTAGGATCTTGAACGAGCAGGTGAAGCTTACAGCATCTTAAATTCAAAGCATGAAGAGACTTTAAAACAGCATGAAGAGTCACAAAGGGTAAGTTTTTCCTATTAGGAAGCAATGAATGCTGTATTGCTCTGGAAGTTTGTATTTAATTTTTAGAACAAAAAATCCCATAATTTCATGTGTGTTTTGCTCCATGTCTGTGTTTTAGGAGTGGCAGAGGATGTATGACCAAGCAATTTTTGTCTTGATGAATCATATACACAACCTGGGAGTGTAGCAGCTGGAGGATATGAGGTTAGTAAGTAAAGTATTCTTTAAGTAGTTCTTTAGAAATAATGATCCTCTTTTTTCAATCTTTGAGTAATGATTTGTGTAAATGTTTACGTAAACCTGGAACCTGAGCAGCACTGTAATTCAATCTATATTAATGAGCCCATTAATGCAAACCCAAAACATACTGTAACTCCAACATGTTTGGCCCATGAGTAGATCCTTTCTTTCTATGCACATTTGCCTCTCCATTCCTTGTGGGTCCAACTTTTTCTGTCTGTATTTCTTTATGAATTCCAATCTGGCCTTGCAATTATTCCTGCTGATGATTGCGTTGCATCTTGTGGTATGGCTGTTCTTTCGGTCTTCTTCAAATGGTAGATTGTAATACCTTCATCCCTGCCCTGTAGAGGTTTATGGATACATCTATGACTGTTGTTTTTAAGCTTCTCATTACAAATCTTACAATGTTTGTCATCAGCTACTGTTGTTAGTACACCAGTGGTTTCTTTCTTTCTCAGGACATTCCAAATTGCATAGGTTTAAAGGTGGGGTGTACGATGTTTGAAAGCCAATGTTGTCATTTGAAATCACCTAAACAAACACGCCCCTAACCCAAATAAGTGTCACCTCTGTTTTGATAGCTCCACCCCACACATACATACATAACCCAGGCAGCTATTATGGCGGAACCTTCTGGGGCAGCTGGCCGAGGGGATATTTTTATCAATAAATGAACTCAATGAGTAATACTATGGTAATACAAATGTGTTTTTGTAGTACTGTGTGTTGTACCGTGAAAGGTTTAGCTCTGTTTCACGCATGGGCGAAAATGGCGGGGGGGGGGGACATGTCCCCCCATCCGAGGGTTGTCTCTCCCCCCAATATATATATATATATTTTTAAATATCGCACTCTCTATTGTGAAAAATATACTGTATGTATGTATACCTAAATAATTGTGTAAGTAGAAAAAAAAACAAACGCAAAAAATGCAATTACAAACAGTCGAGTTCCCCCCCTCCCCCTCCCCTTCCTCACAGTGGTTTGACCCACTGCCTGCTTTCCCAGTTCATCACCTACTCTGCACACACGAGTCAGGTGTGTGGCTGCGGCTCAATTAATGTTCAACTCCATTAAGTAGGGGATTTTATTCACTTTAAATAAAGCGATTCTCTTTAATGTAGTTGATACAGACTCATACATAAATTAGTTTCGGCAAAAATGCTGATTACCGATGTAATTTTCCATGAATCTGCTATATTAGCGATTAAAATATTACTTATCTAGTTAACGTTAGCTTGTTTACAATAGCTTGTTTACAATAGCTTGTGACAAACTCTGTCGGGCAATTTCAAGACAATATACAGTGCCATACATGTTGCTGTGCATTAACCAGCCTGTCCCAGAGTTTCTCAAACGCTCAGCCCAGGTGTCCTACTGTTAGAAGAAGGCCTTAAAAGCTTGTACCATCGGGCCAGTTAGCACTGATAACTCTGGTTCTATATGGGGAAAATTGCAGGCACCACCTCTCCAACAGTGGAACTGCAAGAAACAGCAGTGATGTTTCAGGTTCTTACAGCGGTTACTTAACACAGAAGAGTGATCAGTGACTGCATTTATACTTCTACATGAACTTGCATTGTTTAGATTTAATGTTTAAATTTAAAATTTTATTTACAGTTTGAGATTATTTTAATGTTTTATACAGTATTTTTATTTTATATTGTAAAATAAAATTATTTTACAATCTTGAGCATGTGTAAACAGTTTAGGAATATTTTAGGAAATATCTGTAAAATATGTGTTTATCTGCAAATCCTTTAATGAAAATTCCTGTAAATTTATGATATTTTACTTTGACATTAGTTTTTGTTTGTATTTGATGCTGCCAGTCATTTGATAGATTTTTTTAAACAGGTTTTATTTACTCACTCATTTATTTATTTGTTTGTTTTTGTTTGTTATTTTACAGTGTATGCATTTCAGCACTAGTGATGTGCTACTTAAATGGCACTTGTATTAGTGCTTGCAGTGGGTAAGTTAAGCACATGGATTTATCTTCAGCCCTGGTATTTTCTGTGTGCTGTGTGAATGTTCTCCTTGTGTTGCTTTAGGAATTCTGATTTTCAAGACATGCATATTCTATAAATTGAGGAATCTAAGTTGTCCTTAGCTGCGCGTGTGTGTGTGTGTGTGTGTGTGTGTGTGTGTTTAAGTACATGCTAGGATATATTCAAGTAACTTTTTCTCCATGTAATGCTTTTCCTAGTTTTAAATGCTTCACTGTTACTTCTTTTCTCTCACACACTCTTGCAAAAAAACTGTAGAGTTTGAATGTAAAAGTACATAAATCTAAAACTAAGATGTACTTTAACATTACAAACACAAATGTTAGATGTGTTAATATGGTCAAAAACCTTTATGTTAACTAAGGTCATTAAGATGATCAACATGTTTAAAAGCAGATCATTCTTTTCACATTCATTTGTACGAATTTAAAAACAAAAATACAGTATAAAAAAATAGTAATTTTTAAAAAATGTATTAATATAATTATTAGCAAAAAAAACAGAAAATAACATTTGGGTTGTGCATTTACAGAGAATGTCCATAATTTTACAGGGTTTTGTGTGCAACTGGAAAAAAAAATAGTGATAGTTTCCATAAAATATTGTTTAAGAGTAAATACTGCACAATAATGCATACATACTGCACAACTGCTCTTATTGTTTTTGCTGGTAAGACAGCAAGGCCAACTAAAGTTCATGCTGAAACACAGCTCTGGCTTAGGGTCAGTATGTACAAATATTGTCTTTACATCAATAACTAAAATACATTAAAGACTGACACTGTCTACAAAGAAGTTAAACCATTTCAATCTACACTGTTCAATATTAGGGATGGCTAATGGCCTAACCACTGCAGTCATGTCACTGTAATGTCACCATGATGTCAGCCATTAGTTTTTCATTGGCCTACATAGCTGTTTTGTAGCAGTGGCTATAGAAGATTTTTGTTGATTGTTCCATCTCCATTACTGTCAGTACTCATTTCTGTTCTGGTTCAGGTAATGCCACTAAAACATTTTCATAGGTGCCTACAATCAAAATGTTTTAGTGGCATTACCTGCACATGGGACGATCTCAGATGTTCCAAAATGACAATTATCCAAAGCATTAGTCAAGGTTGACCCTCCAATGGCTACAGCAGACAAAGGTGAAGGTTCTGGAGGCCATCACCATCTCCTGACCTCAATATCATTGAGCCACTTTTGGAGATCTCAAATGTGCAGTTTGTGCAATACAACAAAAAACTTACAGGAACTGGAGTCATTTTGCCAAGAAGAATGGGCAGCTATACAACCTGAGAGAATTCAGGACCTCAGGCACAATTATTACAAAAGACTGCATGCCATCATTGATGCTAAAGGGGACAATGTACAATATTAAGAACTAAAGGTATGCAAACTTTTTTTTTAAACCTTATTTTCTTTTGTTTTGTTTGATTGTGCCATTCTGTTATGCCTTACATATTAACTTGAGTCCTATCAGAAATAAAATAAAATAAATGTTTTGCCTTTTCATTTTAAAAAATGGTACACGCCTTGTACATTCTCCCAACAACTGTAAGGCATAATATTAGTCCATTTTAATAATTTTTTTAACCTTACATTGTGATTAATATACTGTAACACATGTAATAGCTAGCATTCTCAAAGCTGACAGTACCAGAATGCCTCATAATGACATGTTGGTGTAGATGGTTTAATTCAAATGAAAGACATATTAATATAGTTTATTGAAGTTTGTGTAAAGATGGGGGTGAGAGTGTTGAAATCCTTAGTGTAATTATTTTTTCATTATTTAATTTTCTTTCCCCCAGATGTACCAACACATCCAGCTGATTACTGTTCATTTGGAGGACGACTGTTCTTTATCTGCTACACTGTACAATCACTTACAGACTGAGAGGTACAGACTGACCTATTATACTCAGTATTATTTATGAACAGATTAAAAGTGTAGGCCCAGGGTTCAAAAGAAGATAACGTTTACAGGAAGTGTTTTAGAATCAATAGTGTTGTCTATTATAAAGTTTCCAACCCCACTTTATTAGATATTAGTCTGATTTTGTGTTTAGTTTGTTTTCAGTTGAGGATATTTCACAGTATTTATTACTATATAGTTTTTTAACATGTAGTGTTTAGATTTAATGTTTAAATGTTTTATTTAAAGCATCACAAACCTATACATAAAACATTTTAAGACTTATTTTATATTCTAAAAAATTTACTGAAGGTGTTTGATACTAAAGATGAAATTCCTGTATTTATGTGTTTCTCTGCACTTTATTTGAATGATATTTTACGGTTTTTGTTTGACAGCTGGGGGCACGGTGGTTAGCACGTTCGCCTCACACCTCCAGGGTTGGGGGTTCGATTCCCGCCTCCTCCTTGTGTGTGTGGAGTTTGCATGTTCTCCCCGTGCCTCGGGGGTTTCCTCCGGGTACTCTGGTTTCCTCAGACAAAGACATGCATGGTAGGTTGATTGGCATCTCTGGAGAATTGTCTGTAGTGTGTGATTGTGTGAGTGAATGAGAGTGTGTGTGTGTGCCCTGTGATGGGTTGGCACTCTGTCCAGGGTGTATCCTGCCTTGATGCTCGATGACGCATGAGATAGGCACAGGCTCCCCGTGACCCGAGGTAGTCCGGATAAGCGGTAGAAAATGAATGAACGAATGTTTGACAGCTTCTGCTGCCAGACATTTGATGTTTTTTATTTATTTTATTTATTTTTTTATTTTTTTTATTTTCAGTGTCTTCTTGACCTAAAAGTGGGTTGAGGTAGGTCTACTGATTGAAAGGTTGCAACTTTAATTCCCAGGTCCACCATCACTGCTGGGTCCCTACACAAGGCCCTTAACCATACATTGCTCAGTTCTATAAGATGTAGGTCGCTCTGGATAATGGTGTCTGTCAAACGCCATAAATGCAAATGCTAGCTGATGTCATTAGAATCTGATTGAAAGCTCACATTCAAGGATATGTCATTCCACAAATGTGATACATATGATTACTGATTTACATACACATAAGACAAAAGTCTGAAACCCCAGTGACTGACTGTGATATGTAGTGAAGTGGTTTCAGACTTATTCAGAAACAGAATATCCAACTTGCAAAGATACATCTGTAGAGTATTTTTAGAGTACTTTTTAACATCATTATGTTTCCAAGAAGTACATTTAATCCATGCATCTTACCATATAGCCCACAACAAAGGTCAAGAATCCCAGCACAATAAGAGCTTCTCTTACCTGCAGCTGTAGACATGGTCAGAGTTGTTTTGAACAATCAGCAGCAGATAAGTTGAAGAACATACGACTGAAATGATTCTATACAAAGGTGCGTTAAAAATATCTGATGACATAAAACCACAGACCAGAACTCCTATTCAGACAAGCACTTTCAGGAGCAATTTCTCTGTAGTACACAGATCTTTACCATTACAAAGGCTAAAGCAATTTTCAGCACTGTGTATTTATATTTGGTTATATTTTTATTTTGGTTGGTTATATTTGGTTATCAGTGGGAACTCATAGCGATGCCTCCATGACAATTGTGCTTTCACTAAAAAGAAACTTGCAGCATTTTTTATGAGGATAACTCATCTATTTTTACTGATGAGAAAATATTTCCCACACAAGTTGTTTATTTTGTTGATGTGTTCAACCACTTCAACACACTAAATGCATTTAAAACATTTATAATGCATTGTAGAAAAATCATGTATCCAAAGACAGTCTTGACATGTTTACCAAAAATGTCATGAAGCACAACATATAGACAACACAGACAAGAACAGCCTGAAGAAAATGGCCACAGTGGATCTCACTTAATTGCAAGATTTCATGGCTACTTCCCAAAGAAATGGGTAAATAATCACTGGTTCTGCAATCACTTCAGAATCGACATTGAAAAACTTAATATAGCCAAGCAATGAAGAGAACCAACTGGTGTCATGTGCTTAGGTGCTGAAAAAGAGATCCAGTGAAGTAAGCTTCCCCTAGTATAGGTCCAGTGATGTGTTGGCTGAACGTCCGTCCACCTACCACTCATGCACTCGTAATCATCTGATTCAGAACTATCTACCTGTGCAGAAGTAACTTTTGTTCCACTTCCTTAAGAGGAATAGAAGAATGTTGAGCACAGACTTTGAGTAGCTCTGTCTATCATCATCCCTGACTTTGAAGCTCATGACATCTCATTAGATTGATGACAGGAATTGAACCTTGTTTAACTTGGATGGATTTATAGAGCTCAGGCTCCAGCTAATCAGTCCCAGTTTTTAAATGAGTAGATTAAAAGGGAAGTAAAACTGATATGATTTGTTCACTTTGTTATACAAGAAAGTAGCAGAATCACAATAGCACTGATCGTGGATGAAAATTAATCTTTTATTTGATAGAAAGATCAAACAGCAAAATGATGATGGATCACAAGCACACTGCAGTGACAGAGAGGAGATTGTGATGATCAAAGCAGGTAGAGATATACCATAGGAAATAGCATTTAATCAGCTCAAGAACATGTTACAAAATATATGCTGCATTATTTGAAATAAAAATATTTATATATATATATATATATATATATATATATATATATATATATATATATATATATATATATAATATTAGTATATTTTTGTAGCTATTTCTGCTCAGTCTTACTTTTGAGTCACGATGACTCCAGTCCTTTTGTTGCCTAATGTGGTCTGGGGTGTGCTGAGGCAGAGGACATGCAGAAATTCAGGTCTTGTAGCTTTGATATGATTTGCGGTACAATTCATTGACTTTAAGTAATCAGTATCCTGATCAAATTCAAACAGTGATCAATGTCTGTGATAACTCTGGGAGACCTAACTGTTTCTGCAGCAGCACATGTAAATGTTAACGTGGCAGAGTGCATATATTATGTCTAAAATACAAAGAGATAATGCTCTAAGCTTCAGACTGTGGAAATGTGACCATATATTCTATATTTCACCTGTCAGTATGAGATAAAGAGTGTGACTGCAATTTTGAGACTGTAATTACATTTTGAATCTAGAATGGACACAACTGCCGTTCATCTGACTGAACAATAGTCTAAATAAAAAGTTTAAACAAACAGCTAGGTCTCAGTAAAGGATTGGCAGAATCGATTCAGTAGATTTATTTTTTGCGTGCTACATATTGTATATTATATTAGTATAAAAAAATTTAAACTGGTTGAATTATTGTCTGGGGGGCACGGTGGCTTAGTGGTTAGCACATTCACCTCACACCTCCAGGGTCAGGGTTCGATTCCCGCCTCCTCCTTGTGTGTGTGGAGTTTGCATGTTCTCCCCGTGCCTCAGGGGTTTCCTCCGGGTACTCTGGTTTCCTCCCCCGGTCCAAAGACATGCATGGTAGGTTGATTGACATCTCTGGAAAGTACACCTCTAGAGATACAGTATGCTCCTTCAGAGAGCTAACAAAAAAACACTTAGCACTGGTAGAACTATTGCTAAGGACAGAGAAAGAATGTCTAAACATTCTGCAACCAAGAAACTAGACAAGTTAGTGCAGTGCTTACCAACCTCAACCCCCACTAGGGGTCACTAAAGATAAACTAGGGATCGCTGAGCAAACTCTCACTTTTTTTTCTTAAACAGTAAATAATTACATTTTTAAAATTTTAATATGGCTAATATATAAGAGCATTTTACACTGAATAGACAGACACACCCTCAAAAACACACACAGGGCAAACAAAAAGATGCAGTGAAGCGAATATAGCAAAGCGCCAAGGAGAAGAGAAACAATTTTTGCACTAAAAAGTCTCTCTCTCTCTCTCTCTCTCTCTCTCTCTCTCTCTCTCTCTCTCTCTCTCTCTCTCTCTCTCTCTCACTCTCTCTGTCTCTCGCTCTCTCTGTCTCTCTCTCTCTCTCTCTCTCTCTCTCTCGCTCTCTCTGTCTCTCTCTCTCTCTCTCTCTCTCTCTCTCTCTCTCTCTCTCTCTCTCTCTCTCTCTCTGTCTCTCTCTCTCCCTCTCTCTCTCTCTCTCACTCTCTCTGTCTCTCGCTCTCTCTGTCTCTCTCTCTCTCTCCCTCTTTCTCTCTCTATCAAAAATTTATAGTTATCTTGAACTTGGTTTCGTGAGAAACTAGCCAATGAAAGCATGATGCCCTGCAAACTGAGAAGGCATCAGGGCACCAAACAACCATAGACGGTTGGTAAACCCAGAGAATTTTTTCTAAGGAAAAAAGAAATTCTTATTCAAAATAGACCTCAGAATATCAGAGACGCAACGACTAGAAATGAAAATAGACAGACAACGACTGCATCCTTTGAGTTCACTGTCTTAACTTCCCAGTCGAAAAAGCTGCACACCATCTGGGAAACTCTGCTCAAACCTTCATGTCTAAAATTCATAATGAAGTGTGAAGGCTAAGTGTTAGTTTGTTTTACTGAACTGATAGAAGTTAAAGTTCCTGAGACCAAACAACCAGAAACTACTCGACGAAATGACCAGTGAACTGACCTACAACAATATCCATTACTTTTTAGACTGGAGGATTTCTTTTTACCTGAATCCTTCAGCAAGCCTTGATGCCTGATGACGCCTGAGATAGGCACAGGCTCCCTGTGACCCGAGGTAGTTTGGATAAGCGGTAGAAAATGAATGAATGAATGAATCCTTCAGCAAAGAGTTCACACGTCACATGGAACTGCTTTCCCAGATGTTGATAAGCATGTTGCCACATTCACATGGGAAATGGATCAAATCATCGCAAAGGAGGAGGACGTGGACTATTTACTGTAGCAGTGGAGGTAAATGTCTTGGATGTTAAGTCAGATTATTCACCAAACACATATACAAACGGTTCTGGCTGGTAAAAAGACCCAACTTTATGCCTAAGCTTGCACACCATGCCACAACCAGACTCATCCTGCCTTTTGCTACAACATACCTGTCAGAGACTGATTTAGCTCTCTGGTAACCATACCATCAAAACAAAGCCATGCAACAAGTTAGACTGTGTACAATGACTTTCCTCTGACTGTCACGAAAATCATGCCTAATATCCGGTCTCTAGTCCAAGAGATTATGGACCAGATTTCACTTTAATTAGCAATGCACAATTAATCAAGGGTTTCATTAAGTCAGGACTACAAGGAATGGCACGTTGGAATGAAATGGAGTTTGATGGCCACTGGTAGGAAAGATTTCCTGTGGCATTCTTTGGTTGTCCTCGGTGTGTCAGTAGGACTCCAGTGCCACATGCAGGGGTGTGACAGGCTGTCAAGGATACTGAGAAGTTTCCTCAGCATTCTCCTCTCAGATACCTCAACCAGAGACCCCAGCTCCAAACCCATCCTCCACTCCCATGAGAGAAC
>NC_083475.1:5286333-5386333 GCF_030014155.1 Tachysurus vachellii
ACATTATCTGTTTGTCAAAAAGAAAACTTGACTGGAGTAATTACTGGGACATATTAGAGGATGTTTTAATCTTATCATCTAGAATACGGAATCAGGGGAGAAGTCCAAATATACAGCCAAAATAACTCAAGTCCTGGTGCATGGCCTAGTCAATTTCCTGACCTGCATCACACTGAAAATTTATGAACGACTGTGAAATTTCACAGTTCTTTAAAAGGACCCAGAGCATTGAAGAAGATTTGCTAATAGAAATGGTCAAAATTGAGCCACAATACTGCAAATATAGAATTATTCAAAGCTGCCAAATTCTTTGCAACAAAGTCCTAATGAAATATTTTTGCCTCTATGAAGTTCATTGTTCATGCTTAGGAATACATACTCTTAGTTCATTTGTTAAGTATGCAGTGGACTGATAAAATGTGTAATGTGGTTCAAATTCTGCAAAATTAATGTTAAAAACTGTTAGAAATGTTTACAATGGCTGGCATGGCATCTTAATATTGAATGCTAATATGTTAGTAATCCATTGTTTTATTATTATTCTTATTATTATTGATTATCTGATTGTCTTATTGTGACATTTTTACACACTTAATCTGATATGATACAATTTTATGTCTCACCAAAAGAAAAAATAAAACATATAATCCTAAAGAATGTTCTTCAATGATTTTGGTTTGCTTAATAATTGAAAATGCAATATTATAGTATCTAAGATATTCTATACCAAATATAGTACATATTGATTACATAGATGTTTAGTTTTATGAAAACAAGGAATTTTCTTTGGTTATGCACCTTAGAAAATTCTTCAGACCAAGTGCCAGGAAAAATGCTATAGCCTTAGTAGACCATATTTACTGTGATTAAGGAGATAATATACCTGAGTGTGGTCTGAATGTTAAAAAAATGATAATGGAGAAAATATGATTGTCAGCCATAACATTAAAATCACTGAAATGTGACCGGAATAAAGTTGATTATGTGGTAAAGTGGCACCTGTCATGGGGTGAGATATATTAGGCAGCAGTTAAACAGAGCGATCTTGAAGAAACAGGAAAAGTGGGCAAGTATAAGGATCAGAGACACTTTGCTGAGGGCCAAATTGTGATAGACAGATGACTGGGTCAGCTATAATATAGCGGGTCTTGCGTGGTGTTCTGTGTACGCAGTGGTTGATATGTGCCAAAAGGAAGGACACCTTAAAATGGAAAAACAAGGCTCACTGATATGTGTGTGTGTGGAGTGAAAACTAGCCCATTTGGACAGATCTCACAGAAGAGCTACTGTAGTAGAAATCGCTAAAAAAAAATGTTGGGTATGATAGAAAGGTGTCAGACCACACAGTACATCAAGCTTGCTGTGTATGACGCTGTATAGCCTCAGAAGTCAGAGTCCTGTCCACTGCCAAATGTTTCTACAATAGACACATGTGAGCATCAGAACTGAGCCACGAGGCAAGGGAAGAAGGTGACCTGGTCCAGCGTGTTACTTTTTTTTACATAATGTGAATAGAAGGGTCTGTGTGCATCACTTTCCTGGTGAAGAGATAGCACCAGGATGCCCTATGGCAAGACGTCAAGCTGGTGAAACAGCTTGGGCAGAGCGATGCTCTCTCATTGTTCTTTTACCTATCATTTTGTGCCTTTCCAAAGCATAAGGTAACATTAACTCTATATCAGCAAGTACTTTGAGAGGTATGTTAAAGACCTGATCTGCACATATGAACCCATAGACAGCACAATCTCCACTGCAGTACACACCACCCCCTCTTTCACTTGGAAAGACCTATGTGAGAATGCCGTCTTTTGATTACATTTCAAGTCCATAGTGTCCTCTAGACATTATGCTTAAAACTGTGCTTGAAACATGATTGGTATGGATGCAGGTTTTCATTCTACTCAAGCAAGACACACAACTGATTCCACCAGTTTAATCAATTGATTTTGGATTTTAATCTTGCTCTTGCTTAGGTGGAATGAAAACTGCACTTACACTGGCCTTTTGTGGATAAGGTTGAATCTTTGGTTGGGAGTGTGAGTTACTACTAAAGCATAATACAGTTCCCTTTCCTCTACTCACTGTATACCCATCACTTTTTGTCCACATGGAACTCCACAACATTGTTCACAATGTCAAATCTGCTGATGGCACGCCATAGTTGCTAATCACAACTTGGTCTCCAAAAAATGATGAGGCCAACAGAGAGGTCAGAAACCTAGCAATATGGTGCCAACCATAACCACCCTCTCACGCTGAACATAGACAAGACCATGGAATGGACAGTGGACTACAGAAACACCTTCACTGCTAACAGAGTAACAGTTGAAAGGTTGAGAAATTTCAATTTATTGGTTTCATAATCAAAGATGATTTCCCTTGATTAGTATACACAAGGAATGCGAGTGTGTGTGTGCCCTGCGATGGGTTGGCACTCCATCCAGGGTGTATCCTGCCTTGATGCCCGATGATGCCTGAGATAGGCACAGGCTCCCCGTGACCCGAGGTAGTTCGGATAAGCGGTAGAAAATGAGAGAGAGAGAGAGAGAGAGAGTGAGTGAGTATACACAAGCTCTGTCATAAAGAAGGCACATTAATCTTTACAATATCAGGTGCCTTAAGAGGTGTGGTCATATAATATTTACCTGTACTATAGACAGCATCCTGAATAATAGCATTACATGCTGGTTTGAGAACTGAAATACTCTCAAAATACCTGCAGATTGTAGTAAACTTCCAAAGCATATCACTGGAAGAGAGTTTTCTTCCATCTAATACATGTACACCAGATGGTGCCTGAGGTGAGCCAGGAGGATTATTAAAGGCCCCAACCATCTGAAACCACAGCATGTACTGGATCAGTATTGGAATATGAACAGAATCAGAGACTTACATGATATAAAACCTATTTTTTGAAATTTAAAGCTGTAATGTACAGTATTTACTGCATTACACCTGACACTTTACTTAATACACAGCTGTTTACTTACGGTCCCTTGCACATATTTACTTTCTGCTACATTGGAAATAAAAAAATGCCGATTTGTGATGTAAGAAATTGAAGATCATCGTTGTGATGTAAGAAATTGAAGATGAATCATGTCAGATCATGTTCTGTCTTTAATGTTATATATATAATGCATCATATCAAGTAATATCAACATAAATCAGGTAAAAAACAAATAAAATCATTGTAGGTGGAAAAAAAGGAAAACACTTAAGATAACCTTAGACAGTACAATAGCAACTGTTCACCTCTCATTAATAAAGTGAATTGATTTTATTGATGCCTTGATTTCATCCAGCTGCTAAAGTCATGGTCCACATAGAGCTTGTAAAGCCTGTAAAGGATCTCATTGTCAAGACAAGTATCAATCAGAGGAGAGGTGCAAAATAATTTTGAAAACATTAGATGGAACATTGTAAAGGTCAGTATCCTGTCAGGAGCACAGAGTCGAGAACAGTGCAGCCCTGGGTGCCCAAACAAAAATGTCAGATAATGGCATATGTTCAACTCATTCTTCTATCGTTCATCAGTGAATCAGTGATTCATGTCACCATACTGAGCATTTACCCTTGTCAGAATGGACATCTTACATACAGTAGCCTTCCTTCCTTGTCATCTTACTTATTTGTAAAAGCACTTAAAGAAATGCTTAACCCTAACCCAGCCACATGAACTCCGATTTCTAATACAATGTAGTATAGAGCATGTGACATAATCCTGCGTAGATTTTTCTTATTGTGTTATCTAAAAGCAAAATAAACATAAGCACTCACATTATGATTTAGTTCACTGAACTTCTGTGGCATTTTAAATGTTTTCTGTGATTGTATTGCGAGAAGGTTGAGTCTTTTTCATGTATAATTAAGGGAATATTCTAATGCTGAAACTAATATTAACTTTGTACTTATTTATGTCTTATTATTTCACCAGGGTGCCAAGTAAGCCAGAACTATCTCTGGTGAAGGCGGAGAAAATGGGGCACCAGATTGACATTTCTAAGAGCAGGACATCCCTCCATAATTGATGAACAGGACAAAACAAAAAGGAGCTGCAGGAAAATTTGGCAAGTACAGTACTTGTCACTCAATGTCTGTGACAGTTTCTCATATTCTTCATGTATGGACTGTGGAGTAGAGAAGTTAGTTTGAAGCTCATTGTCATGAAAAAAAAAATTCTATCTAAAATAGAGACAATAAATCACAAATCTAAGTCAACAAGGTGATCAGTGTTATGGCCTAGTCAGAGTCTGGCTCTAAATCCTTCTGAAAACCTGTGAAATAACTTGAAGAGGGCTGAGCACAGTATTTTTTAAATAGGTTTGCAAGGACAAGTGAAAAAACTGTCCAATCAAGATGTGTAATGTATTCAATGTTAGAGATGTAAGCACTAATGTACGTCGCTCTGGATAAGGGCGTCTGCCAAATGCTGTAAATGTAAATGTGTTAAGTTGGTAGACCTTAGCTCTAACAGAGCTGCTTTACAAGCTGTATTGGTATTGGTTAAGAGTTTGCTTAATTTAACCAGGCTATTTTAATTTGACTTATTTTTATTTTTGCTTTCCTAAAAGTTTGAGTTTGTTTTATTGGTTGCCGTATCACATTAAAGGTAGAAAGAGATCTGACATGATTTATACTGATTTATTTTTTTTCAACATAAGCATGAGTGTATCTACTTTTCACATCACCCGTATTCACAGAATTTTATAATATGACACAGTTCATAATAAATAGCTTTCCTTTATTGTATGTATTTTTTTTTTTAAATATATTTTACCTTTGGATTTAAGTTTTCCAATTAATGCTATTAATTATTTGTGCTGACTCTGTGCTTTCCTGTTGAGGTTAAAGAATTTCACTCAGATGGATTTTTTTTAAACTTTCCACAGTCCCTCTGACTCATTCCTCCACAAGCCCAATGGGTCTGCTTCTGTCTTTTAAAGTCCCTCTAGCACATTCTCTTTCCTGGCTTCTCTTTCTCTTTCCGACAGCATTCAAAATAGCTGAGTTTCTGTTTCAACATGGTAACCTAAGATAATTTAATTTAGTACACTGGTCCTCATTTATTATCAAGCTACATACAAGCAACAATTTTTGTAAATCATTTGTAGGAATCGCAGTGTTTGTGATGATGCTTGTCTAAATTTGTATGAAGACTCACTAATGATTATTTGGAACTCTGCTATGTTTTAAATCATTTTTAAACCAAAATTCACTGAAAAAGACAAATAAGAAAAGGTTTTTAATGAAGACAAACTATCTACAATGAGGAATATTTAAAGATTGGTGTTTGAAGGATGAAAGCTTTCTTACATATTGTTTCAGTTTACCTTTAGAGTTAACACTTTAAAGCTTGTGGTTAATAGACGCACAAAATGATCTTGTGCGATTCCTGTGCATGTCAATGCTTGAATTTCTTGCCACTGGCACTTTTATAAAAAGAGATAAGTGACCAATCTGGTGAGTGACTTTTGGTCAACAGTCAGCAAAACAATTAAAACCTTGTCCTATGTCCTTGGTGTCAACCTGGGTACAATGGAGACACCTTCATTTTCATCTCTATCCATTTTCTTCTCACGTCACTTAATTCACACCTGTTTCACTTTTTCTGTAATTTGTCTGGTCTATTTTCTGCTGCTATGCTGCTTAATATGATCTCTCTATTGTTGCAGATTTGAATTGTAATAAGTTCCACCTATACCTCTTAAAATGTACTTTTCTCTATACTATTTTCTGCTTATTTTTAAGCTTTTATGGAGTTTTGTGGGCCTCACTAAATACTAACTAGCTGTAAAGAAAAAAAAAACTTAATCAACCATTTTACTTTGCTTGGAAAACCAGATCCACATGGATTACTAGCAGAATGGATTAATCACTCCAACAATGTGTGGAATTAGTGAATTTACAATAGCCTACTTCACTATACCAAACATTGCCTGGATTCTGCCTGTTTTTCGATCACCTAACCATTACTTTGCCATTTACTTCAGTAAATTGTTACACTAGGAAAAGCATCAATCTAGGAGATACAGAAAAATCCACATTACATTACATAATTGTGACAATTCTTGGTATTTTCTTCACAGGCGATCTGAACCTTTAGTAGAACCAGTAGTTGCTCTTGATACAAAATAATGTTGTATAAATACAAAAAAAAAACTGAAACAGTTTTTCTCTGACACTCTCCTTCCCTCAGACATTTGCCCAGCTAGCAGCCTGTCTGCCCTATAACACTGAAGGTGGGCATCGTGGCAGACTGATGCTTATCCAGTTCTGAGGTGGGAGCCACTGTCACACATAGGCAGACCGTAGCTATGTGGCTAATTGCTGGGACTGCAAAAAGGCACTGCAAAGGAACCACTCAAAACAGCTTGTGTAAGTTAATATCACAGCTACCGACTCACACAGGAGGCAAGGAGATATAAGAATTTTATCTGGAGTTAGTGATGCTAATAAGACTGACTATAGTATGCTGATTATACACATACAGTGTGTCAATAAGTCTAAACACAAATTAGGAGTTCTTACAGGGAAATTACAACCTGGTATACTGTACAACACATCTGATTAAAAAGGTAAAGAGAGCAAGGCATGAAATGCATCAATTAACATCGATTAACCCTCTAACTTATTCCCTCCTTCATCCCCCAATCTTGCTCTCTTTTTTTTATATAGCCTTTGCCAAAATGACACCCTGCCTGCAATAGTAGCATCACCACCTCACAGCTCCAGTATCTCTTGTTCAACCCTAAGCTCAGGTTGTTGTCTGTATAGAGTTTCTCAAGTTCTTTGGTTTCTTCCTGCCTTTCAGAATTTGCCAGTAGGTCGATGTCTAGGTTTCCGCTAAGTGTAATGAGTGTGAAAAAGTGTGCATGATGCCCTGCTATAAACAGGTGTCCTATTCAATGTGTATTCCTGCCTCACACCCAGTGTTCCTGGCATAGGCTGTTAATCCACTATGACCTTTACCGGGATAACTTAGCTACTAAAAATTAATAAGTTGATTTACAAAAAAAAAAACAAACAAACAAAAAAAAAAAACACCTTCTACATGTTTGCCCCAGACATTAAATATCTTTAGCATTTGTGTATACAGTTCTGAGGACGATCAAAGTGGACAGTGGAAACTGATAGAGTGAAAATCTAGCGTGGACTCTCCTATTACAATGAGATCAAACCAAAGGGCATAGCTCAGGTGTCACTGGTGTCTATATAACCTTAACCGTGAACATCCACCCACACTCATAACCCAGTCATAGCCACACAGATCATGACAGATCATGTTACAGAGTAACAGAACAGCAGAATACGAATGTGCAAGACCCATTAGTTTTCTAGTGTGACAGCAGCATATCATGTGAGAGGTAATTTTGGCATTTCAGAGACTGCATTATGCATTGCATTATGACTGAGATCCTACAAGACCCATGGAACCATCAAAAACATGGGAGCAGTTTTTTTTAAGGCTATGTTGTTGGGAGTTTACAGTCACCTATGAAGTTTTACGAAGAAAGACCTATAGCACATTACTGGTTATGTTCACTCATTCACTTTCAGTAAGAACTTTATCCTGGTCAGTGTTGAGGTGGATCTGGAGCCTATCCTGAGAACAGTGTTCATAAAGCAGCAACAGCTCCTGGATTGCTGAACACAATGCACATTTATACCTAAATCTTAGTCAATCCACTTATTGGCAGGTTTTTGGAGGAAATTGGAGAACCTAGAGGAAACCCAAACAAACACAAGGAGAACACGAGAAAGTGCACACAGACAGTAACTCAAGCTTAGGAGCCGTGAGGCGGCAATGCTATCCACTGTACCAACATGACATATTAATAATGTTACAGTTGAGTACTATACATTATATTCATCAGTTTCTGGGATCTGCTTCAAGTAACCAGGTTAAACATAGCTCTTAATATACATAGCTAGCATTTACATTAAATTTAAAATAAAGAAAATTAGACAAATAAAGTTTTGGAAGGCTTGTTTTGGAAAATGTCATACTATACAGAGTGCTGTTTTATTTTGGATGAGGCTCTTGTCAGTCATTATATAGACATGCTCTAACACCCACTTATTCTTCCCTGATCACAGTCTAAATTTGCCAATCACCCAGTCCTATTCACATTAATCAGTATGAGCAGAATTGCACATGTTTATGTAGCTCAACTTTCAAGCAGTGTGGAGTGGTGGATGGCTCATGAAGTAAAAAAGTATACTGTATATATATATATATATTCTTTATGCTTTATATATATATATATATATATATATATATATATATATATATATAAATATAAATATATATATATATATATATATGTATATATATATATATATATATATATATATATATATATATATATATATATATATATACATATACATATATATACAGTATACTTTCCCTGTATCAGTTCCCTTCAGACTGGCCTTGAAAGAGTGCAGTTGTGAAATGTCAGGCTGTTAAAGGATGCCTATCATGTGGGCACCGTTCTAGTCTTGGTTGACATTGTCCTTTCTCATTAATAATCTATGTCAGTCTTGGCTTCGACATACACACACACACACACACACCCACACACTCACATACACACTGTAGCTCTCAACACTAGGCTTTAATGATTCCGTTCATTTTCATGCATGCAAGATGCTTAATATAGTGTAGGTAGCATTCCTGGGTATTGTCCTTTAGACTTCCATTTAATAAAAGGAATGTAAAAAAAGAGTACTTATTTATTAAACTGCAGTAAATACTTGAGTAAAATACTTTAAAACAGTGATTACCCTTCTCTTTTTGTTGTCTCTCAATATCAGCAGTGCACTGTGTGCTCTACTTTCTGCTTCTGCACCTTCATTTGTGCTCCAGTTGCCCATCCATTTGTGTGTGCAGTTCCACTGAAGCAGACTGTGGTGGGCATGACTTGATTACACTGCCTGCCCTTTCCCTGCTACCTTCAACTATTCAGACCCTGCTCCTGCCCAACAACCACTTTACATCATTGCCTGCTTCAGCATTCGTCAACCTCAGCTCACTGGTGAGGCTTGACCTATCCAATAACTACCTGGATAACCTGCCAGCTCATGTCTTTGCTGAGCTGGCCAACCTGACTGACCTAAGTCTGAGGAACAACAGCCTAACAGCACTGGACCGTGACCTCCTGCAGGGCCTGGGAAGCCTTCAGCGGTTAGATGTGTCACTGAATGGCCTGGGTACTGTGCCTCTTGGTCTATTAGAACATCAGCATGGCCTGACCTGGCTCTCTCTGGCAGGGAACAGACTCCAGGCACTAAATAGGGCTGCTTTTGAACCACTTGAGAACTTGCAACACCTTGAGCTTGGCTCCAATCCATGGGAATGTGACTGCAATTTGCGTGACTTCAAGAACTGGATGGAGTGGCTCATCTACCGAGGTGGGGGGAGTGTTCAGGGGTTCAGACTCTAAGTTTGTGTGTTATCACATGGAATTAATTGTTAGTCTACATCATTAACTACTAACACTTTTATAGCATCATCATTCATTTTCTTTACAGTCGTCTTAATGTAATCCATGCAACTATAAGTCCATTATTACCAATACTTTGTAAAGAAGGCCAAAGTAAGTTATATAGTATTCTAAGTGTGATTGTAGAACTACACAAAAAGCTGATGACTCACTAGACTGTAGTCCTCATTTGTGTTTTGTTGTGTTTGTATTTCAGCCCATTGTATATGTCCATGGTGGGCTGTTGACCCTCTTGGTATTGTTAGCTAGTGATTGGTGCTTTGGAGGGCTTGGAGTTGTAATTCAGATAACTGCAGGATGTTGTTTACTGTGGAGGGTTGTAGTTTCATCTGTCTATTTCCTTCAATCTTAATCTCTCTCTTTCAGGTGGCTATGTAGATGCTGTGGAGTGCACTCTTCCCAAAGATCTCAGAGGGCGTGACATCCGGACTGTTCCTGTAGAGATGTTCAATTACTGCCTCCAATTGGATAGTGAGAATGGGGGTGGGGCCGGAGGAACAAAAGGTGGTTCTATCCCATGTGCACGTGCAACCACTGCTCCATTGCCTGAGACTGCTGTTGTACAGAGTGAATCAGAGCCAGTGGATTGTGCAAGGCAGCGTTACCGGCCTGTAAGCGTGCGTCGTGCCATTGGCACTGTGGTGATTGCCGGTGTTGTATGTGGTATTGTGTGCATCATGATGGTTGCAGCAGCTGCCTATGGATGCATCTACGCTTCCCTTATGGCCAAGTACCAGCGTGAGCTGAAGAAAAGGCAGCCATTGATGGGGGATGCTGAGGCTGAAGCTGACTCTGAAGAAAAACAGATTTCATCAGTTGCGTAGAAATAATATAGATTCTATATACTCTAATGTGACGACAATGGTATCTTTGCATTCCTGCTTCCACACCTAGTTTTTAAATGTGTGTGCACTGTTAAGTATTATTTGGGTGTTTTCACATATAGTTATTTTTAAATAAACCATACGATGTCCTCTTAGGGGTCCTAGATTCTAGGTCTGGAAGGGAACTAGCTGCAAAAGACCTCAGTACTTTAAAAACAAGGGTACTCAAAAGTTGAAACTTGTTCAGATCACAGCTTCTTTAGAACTCAGACCTCATGGCTAATATAATTAAAAATGCTACTAAAAATTAAAAAATATATTCGATGCAGTCATTTAGATGTTGATGAAAAATACCAGATGTGTCTAGGGATCAAAAAATCAGTGAGAACTGACTCATGATTCATGTAATTTTTACTAAATCTTTGGCATAGATCAAATCAGTGAATTCAGTTGGTCTAATGCAACATCTGTATTTGCATTTTTATTTTTTTGGTGCTCAAAATATTCATGTGGTTTGGTCTGACCCAGACTTATTTGTTATGTTACTCATACAATCATGCCATAGCAACACTGAAGAAACAGGAAAAATGAAGAAGGTATGCAGAAGGTATGCAGCTCTGTGCAAAGGTCTTTTTTGTTTGTTTGTTTCCAGATTCTGTGTAGAATAAATGTATATCGCAGTCTTTCTTTCTGTAGGTTTCCTCCCAAAGCATGTGAACAGCATGGCCAGTTTTGTTTTTGCTATACACTGAGGAGTTAGATCAAATGATAAATATAAGACAAGATGTACCAAAATTCTCTCTATGGTTTGAGCAGACACTGTTGTCAAAAGGATAAGTTAATATGAATACCAGAGAGCTCTCTGGTCTTTTCATTTATGGGTGAAAAGCAGGTCATTTTTAAGTTAATGAAACAGATCGATCAAACAGATATAGAACATGTTGGCCAAAAAACACAATGATCAGAGATGTAAATAAAATAAAACGTCATCAACTCCTACACGATAAAGGTGAATGTATCACAAAACACCATTTAGATACAAATTTGAGAGCAGAAATGTAGAAATCACACCACAAGATGCAAAACACTATTCAGAAGTAAGAATTAGAACATCTGTTGCCAGAATTCCCAAAGGTTCTGAAATCAAGAATAGCCTCTGATGAAAATTATTAAAAGCCCACAGTGTGGTGAATGAAAAGATCTGCTTGTCATCATCATCATCATCATCATCATCATCATCATCATCATCAGTGGAGGTAGAGTCAAGGCTTGGGCTTGCATGGCTGCTTCTGGAACAGACTCACTAATCTTTATTTAATTCAGAATGAATTCAGAAGTTTGCAAGAACATTCTGTCTGCCAATTTACAGATAAATGCATCCAATCTAATTAGGAGGAACTTCAGGCGAAAAAAGTGGAAGGTTTTAGACTGGCCAAGTAAATCACCAGCCCTTAACTTAATTAACCAGGATTTCACTTCCTAAAGAGGAGACTGAAAGGAGAAACCCAACAAAAAACAAACAACATCTGAAAGGAGCTCTGATATGTTTTTAGTGGGTTTTTATTCTTCTTTTATTTATTTATTTATTTTTTTACCTTACTAACTTACTTTCTCTACATATACATTTGCTCACCTGCAATTGAATGGTTTATTGTTTAAGGCATCTACATGTGAATATCAGGAATACTGTACATATCATATTGTGTATAAGGTACAGCAAAAACTAGAATTGGCCTTGCTGTGCCAAAAACCCCAGGGGAACTGATTGAGAAAAAGAAGAAAAAAGCATTTACTTTTTCCTATTCCACAATTTGGTCGTTTTAGTAATTATTTTTGTGTGGTTTTTGAGTTGCAGTTGAATATTGCTGAAATCTGGTAAATCTCTTTGGGCTTTAAGTTTAGTTGAGCGCTATTTAAAGTAAAAAACATGCAACTGTTTTTTTGTTTAACAGAATCCTATTGCCTGAAGCTGACATGCCTTCAAAAACATATCTGGTCCATTCAAATAATATATTAATATTCAATATTAATACCCTCCAATCACCTTTGACAGCAACACAATGCATATAATCATACATATACAAACAAAGAGCACAAATAGGGCATTAAAAACTGATCTTAGTAACTTTAGCCTGATTGTTGGTACCATTAAAGATAAAACATAGTAGTGCTTACATTCAAATAATCACACAATGACTACAATGAGCAAAAAATCTAAAAAATTCACACTCACCATACCCTGAGACAGATGTGTTACAATAGCAGAAGAACACACCAGAGAAGAAAAGGAATCTGAGGCTACAGTGAGCACGAGTTCATTAAAACTGGGCAATTGTAATAATATTACCTGGCCTTATCTCTAAGAGCCCAGTTTCTGCAGACATACTGCCGACTGGACGTTTTTTCTTTTTCTTTTTAAAAACAAAAAATGTCAAAGCAAAAAAACACCAAGATTATTGTGTTGAGTTACAAATTTTATAAAATACTCATCAACAAGGTGTTTATCTGCCTTAGTTCATCCACTCACTGCGAGTGAGCACCTTTACATGTAACCTCTACTGGCACCAACTATGTCCTGCATCTGAATGATTGTATACATTGTGCTTCTTTCACATAATACAGTTGTTATACAGACATAATACAGACACTGACATGTTATTATCAGTGGTGCTAATATATCAGTTCTTGCAGGGTGGTGTGGGTCATGTTTGATTGCACAGAATCATGCAGCATTAGATATTCATGCTCAACACTACATTCCGAGGTGGTCTGAAAAGTTTTGGTTGTGTTCATCTATGAGGGGTGGTGTTTAATTCCCAACACTGCTTTTCTGAAACTGTAAGTCCAATCAATCTTCAGTTGTTGTGTTGAGTCATCTGTGCTAAAAACAGCAGACATTTCACAGTGTTAGTATTAAACAAAACCTGTACAGTATGTACATCTATAATCTCTTTAGTGTTCTGTGTAACTCAGCAAGACCTGGATACTGCATGCAGTATTTGTGAGGGCTGTTTAGGTTCCAAGATCACTACATGTGGCTATTATTATTATTATTATTATTATTATTATTATTATTATTATTATTATTATTATAACAGAAAAAAACGCAGCTACATGCGAATTACAAACCCCGAGATGTGAAGTTCTGACTGGGGCCATTTTGTTTCCTTAAGACACTTAATGGACCACAGAATGAACCACAAAGAAATCAATAACTTGTGGTTAATTTTAACAGGTCTGAGCTCGTTTTTTTGTGTTTATATACAAACATAAAACGCTGTCACCAATCTGAGACCATTTAGGATGCTAAAACTGACTGTGAAAACACCAATAGTTTGTCCAACATTACAATATTTTATGCTACAAATTAGAATAACACATTGCTAAAGCTGGGTGCAGGACTTCTTCCTTTCAGTGTTCATTGTCTTGGCAGGTTCCCATTTCTCTCTAGAAACAGTGAGAGGACATTTTTTCAGCATGTTTGTTTTCAACTGCTTCTCTTTACGGATTGAAATAGCAGCCAAAATAAATAGTGTTTTTCAAAGTATAATATATTTAATGTTACATAAATGTATGGGTTTTTAGCCTGTATAAAAAATGAAGAGGTTGAATTCTACTGTGCTGTGGGCTGAATTTTGTTACATTATTTACCCTCTGAAACATACAGACATTAGACAAAGCTCTTAAAGATTATTATATAACAGTTTATCTCTATCTGATGCTCCAATATTGTAGTTCAAGCACAAAACATCCACCACAAACACTAGGTGAAAGATAATCAGAGAGAGGTTGAGCTCTCTCAGTCTTATTTCCTTACATATTCACATTAGTTGTTACTGGCACAACGCAGGCATATACTGAGTACTGCAAAGTAGTTAGCGAGTGAGATAGGCATCAGATTTCTTTTGAAAATTGAATTAGAGTTTCAGTCGAATGAAGAATTTCGTCTTCAGATTAATTTCAGTATTATACAGGAACAATATGTATACCGACAAAAACAAGAATATTATATACCACAATCAATGTTCTTTCATAGGTGAAGAAAATTGTAAGACTAATATCCTTTTATCATGTTGCTGATATTTAGACAGATATTACAATTATTAGTTCACTGTAAAAAAGCAAAAGTATACATATTTATATTCATTCCCAAATGGTTTTACATTCAGCTACATAAAAGGCCGAAGAAGTTATGAAAGTGTGTATTGATGGATATTTGTTGGATGATTATAGCTAGAACAGGAGACCCTTGAGATTTATTTGCTGCTATCATGCAATCCTCTCTTCTGGGAAGGGCTTCAACTATATTTTGCAGCATGGCTGTGGGGATTTGTGATCATTTGGCTACAAGATTAGTGAGGTCAGGTCTGGGGTGCAGTCAGTGTTCAGTGGGGAGTCAAGAGTCAGAGCTCTATGCAGGACACTCCAGTTCTTCCACTATAACATTAGAAAGCCTTCATGGACTTTGCTTTATGCACAGGTGCATTGTCGCGCTGGAACAGTTTTGGGCCTCTTTGTTCGAGTGAAGGGAATTTGTAAGGCTCCTGCATACAAATAAATTCAATAATGACATCTGATTTGACTTTGTAGTTGCAGGTCCAGATAGATGTATACTAATCAGATTTGAAACCACATACAAATCTGGTTGGTTGTTAAATTGTGCTTACATTAGGCATTATTTAAAATAAGTATTTGTTTGTTTATTAGCAAGTTCAGAAGCCGCCTTTAATTTTTGTTGTTACTGAAGAAGGTGTACAAGCTACTGTAGTAATTCAGGTAAAAATGAATAGATCCTGACAAAAGTGTTGCATTGGTTTTTACTCATTTTTCCTAATTACCAGTCTACTAATAAGAAAGAGAAACTGATTTGCTAGGCATTAGACAGACAAGGGACAGAACAGACAAATGTTTGTTCACACAAACTAGTGAGGGTATGCAAAATAAATTAAAGACAAAGCAAGGGCTCAAGCAGAGGTGTGATATGTTATAATATACCCCTGTACACACATAATATACATACAATATACAGAAAATTAATCAGAGACAGAAATGCAACAAAGAATGAAACATGAATACAGGGTTGTTTATCCTAGATAACAGTGAGAGGTTTTAGACCCAGCTAAGAGGTATTTTAAATATATTCTGTGGCAAATAGGGTTAAAGTTTGCCACTTAAAGAATGACTAATGCACCTAAATTTGTTGGCTATGATTTATTTCAAGCTAGTTTTCTTTCATATTTAGCTCAATATTCTTTTTAAATTATATAACTATATGCGATTACAAACAAATTTTTTTCTTCTCAGTTTGAAAAATTGTTTGTGGGCTGTGTAATAATTCTATGTCAGAAATGAATAAAAATGTATTTCCATAAACCAGCTGATGTATGACTGAAAGTAGATGTACAGACATTCACAAAACATGTTGATACACTTCACTAGACCCACATTTAGGAATTATTAATGGTATTTTCATTTAAAATTAAACTGCAGAACCCTGGTGCATAATGATGTGGAGGAAGATTTCATTCATTTGCACCAAGCTTTAAATAATTAAAAATTGAAAAGTGTTTAAGTTGAAGTTACCTGGTTTTTCCACCAGCTTCCTCACTGTTCTGATGCTTGACCATGCCCCTGTTGCCTCATACCCCCACCACTGGCCCCAGCCTACAGCTGTCTCCCCCTTCCCTGGAGAGGTAATCAGCCAACACCATCTGTGCCCTCAGCCTGTGGGACAACCTTGAATTTGAATAGAGGATCTTTCATGCCTGCTCACACAGCTTCATCCACTGGATCAGCTCTGGCATTTACTTTTAGTGATGTCAGTCAGCAGTCAATCAACTGGCCATTTGTTTTGGTTGTTGGATTTGCTGTGAGCCTCGCCCATCACAAAAATACCAGGATAACTATCAGGTGTTGTAAAAGCCTCTGCCAATCATTACCGTGCATGATTGTCATGTAAATAAGCAGCTGCATATGCATTGTGTAGGAGGAGTATTCTGTCCATGAGATTTTGAAATGTTGCTGGGGCTTCGCACAAAAGCAAACCAAAGGGTGACAAATTGGTGCAACTCTCCATGTTTTTAAGAAATTGAGGTGGTGTATTTATATTGCATAATTTATATCCATTTTTTTGACCTCATAGTCAACTTCTTCCATGCACTGGGTGACCTCAAAGGGTCATTGCCACAATGTAATTTAGAGCACAACATAAATAGTAAAAGGAGTAAAAGGATAATTTAACTCCCAGTGCAAATTCTCATACCAGGTACCCCTGTAGTACAGTCAGGACTTTCCTTCCTTGGTCTGAAGCAAATTCACTCGTGTGAATTATAAAGATTGGATCAGGAACCTTTTAACAGTAAAAAAAATGTTCGGACTAAACTGCCAAGGTGGCCAGGTTTGAACACTTAATATTTTTTCTACTGTTAAAAGGTTCCTCCTCAAATATTTCCAAAATGATATCTAAGATGCCACGAGACTTGCACTCGCATAGTAACAATAAATGAGAAAAACCCCATGAAGGCTTGTGGGACCTCTCACAAAAAGGTGAGGTTCATAGTGCTTCATTATACAGAACTTTATTTATGAGCATCATAAATTATATTTTTAAGCAGTTTGACCAGACCATATGTCTGGATCGTCCACTACTGTGCATTAATTTAATAAATGTCTCAGTCACATTGACTGGTCTAAGAGAAAGATGGGAGAAAATCAGATCCTGGGGATAGTCAGTTTTAGCGATATTCAGCAACCAAAAGCATTAGCAGTGCTGAGTTTAATGTCCCTATTTTCACTGTCAGAAGGGATACTCTGGTTTATAAAGTCTGAATATTCCTGAAACAGTAGGTGGCTCCAAGACCTTTTAGCAGCAATTTCTTAGTGAATCGTAAAGAATGGGCGTCTGCTAAATAATGTAAATGTAATGAATAGTATTAAAGTTTTAAATCGACTTAACTGTGTATTATATTATATTATATTATATTATATTATTCAAGTCAAAGGTATGTAATCATTAAGTATGACACATTTTCAGCTTGTCCAGTGTGTGAGCTGCAGCATGTTTATTAATTCTTCCTCAGACATTAGCGTTTATTTTACTTGTGATAAGTGTATTTTAGTTAGCTCTCCGACCGAGAAGATTTCAGATTTAGAGGGGCATCCAGACACTAGAAAGGGACAGCGATAGTAGTGTAGTTTCTGTAGGGGAACATCTGGATGCCTTAGAGGGAGTTAGTAACCCTCCAACTGGTTACTAACAATGGGTGACGACTCAGTGGCATAGTTGCAAAGCCAAAGCTAACGCTAAGGCTTGCCCATGCGAGCACCATTCCTCTCTGCTTCACATGTCTAACAGGTTTGCCCTCCTCAGTGAAGCACCCTCTGAGAAACCTGAAAGAGCTCTGGTTATAGGATACTCCATCTTAAGGCATGTGAAATTAGCTAGGCCTTTAGGGGATCCAGCAGCACTGGTTATGTGTATTCAGGGAGCCAGTGCGCTGGACATAGTAGGTATCTTAGGGTCTTAGGCAAGCGTAGGTACTCGAATGTAGTATTCCACGAAGGAGCTAATGATATACGCCTTCGTCAGTCAGAGATTACTAAGAGTAATATTGTAAAGGTGTGTAAATTAGCGAAGGCAATGTCAGATGCTGTAGTATGCTCTGGCCTTATCCCAATGTGATGGCGATGTAGCTTACAGCAGGTTATGGTTGCTCAACTGATGGATGTCCAGTACCCCTTTTCCACCAAAAAGAACCGGGTGCTGGTTCAGAGCTAGTGCTTGTGCTGGTTCAAAGTACCTTTTTCTAACTGGTTCTAAGAACCAGTTTGCCTTTCTATCGGTTAGAGAGCATCACAGAGCCGATGTCACGTTACACAGAAACGTTAGCGCAGCAGCGGCAAACACATCATCAATGGTGGTTGTTGTTTTACTGTTAATGCTTATGGCTTTGCAAACCTACATTAGCATCCAAACGCGGCGAATCCAACGTGTACGTGCAGCTCCATGTAATCTGTATAAACAGAGGTTGTAATCGTGAAAGTACATAACGTTATTTTATTATTAACACAGAAAAAAGTTAGCCTTAGCATGTAGCTACCTACTATCATGTGTGCTGATAATGTATCATATTGCGGTAAAGTAAAAGTGTATTAAACATTAGTATACTTAAGGTACATTATCAAATGTGCTAACAGTAGCCCCGCCCCCAGCCACACCCACAGCCCATGACATAAGCGGTTTTTAAGTCTAGACTCATTTCTTGCAGCATAGCACATAGTTTACAAACAGGCCTAGTTAATCGGTGACAATCCGGAGCCATGGCCAGGAAGCAGACAAGCAGGCTAATCCGACTGTCTGCTAGCTGCATTGAGTCATCACCCAGGGTTCACAATATAGAGACTGTATCCCGAGCTAATCAAAAATATAAACAATCAGAAAATTTGTTTTAGTAACCTTATTAGCATAAAATTAGATCATAGTGAATGCACAGCCAGCACCTTTGATCTGAAGCTGGGACTGTTAAAGATCTCTTGCATCTAAAGCTCTTAAGGCTAATGAAATGATTACTGATCAGAAGTTAAGTGTTCTGTGTTTAACAGAAATATGGGTCAAACTAAACAAGTTTGTCATTAAATGAAGCTTGTCTGCCTGGTTATAGTTATATACATCAGCCACGCCTAACAAGCAGGAGGTGTCGTAGTTATTCATGATGATAAGCTAGGCATCAAGCAAGAATCTAGACATATGTTTAACTAATTCAAAGTTCTTCATAGCCACAAAAATAAGTCTACTGAATCAATTACTCTAATTGTTATCTACAGAACTCATTCAGTAGTGGTTAACCAGAATGTAATAGGACCCACTCGTAATGGACATCACACTCTCGATCTCGTTCTAACCCTTCAAATAAATATAGAAAGGATAGTCACAGTGCCTCAATCAGAAGCTATCTCAGACCATTATCGCATTTCGTTTAAATAGCACAATTTAGAGTCAGTATTTTGCTACACCCTAGATATTGTAGCTCCACTTAAAAGGAAAGCAATTAAAGAGAAAAATCTTGCACCATGGTACAATAACAATATACAAACTTTAAAACAATTAGCTAGGAAATTAGAACATAAATGGCATCAAACTAAATTATCAGTATGGATTAGCATGGAATAAAAGCCTTCATAGCTACAAAAAATCTCCTAGTGCTGCTAGATCGGTGTATCGGTGTGAAGATAACAAAAATAATCCTAACTTTTTATTTCATATTGTAGCAAAATTAACTAGGAATAAAAACACTGTCGAAAAGCACACACCATGTATTTATAGCAGTAATGACTTCATGAATTATTTCAATGGAAAAATTGATAACATCAGTACATTAATTTAATACCAAACAAACTGATAGATAATGCTATAGATAATGTTTCTGTTTTTGATCAGTACTTAGACTGTATACTCCCCTTCAAGAGACTGACTTATTTTATTTTTTTTCTTCTTTAAAATTATCAACCTGCATACTTACCCACATATTTCTTTAAGCAGATACTAGTAGCTATCCAACCCATTCTAAAGATAATAAAGTCTTCCCTTAGCACTGGCTATGTGTCAAAATCTTTTAAGCTAGCAGTTATCATGCCTTTGATTAAAAAACCTGACCTCGACCGAAGCCAGCTGTCCAACTATAGGCCAATATCAAACCAACCCTTTATCTCCAAATCCTTGAAAACGTTGTAGCTCAGCAGTTATGCTCATAATTACATAGGAATAATATTCATGAAATGTATTAGTCAGGATTTAGGACTCATCATAGCACAGAGACAGCGCTGGTTAAAGTTGTAAATGACCTGCTACTGGCCTCTGATCATGGTTGTGTCTCTTTCCTGGTGTTGCTTGATCTTAGTGCAGCTTTTGATACCATTGACCATGCTATTTTACTTGATACGCTAGAACATGTTGTTGGTGTTAAATGGACAGCTCTCTCTTGGCTCAGATCTTATTTGTCAGATCGCTATCAGTTCGTAGATCTAAATGGTGACTACTCTAACAAACTAATGTAATTTTCTGTTTTCCGCAAGGTTATGTTTTAGGCCCATTACTTTTCTCCCTATATATGCTACCCCTTGGTGTAATTATTTGTAAACATGGTATTAGCTTCCACTGTTATGTCTATGACATGCAGCTACAGTATATGTTTCATCTAAGTTAGATGTGAGTCACCAACTTAATAAGATTGAAGATTGTGTAAAGGACATCAGACAGTGGTGCTTACTAACTTTCTCCCGCTTAACTACGACAAGACAGAAGTTCTATTACTAGGACCACATCCTATTACATCATGTGCAGCAGTAAAAGACCTTGGTGTGATTATTGATACCAGTCTCTAATTTGAAGCTCACAAAATAATATCACAAGGGTAGACTTCTTTCATCTCAGAAATATTGCTAAGATAAGAAATATGATGTCATTCCATGATGCAGAAACACTAGTTCATGATTTTGTTACCTCTAGGTTTTATTATTGTAATGCTTTACTGTCTGGATGTTCAGTAGGAGCATAAGCAAGCTACAGTTAGTACAGAACGTTAGCAGTCCTAAATAAAACCAGCAGATATGAACATATCACCCCTATCTTATCCTTATTGCATTGGCTCCCACTATTATTAACCTATAAAGCACTTAATGGTCTCGCGCCACAGTATCTGAGAGATCTTTTGTTTTTTTATGATCCGTCACGCCTACTTCGATCAAAAGCTGCAGGCGATTTGGTAGTACCTCAATTACAAAAGGCTACAGCAGGGGGCAGACCTTTTTTTCACAGACTTCCAATTAGTGTTCGGGACTCAGAGACAGTCTCAGTGTTTAAGTCCAGGCTAAAAACACATTTGTTTAGACTAGCTTTTTTGAATAGCTTTTCTTAGCTAAAGGAGCAGATCTGAAGGGTTCATGGACATAGAGTGTTTGTTAACTTGGGATGTCTGGATGCTGTTGGCTTACCACCCTCGCAAGTCGCTCAGGTTTGCAGACTGTGGAGTGGTGGGACACTTTACGACCCATGAAGCCCTAATGTTTTTGTCACCTTCTGGCTCTAGCCTTCTAGTTATGCTGTCATAGCTAGTCTTGCCGCCAACACCTTCAGCTTGCTCATTAGGGATAGGGATAGATATATAGTATTTTTTAAATTTTAAATGAATTTTAAACTTTACTTGTATATATTGATTTATTTATTTTTATTCTTATTTTTTCTTATTATTATTAATATTGTATATATTTTTCTTTTTTTTTCTTTTCTGTTTCTATACTGCTCTAAAGCTGCTTTGAGACAATGTGAATTGTTAAAAGCTCTAAACAAATAAATTGAATTTCAATTTCAATATGTGCAGCTCGACCATGTATCTCTTCAAAGCTATCCAGTCTTCTATTATTATTTTTGGAAAAGTGGAAAGTCTGGCTAGCCAAAATCAATACTTACAAAGTCATGGGATTCAGGACAAAAAAATTGAGATGCTGAGATGTGGATGTAGCACATTTAGATGTTAGGGTACAATAGGTCACAATATTTTTGTATATATGTATGTATATGTATATGTACCGTTATTGTCATATCAATATTTGGCAACAAGAAAGGTTGATATTTTTAGATAGGAGAGTGGGGTAAGATGACCCAGTGGGTAAGTTGACCCGCCCCATGTTTCTAGGCAACTTTGCAAATTTGGTGTCATGTGACCATACATTCTGAAGGACTCCATCATTTCTTATTTGTTGTGAAGGGGAGAAGCACATGGAACAAGAGGTAAGTTGTTTTTTTTTCTTCACAAAAACACTTATTTGCTTGTTAAAGTTAATTTTTTGCTTTGCAGGTATACTTACGGAAGCGTATTGCATTCACTTGAGTAAAAAAAAATCTACTCTGTTTTTCTGAATTAACGACTTAATTATTTCAGAATTATGAGAATTTTTCAGGAAAAAAAAATTTTTTGCTCTGTTTTTCTGAATTAACGACTTAATTATCTCAGAATTATGAGATAATTTTTCAGGAAAAAAATTTTTTTGCTCTGTTTTTCTGAATTAACGACTTAAACATGTCCCGCCTTTCAAGTTTAATCAGTTGAACCGATATGGTATGCTTCACGGATATAAGATGCATTCAGGCTGGCTATGTGGTGACACAAGAGACAATCAGGCAATTGTTTAAAATACTGGATCCCCATGGAGTGCAACTGAGGCGCCGGAATCGTCTTCGGCGACGTTTGAATCATAATCCAGGCCTGAACTTTTTATGGCATTTTGATTCATATGATAAACTCAAACCATATGGGATCTGCATCAATGGTGCAATCGACGGGTTTTCACGAATGGTGATACGGCTACTGTGAAGCAGACCATATCGGTTCAACTGATCCTAGAGAAACGCAGCAACGTCAAGCAGATCAGAATGTTCTTTTCGTCTGAACAGGCGCAAAGTCTTGAGGTGTCTGCGCAAAGTTGACGCACTAATAACAACACCATTTATATTACTTAAAGACAGCAGTATCTCCCAATGTCTCAAACCCAAAGTAAAATAAAACCGGATTAAACTTGAAAGGCGGGACATGTTTACTTCCATGCAATTCACATTAAGTCGTTAATTCAGAAAAACAGAGCAAAAAACTTTTTATTCATGAAAAATTATCTCATAATTTTGAGATAATTAAGTCGTTAATTCAGAAAAACAGAGCAAAAAAATTTTCCTATCAGACTTTATAATTGTGAATTTTGTGACCAAATGCAGCAGTTACCATTATATTGGCTTGGTTGAGAGCCTTGAGGGCAATAAAGATCTGAGGGAGCACTGGCAAAGACAAAGCCAGATTTGCATTCAAAGAAAATGATGTAGGATCTGTCCCACTGAATGATGTGCTGAAGAAGCTTCCTAAACCTCGAAAGGTTGGAGGAACTGCAAGGAGGGAGCAACAACTCATATTTCACTGCAACCTTGACGGATGGAATGTCCAATAGTCATTTTCATTTTGCTGAGGTCTAAAAGTTCAAACTGTTCTTTTCTTCTCACAAGTTCAAAATTGTGAAAATATTTAACAAAATTGAAAATTAGAACTGGTGGGACTGGTAAGTGTATTTTTAAATGACTTTTTAAAAGGTTTTTTGTATTATACTTGCATTAAAACATGAAAAATTGAATTGAGTACAGTTTTTGTTTATCCTGGTTTGGAATACCCTGGCTTTGTGACACAAAACTCACGAGCATCTCTCAGGCCTACCACTTTTTTTGTTAGTTTGTGCTAATGATTCCTAGTTGAGTGTTTGATTTATTTTTTTAAGCTATTTATCCATACATTTATCCATATCCGATTTGTTTGCCCTTATGCTCTAATAGTAATATACTTCATACATCATATCATTTACATAAAAAAGTTACTGATACAGTAAATTCAATTGACATTTGTTCTTCCACTCAAATATAGGTATAGGTATAGTTGGTAAACCAAGAGCACTCTTTCCTTACAGGTGTGGATATATAAATTGGAGGCACTGCAAGAATATTTCCTTTTTTTTTTTTTTTCTTTTCCTTTCTTAGACTGTGGCAGTCATTGAAAATGCTATTTGTGGAGTCAGTATGGCAATATCCCCATATGTTAGTTGATTGAATGGTGAAAAGGACCAGTAGTTGACCCTTTATGTATGTTCTGGTTCTTAGTGGTGTACCTACCAAAACAGATGTCTCTTTCCTAGAAGATGTTGTCCAGACAGTGAAGGGTTTTGGAAGAGTTCAGGTAAGGGGTGATGACAGTTCTCAGCTGAGATGAGACTTACCTCTACATCAAAGGCTTTGGATCCTTCCTTGCTCAGTTTTGGCAGTTCGAGTATCCTTGCAGCCTGGAAAACTGGCTTAGCCCAAAATTTGTCAGAGAGAGTGGGGGTTTTCTCCTTGGATGACTGGGATGTGCGATTGGCTAAGGGAGTAGAATGCCACATACTGTAAGGCTCAGTGATAACCAGACATTTTGTGATCAATCTAGACAAATTGCTCTGGCTTACAGTATATAAAGGATGTCCGTCGCCATTTGCAAGAACTGTTGGCTACAGGAATTATTAAAAATCTCTTGGCACTTACACCTCTCCAATAGTCATAGCTAGAAAGAAGATTAAATTGAACATGTGCATTGACTATCACACCTTGAGTTCTAGAACAATTCCAGATCAGTACACTATGCCATGTATTCCATGTACTGATGATGCTCTGTATTGCTTGACTGGATGTAAATGGTTTTCTGTCCTGATTTGAGACATGAGACATGGATACTATCAAATTGCAATGGCAGAAAAAGATAAAGAGAAGACATTGTTCATTTGCTCCCTCTGTTTCTATCAATTTGAATGAATGCCACATGGGATTACAGTGACCCCAGCAACATTTCAACATTTGCTTTTTTACCTGAATGATCTAATAGGAAAACACTTGACAAGCATGAAAAACATAAAGGTAGTGGACTGGCTGAAGGAGTGTGTCATTAAAAATCTACAATCTCCAGTTTTGTGAGCCGCAAATGAAATATGTGTGTGATATCATTTCTTTTGATGGCATTGCCACCAACTCAGACAAAGTGAAGGCTGTACTGAACTGGAAGAAGCCCACCGACAAAACATCCCTCCAGTCATCTCTGGGATTTTGTGGATTTTACTGCCGCTTCATTGCAAATTATTCCATCATTTTCAGAGCACTCACTGGGTTAACCAAAGACTAGCTACCTGCTTTAAAGAAAGGGTAAGCCGGTAATCTTAACCAACAGTACTACTTCAAGACACCTTTTGCTGAGAAATGGGATGAGGTATGTGATGAGTCTTTCAAAAAAATCATACATTGCCTTACCAATGCTCTGGCCTTGGCCTTTGCTGACCATAGAAAACCCTACATCTTACTAATGGATGTGAATCTTTATGGTTTGGAAGCTGTACTTAACCAAGAATATACTGAAGGCTTGCATCCAGAAATCAGAAATTGAGTCAGTCTAAGCGCAGCTACCCAATTCAATTCAATTTCAATTCAATTTATTTGTATAGCGCTTTTAACAATTTCCCATTGTCTCAAAAAGCAATTCATCAGCTTTATTTCTTTGTTTTGAAATGGGCCATAATGGATAAGTTCCATGATTATTTGTATGCCAATTTCACAGTGAGTTAATTAAATTAAATGTGTTAACTACTGCAAAGCTTAATGCTACTGACCACAAATGGTTAACTGCCTCGAAAACATACAACTTCAAAGTGGGAGGTCAAACCATCGTCTGGAGTGAAAGCTCATCTCAGAGCTCATTAAGGACAGGTTTTACTGGCTCTTTATGCCTTTTGACATCACTCAGTACATCAAGAGTTGTGGTGCATGAACCTTGGTTTTGAGGAGGAACAAGGGAAGAAATGTATTGATGGGTGTAGGCAAAGGCGAATTTCAGTTCTTGTTAACATGTTGGAACAAGAAATACAGCATTCCATCACACCCGCAATTTCTTTTAATAGAAATGCTTTCACTGTCATGTCATGCATTTCTATAACAAAACAAAGAGCAGCACGTTAAGGTAAGCAGCTCAGAGACAGACGCACAGACACAAAGAGATATGCTGTGTTTTGCATCAGTTGTTCTTAAGGGTGAATGCTTTTTTATTTTTTATTTTTTTGCTTTAGAGGTCTGTAAAATTGCGTACCTGAAAATGTGTGCCTTAAATCAAATATAGTACAATATTATTCAAATTACATTATAAATTCATTCATTCATTTTCTACCACTTATCTGAACTATTCTCGGGGAGCCTGTGCCTATCTCAGGCATCATCGGGCATCAAGGCAGGATACACCCTGGACTGAGTGCCAACCCATCACAGGGCACACACACACACTCTCATTCACTCACACATGCATGTCTTTGGACCGGAAACTGGAGGAAACTGGAGGAAACCCCCGAGGCACAGGGAGAACATGCTCCACACACACAAGGCGGAGGCGGGAATCGAACTCCCAACCGTGGAGGTGTGAGGTGAACGTGCTAACCACTAAGCCACAGTGCCCCCTACATTATAAATTAAAAACAATAAAATGTTAGTGTAAACAATCAAATTTTCCCCTAACACATCTAGTACCTTCTGTCGTCCTGCTCTGGCAAGTCACAGTTAACAATAACATTTTTAGACTCTTACATTTTCAGAATGGTATCTTTAATAATATCTCATCTATGATAAAACACATAACTCAACAGCTAGAATAAACGAACACCGTGAGCTCCTAGATCCATATTTTTTCTTCCTGTGTTTCTTGTTTGCTTCACAGAGGGCAATAAGAATACAATATGAAAATATAATCATTGTGTTGTATACTAATATGTGTGAAGTTTTATACTTCATGTTTGATTCACTGCCTCTAGTGTACACGCTCACATTAGTGTCTAGTGTACACGCTCACATTAGTGTCTAGTGTACACGCTCACATTAGTGTCTAGTGTACACGCTCACATTAGTGTCTAGTGTACACGCTCACATTAGTGTCTAGTGTACACGCTCACATTAGTGTCTAGTATACACGCTCACATTAGTGTCTAGTGTACACGCTCACATTAGTGTCTAGTGTACACGCTCACATTAGTGTCTAGTATACACGCTCACATTAGTGTCTAGTATACACGCTCACATTAGTGTCTAGTGTACACTCTCACATTAGTGTCTAGTGTACACGCTCACATTACTTGTATGAAAACCTCACCCACATCTGTGCCCCAACATATCAGCAATTTACACTTCATTATGACACTAAAGAAATCAGTTCATTGTGTTTTTTGTATCAAGACATCATGAGTAATGTAGTTTTGATTGGTCTGTAGTACTGAGCTAACCATGTCCACACTGATAGTGTATCTGTCCTGCAAAAGCAATGTAATTTAAATTATTTTTTTAAAACATGATGAAAAATCAAAGAAGGTTAAAATGGAACAGATGTATATTTTACATGTTGTGCTCTACAGTACTTAGTAAGATAAGATGACATAACGTTCCAACACAAGCAGCCTAACCCTAACAGTCTATGTATATATATCAAAAAATCAAACACTAGGTGGCTCCAAGAACATGTAGCAGCAAATTTATACTGAACACAATTATAAACGCAACACTTTTGTTTTTGGCCCATTTTTCATGAGCTGAACTCAAAGATCTAAGACTTTTACTATGTACACAAAAGGCCTATTTCTCTCAAATATTGTTCACAAATCTGTCTAAATCTGTGTTAGTGAGCACTTCTCCTTTGCTGAGATAAATCCATCCACCTCACAGCTGTGGCAGATCATGATGCTGATTAGACAGCATGATTATTCCACAGGTGTGTCAGGGTTTTTTGATGCCATTTTGAATGTACAGAGATACCGTGGCGAGATCCTGAGGTCTATTGTTGTGCCATTCATCCTTGACCATCACCTCATGTTACAGCATGATAATGCACAGCCCCATGTTGCAAGGATCTGTACACAATTCCTGGAAGCTGAAAACACCCCAGTTCTTGCATGGCCAGCATACTCACTGGACATGTCACCCATTGAGCATGTTTGGGATGCTCTGGATCGGCTTAGACGACAGCGTGTTCCAGTTCCTGTCAATATCCAGCAACTTCGCACAGCCATTGAAAAGAAGTGGACCAAAATTCCACAGGCCACAATCAACAACCTGATCAACTCTGTACGAAGGAGATGTGTTGCACTGTGTGAGGCAAACGGTGGTAACAACAGATACTGATTGGTTTTTGGACCCCCAGTACAGTAAAACTGCACATTTTAGAGTGGCCTTTTATTGTGGCCAGCCTAAGACACACCTGTGTAATAATCATGCTGTCTAATCAGCATCATGATCTGCCACAGCTGTGAGGTGGATGGATTTATCTCAGCAAAGGAGAAGTGCTCACTAACACAGATTTAGACAGATTTGTGAACAATATTTGAGAGAAATAGGCCTTTTGTGTACATAGAAAAAGTCTTAGATCTTTGAGTTCAGCTCATGAAAAATGGGGCAAAAACAAAAGTGTTGCGTTTATAATTTTGTTCAGTATATAATGAATCATAAAAATAGTAAAGTTTCTCTTATGATTTTCTTTTAGAAACTGACAGATATAATTGTGTATTGTATATTATTAAATAATATTATATAATATAGAGCCCTGTGTGTCTATCAGGGCTCTATATTATATAATATAGCTTCTATGTGCAGCGTGACCAGGCATCTCTTCAAAGTTATTCAGTCAGTTATCACTATTGTTGTGGAAAGTCTCGCTAGTCAAAATCAATACTTCTAAAGACAAGGATGCAAAAATCAGACTTTATTGAGACACAAAAAGCAGAGATGTCTGCAGATCATCTGATCCACACAGACATGCACCAGTTTCTTATACACTTTTAAAGTGACAGCAATTCTGCCTTCTGGTCTCACCTTGGCCTCTGACCACTATCATCTTCCCATGTTCTTATCGAATTGTTGTTTGTAGTGGGAGTCAAGTACAAATTATTTTTGTTTCACTTGACCAGACATGCATTATCTCAGGGTGCAGATTGATTTACATTTATTCATTCATTCATTTTCTACGGCTTATCCGAACTACCTTGGGTCACGGGGAGCCTTTGCCTATCTCAGGCGTCATCAGGCATCAAGGCAGGATACACCCTGGACGGAGTGCCAACCCATCGCAGGGCACACACACACACTCTCCTTCACTCACACAATCTCACACTACGGACAATTTTCCAGAGATGCCAATCAACCTACCATGCATGAAACCCCCGAGGCACGGGGAGAACATGCAAACTCCACACACACAAGGTGGAGGTGGGAATCGAACCCCCAACCCTGGAGGTGTGAGGTGAACATGCTAACCACTAAGCCACCGTGCCCCCCTATTGATTTACAGTTTCTTAAAAATCTCTTTCATAGTCAATTTTCATTGTTGGGCACGTATGTCACATAACTGATTGGGAATACACTAATATTACAAGACAGCTGCCCTCCCCGTACTGTATGCATTAGTAGCCTGCCAGGAAACTGGTTGGTAAGTTTTATAGAGCATCATGGAGAATCTGAAACAGTTCCTCTAAAGGCAGGTTACTTTGTCATTAATTAGATATGACTGGGCCGAGTAACTAAGAAACTCGGTCTCAGCAGAGTTGCCTCACTACTGCATTGCACTCTCTCAGGGATCCATATATTGTCAACCTAGTTAGATGGGTTTCTTAGGTATCTTTAGAGAATAAATTAAACTTTTAACCATTCCCATAAGTATACTGTACTCTTCTGTTATGTTTTCATGGTGTCTAGCTGTTCTGCTCATTGACCATGCAAGTTTGCAATAAGCCTAGGTTAAGGTTTTGTATATTTATTAATACTTAAATTAAAGATCACATACAGTTATCTCCTGTGTTAGGAAAAGTTTGAATTTTACTAGTTTTATTTGGGCTATATTCTTGCCATATATATATATATATATATATATATATATATATATATATATATATATATATATATATATATATATATATATATCGCAACATAGAGAGTACAAAATATGTGTCACACAAAAATCCTTTAAGAGTGACAGATGATATATTCTGAACCTTGAGTAAACATCTATAAAAAGCATATTATTTAAATAAAATTCATAATTTCATTTAATAGACAAGCCATTTCTGCTTTTATAACCTTTAATTCTATAATTATTTAACTGCTACAATTTCCGTGGACTGTTAATCTGTAACAGAATAAAACAGGGGAATAATGATAAAAATAAAAAAATAAAAAAAACTTAAAACTGAACATTCCTCTTCTTGAAAACCCCCTAGTATCAGGGCATGCACTGGTCCATCTCTCCTTTTCCTTTTGATTCTTCCTGACACCAAGTGGTTTCTGGATCTTCTGATAGATGATATCTATCTTTCTGTAAACATGCCATTTAACCCTGCCCATTCCCATGATATGAACTCGACCGAGGAACAGAGCATGTTTGCTGTTTATTTTATTTTATTTATTTGATATTTGATATCAAATATAATATATATTTGATTTGATATTATTTTATTTATTTGATTTATTTCATACAACACGAATTCCGGAAATGTAAGGATCTTTTTACATTTGAATTAAATGAAAACTAAAAGTCTTTTAAATCACACGAGCCAATATTTTATTCACAATAGAACATATATAACATAACAAATGTTTAAACTGAGAAATTTTACACTTTCATCCACTGAATGAGCTCATTTCAAATTTGATGCCTGCTGCAGGTCTCAAAAAAGTATGAGGGCAATAAATGGCTGTCCTCCCAGATGCGCTGAATGACTTCTACGCCCAGTTTGAGGTGCAGAACAACGTAGCAGCAAAGAAGACCATCCCTCCCCCCAACGATGTGAGGAGAACTCTATGCAGAGTTAACCCACGGAAGGCTGCTGGACCAGACAACATTCCTGGCAGGGTGTTCAGGGAATGTGCAGAACAGTTAGTGGATGTCTTTACTGACATCTTCAACATTTCCCTGAGCGGCTCTGTTGTTCCTATGTGCCTCAAAACAACCACGATCGTCCCTGTCCCAAAGAAAGAAAAGATGGAAGTCCACAGTGAAGAAGTCCACAGTGTTCTTCCTCAATGACTATCATGAGTCACACTCACACCTATTGTAATGAAGTGCTTCAAGAAGCTGATCATGAGACACGAGGATCATCAAGACCCAGTTACCACCCTCATTGGACTGCCTACAGTTGCAGATGCAACAGCTAACTGCCCGGTGTAGAGCCAACAACCTGTCTCTGAATGTTGATTAAACTAAAGAGATGGTTGTTGACTTCGGGAGAGCACAACTCATGTGATTTGAAAGTCTTTTAGTTTTCATTTTATTAAAATTTTAAAAATGTCCCAACATTTCTTTTCTAAATAAAAAATACTGTACTTTTTTCTACATTACTTGTTTTTTTTACTACATTACATCTACATTACTTGAATTTTAAATTATATTGTATTGTAAATGTCCTACAGAAACTGTATTTTCATCCTGCTATACATCTGCACATGCCAAATGTGTTTAAAACATCTCAGGAGTATTTCTTACATACTAAGATTAATTATGCTCTTTTAATTAAACCCCCAAGACTGAATGCATTAACTGTGATAATACATTTTGCTGTGTTATTCCTTTGGGAACTGGAAATGTGTTTATATTTTTGACACCCTTGCGGTTTTATTGTAGAAATAATACTATACATGAGAACTTTAAACTGTTGGCATATCATTTTCGTTGTTAAAAACTTCCGAGATGATTGAATGTCACTATTCTCTGAAGCTTGTCACTTTTTTCAATTAGAGAGGGACAGGCAAAAGACTGATTTAAAAAAAAGATTTGTGGTTGTTTTATACTCTCTCAAACAGTGCTGCTCTACCAAATCTATAACCACATAGAGACTGCTTCATCTGAGTTATTATTCAAAATTCACTCCTGCTGTTCTCTGCTCAACCTTAATCACAGCACTGCCACCACCAAGAAACCCCCATAGCCCAGGACAA
Organism: Tachysurus vachellii; assembly: GCF_030014155.1. Taxonomy (NCBI): domain Eukaryota; kingdom Metazoa; phylum Chordata; class Actinopteri; order Siluriformes; family Bagridae; genus Tachysurus; species Tachysurus vachellii. The sequence continues at coordinate 5,318,229 of NC_083475.1, forward strand.
ACCAGTCTCCTTCTCAGTCCTTCAGGCTTGAACAGGAAGAGGTCAACTGGGGGCCTAAGTCAGAGACCATATTGTGTGTTAGGCCATGCTGGAGAAAATTGTGCTGGAGCATGGAGATACAAGCATCTTGGAGAATTGTTCAATGACAGAGATGATGGTGGTGTGTCCAGCTGACAGGGGTAGACCCGTAACAAAGTCCATGGATATGTGACACCAAGGATGCCTGGGTACAAAGAAAGAGTGGAGAAAGGCAGCTTGGAGGGGCCCTGGGTGTCTTCTGCTGAGCGCAGACCAGACAGGCTGGCACAAAGTCCCAGACAATCTTCTTAAATAATGGCCACTGTTGTGCTGCTGGAGGACTGACAGGGTGCGGGCAGTGCCGGGTTTACAGAACAGCCGGGAGCTATGGCATCACCAGAGGACTTGAGAGAGTGGGATATGGCAGGGTCAGGATAAACAGGTAAGCAGTTTATTGAGTCTGGTAAAGGCACATTCGGTCTCAGGAGTCCAGACAAATGTTTGCAGAGTGGAAGTGAGCTGATGTAAGTGAGCAGCAATTGGAACTTGAGTCCCTGATGAACCTTTAGTCCTGGATAAATGTTGGCAAATCCCAGAAATCGCTGGAGATGATTGTTCATGGCCTACATCTCAAGGGTTGTCAGGTAGTACAGGCGACCCTGTGGGGACATAGAACCAGGCAGGAGGTCAATAGCGCAATCCGAAGATTCAGCATTAGGGATGCAACCCTGGCCTTACTGAACTTTGCTGGACCCGTTCTCTTCCTTGTCATGATTGACAGTGACACACTCACAATGAAACCATCACTATTTAAGTAAGTTAAAATATATATATATATATATATATATATATATATATTTATATATATATATATATATATATATATTTATATATATATATATATATATATATATATATATATATATATATATATATATATATATATATATATATATTTATATATATATATATATATATATATATATATTTGTTAGGGACCAAAGAGTGCCAGCATGTCACTTCCTTACATTCCTTTCCTTACTTCCTTTCCTTTCCGTAAATATTTTGACTATCTGGTCCACAAATAATCACACACTCCTTAATAAAAAGAAGTGTGTTACCATGCACATAGAGTACTGTGCTAAGGTTTTAGGCAGGTGTGAAGAAATGTAACATAAGAATTTATTTTTTAATTTACTTTATTTTTTATTGTTTATTTTTATCAATTTACAAAATCAAAATTTGCGAACAGAAGAAAAATCTAAATCAAGTCAATATTTGGTGTGACTATCATTTGGCTTTAAACCAGCATCTTGCACAATCTGTACACTTACAGAAAGTCAGAGATTTTGTAGGATCAGACCCAGGTGTATGATTTAACCAGTTATAGCAAGCAGGAGCTAATGGTCATCAATTCCATAAGTAGGTTGAAACACAGTCATTCACTGAAACAGAAACAGATGTGTAGGAGCCTTAACATTGGGTGGTTACAGACAAACTCGTCTACTAAAGTGAGGATGTGAAAAAAGTCCTAGACAATGGCAAGACTGAGCACAACAACAAGGCACAAGGTAGTAATAGTGAATGAACAAGGTCTTTTCCAGGAAAGGATTTCAAAGAAGACTGGTGTTTTAACATATGCTGTTCAAGCTACTTTATAAAGAAGCACAAAGTAACAGGCAATGTTGAGGACAGTAGACACAGTGGTCAGCCAAGGTTATTATCATATATATCATTATATCAGGATTTATATAAATATTATGGACACTCATATAATTAGGATATAAACTCCTAATCTTGATGCTGGTTTTCTTTCTAAACAACTAGACGCCACACAAGAGTCTACTGAAAGTCAAGATCAATTGATTAAACAGGTAGAATCCGGTGTGGCTCCTGCTAGTCAAAGCAGATGGCAAAGAGATCGTATGCATTCATGATATTTTCTAATGAAATTTGAAATAATATAAACAAACATGTAATAACAGAATGAGCAGGATGGAATGATTAGTAATTAACTGATGAACAAGTGAATGAATCTCACACCAGATGCTCAGTGCTTCATTTTTGTGGCCCGAGAGCTTTTTATTTGACTGCATGTCATAAAAACAGTCCTGATTCACACTTTAAATCTTCCACAGTTGTATTATTTCAGGCTATATATATATATATATATATATATATATATATATATATATATATATATATATATATATATTCAGAGTCTCCGTATGTGCTCCGGTTTTGCATTTCAATACTTAAAATGAGCATAAAATAGCGATTTCCTGAATTTGCTTTTGCTGATAGAAAATGACAACTTTTCCAATAAACTTTTTTAACCACTAATCAACCAGTAAAAAAAATAACTCCTAAAACATTGTGGATTATTATCATTGTGGATTAATAGTAGTCTATGTAATGTGGAAAAATAAAAATGTATCTACTTTTTGTCAAAATGTTCATTACAAAATTATAGTACTTATCCAATTGGAAAAGGCATATTAAATTATTAAGAGTCGTTGGCAGATAATAAACCATTATAAAATTCTTGACCTACTGTATTAAATTGAGTGGTAGAGAAGTACCTGCTTGTCTAATGAGCGATGGATTCGGACCAAAAATATATTTATAATAAAAATATATTTTTTAAATATATTATAATAAATATATTTTTGGTCCGAAACCATCGCTCATTAGACAATATAAGAAAAAAATTATAGAAGAAAATATATAATTATATAATATATAATATAATATAATATAATATAATATAATATAATATAATATAATATAATATATAATATATAATTATATATAATTATAAAAGATATATATATATATATATATCGATGGTTTCGGACCAAAAATATATTTATAATAAATATGGATACTCTGAATTACTTTCCATTTCCATTTTTAGTGTGTATTTACTCTGTATTCAAGTATAGCCTGAAATAATACAACTGTGGAAGATTTAAAGTGTGAATCAGGACTGTTTTTATGACATGCAGTCAAATAAAAAGCTCTCGGGCCACAAAAATGAAGCACTAAGCATCTGGTGTGAGATTCATTCACTTGTTTCATTCACTTGTTGCTATATTATATATATAGCGCATGATTAATATACCTTCAAAATTTAATCAAATTGCATATGTTCTGTTTAGAGCTAGTTTAATGGAGTATGTAACTAAAGAAAGCAAAAGCTATCTTTTAATACTTTGTTATTAAAATTTGCTTTGCTATATTTTAAGCACATTGTTAAGCTAGTTATTCTTTACATGTCTAAGGCATTAGACAGATTTTTTTTAAAACTCAAAAAAGAAGATTTTAGGTCAGAAATAGGGCCTTTAGGTCCAAACTAACTGTGACGTGTTAATGCATAGAAATTATTAATCAAAGACAACAATGAACAATATATTGAGTTTTCATTTGTTCCTGCACAGTTTGAACCTAAATTATAATAATTTAGTAAAATGACAAGGTTTATTTACAAACGGTAACATTTTTATTGAATTTAAGATACAAGCATGGTTTTGTTTTCAACATGAGTGCTCTATTAAATCAAAATATATGGCAACATATATATATATATATATATATATATATATATATATATATATATATATATATATATATATATATATATATATATATATATTAGCTACATAACATTAGTGCTAGATATACAAAGGAAGAACAAAGGAAGCCAAAAGTATGTGGACATGTCATTATATTTCAGTGTAAGTATTATTCAACAACTATTTTTTCCCTGCCCTACCCTTGGGTAAACTACCTGTCCACTGCTCACACCACACATCACTGCTGCTTTGACCCGTTTGTAGAGCACTTTAACAGCATGCATGACCTCCTCTGTCTTTAAAGTATATATAATGGGGTTTAACATGGGTGGAATAGCCTGTGTCAGAGTAGAATTGATTATCCGATCATTGACAGTTATAGACGATGTAAGAGCTGCCACATTGGTGCCAAAAAATGGCAGATAAAATAAAGCCACTAAAATAAGGTGGGAGGTACAGGTTTTCATGGCTTTTTTCCGCTCAAAACCATGTGAGATATTCATCAAGGCAATGCCAATACAAATATATGAGACAGAGATTAACATCAATGGAAGACAAGCCAGCAAAGCAAAAGAGAGTACAGCCATGACACGATTTATAATGTTGTCATTGCAAGCTAATACATAGATTGGACCATGATCACAGAAGTAGCTGTTGATGACTGTAGATCTACAGAAAGACAGCCTGGTTATCAGAGCTACAAGTAGAGCGATAATCATTATAGAGATAATCCAGGTAATAACAATGAGTAAAGTCATTGCTGCTTTGGTAACAATAGCATTATACCTTAAAGGAAAACATATAGCAACTACCCTGTCATAGGCCATAACAAGCAGGGTAAGAGATTGCGAGGTCATGAAGATTAAGACAAAAAACATGTTTGCCAGACAGTCTTCATATGATATGAATTGATTCCCAAACAGAAAAGTATCAATAAGCTTTGGAATAAGAGCAGAGCTGCCACCTAAATCAGACAGAGCCAGGTTAAACACAGCAATGTACTTTGCTGTATGGAGGGCACGTGTTAGATAAATGGTACACATTATAAAAGAATTCCCTACAATTGTCACTGCATAGACAATAGAGAGAAATATATAGTAGTACTTTGTGTGCTGAATATTGGAAAATCCATTGATATAGAAAGTAGAAGGACGAACAAATGTCACATTTGCAGAGAGTACAGGCAGCGTAAGAGTCATGTCAGGTCCTGTCTGGTGAGATCCCCTGTGGAAAACAATAAAAAGTACTTTTATATAAACACATATAAAACACATAATTATAATATAATAATTCTATCTTCAAATTACATAATTTAGCATTAAATTACACCAAAACTCATTTTGATGAAAAGTCTATACTTTTTAATGCTCTAACTGGTCCAGTTAATTCAGCATATATATAATAATGCCTTCAGACCTCACATTCAGGTCACATTTATACTTTTTATGTAGTAATTTCATATCGTTGGCCACACCTCTGAACAAACAGAAAAGGGTGGATCCACCCATGTGGTTGGGATCATTTATTCATATTCATATGCAACATTAATAATAAGTTGATAAGTAATGGGTTGATGTTTTGTTTCTCAAGTAAGGTGTTAAAGTTTAGCAAAACATTTCTGAATGAATGAAAAGAAGAAATGGCAAATCTTATGACACCTGATATTAAAAACAATGAGTAATTAAAAAGTTAGCAATAGAATCCATAATAACAGTATAGACAGTATAAACAACGTGATATAGTGCAACAGGCAGTACCTTATAACTGCATCAGTATTGCCTGTATGTTTGTAGAATAGAATAAAAGTGTCAATTATATTGTCATTGTACAGCTGAACAATGCAATTAAGGCTCTCTCCTTTAAAAGGTGCACACATTCACACACATACAGTGTGAACAGATGATGCAGAAAGTAAAGCTTAAATAGATAAATGAAGATGTAAACAGATATTGATGTAAACCAATGGTATAAAATGCAACTGTAAACAGATACAGTAGCAACTGTGTACAAAATGTTCAAAATAGGGTGAGGGCAAAGTGAGCAGCCATTCCAGATTTACTCCCCATTACATCTACCCTCATTTGGAAAGGCTTTTCACTATATTTTAGTGTTTGGGTCTCCGATGTTCCTGTTCCTGCCCACACATGATTGTCAGGTGTTCACAAACCCTTGCCTATATAGTGTACTAAGGATTAAACATGAGTAACATTTTATCTACCCTTTTACTTACAGAATCTTCATCCACAACCAGAACATGAGCTAAAACTAGAATAGCAAAGTAAGAACAAGATACCGTGGCTTCAACTGGTAAACAAGCCACAATGATATGGTGTTAGTTAGTCTTGTCACCACCACATCCCTCTTTAGGCATAGCATTAAGACTTTATTTATTTGACTTCATTCATATTTGTTGATGTGTACTTCATGAAAGTGGTGAATATAAGGGCAGTACAAATAGGACAGTGGATGAGACAAAAGAATAGAAAAGACACAACATGGACATTAGGACAGTGTTTGGATGAGGGCTATGAGGAGATGTGCAAAGTGTAGTAGTCAGAATGACGCTCGAGTTCATTTATATGATGTTTAATTTCTGTCAATTTTATGAATGTTTTCTTTTAAGATAAATGAACTCGACTACAATTAAGAGTAAAATAATATTTGTTTGAGACAGTTCTATTACTAGTTAAACTATATAAAGTGGCAGTGGTGGCTTAAGATGTTAAGCTCTTAATCTGCCACTGTTGGGTCCTCGAGCAAGGCCCTTAACCCTCACTGCTCCAGTGGTGCTGTATCATGGCTGTCCCTCCAAAGTCGGGATATGTCACTGATTGTCACTGTGCTGTAATGTATATGTGACAATAATAAGGGCTCTTTTTTTATATATATGTTCTTGTTTCAAGATGTTAAGAACGTCTTTGTCACAAGTTTTATATTTTTGTTTTAAGATGTCTTATCAAGTAAAATTTTTTCAGCCTAATGGCAGATAATTTAGATTTTTATTCCTAAGATTCCTAATTTATTTTTTATTTTCTTATTTTTGCACAATGACATTTTGCAGGGGTCACGGTGGCTTAGTGGTTAGCATGTTCGCCTCACACCTCCAGGGTTGGGGGTTCGATTCCCGCCTCCGCCTTGTGTGTGTGGAGTTTGCATGTTCTCCCCGTGCCTCGGGGGTTTCCTCCGGGTACTCCAGTTTCCTCCCCCGGTCCAAAGACATGCATGATAGGTTGATTGGCATCTCTGGAAAATTGTCCGTAGTGTGTGATTGTGTGAGCGAATGAGGTTGTGTGTGTTCTGCGATGGGTTGGCACTCCGTCCAGGGTGTATCCTGCCTTGATGCCCGATGACGCCTGAGATAGGCACAGGCTCCCCTTGACCCGAGGTAGTTCGGATAAGTGGTAGAAGATGAATGAATGTACATGATGAGTGGTGTCATGATGAGTTAGATTTGGTAGTAATATTTTTGATAAATGCAGAGTAATGTACCATTATTGTGTTATATTAATGTGTGATGTTAATGCTATTTCTTTGGTTCCACTTTGTTAGCATAATTATCTTGGTGATAGTGCTGTAAGAAAAACTGTTGTGTTTTGCTTTGTTATGTTGATCCCAGATGGATTGATCTCCAAGTAAGCATAGTGAAGGTGAGAGTGTAATGATGCAATTTAGAAAACAAGATATTTCCTTAGTGATTTGTTTTCACTATTGTGCATCCCCATATGGTATGTATGTAATCATCTGGTGTATTTGGTCCACACTACATGCAGATGTTGGATTCCCTGTAGCTCATTTATACATCCCATGACCTGTGTACTGAGTTCTATGGTACATTTTATTTGTCAACTAGTGTTATTAACCTTCGTAGTAATATTTATGACCAATAATATCTGGGTGTGACTGCTAGGTCATCTTCCCATGTTTTACATGATCTTACATGTAACTGTAGAGTTGGATCTATTTTTGGTAGAACTTCTTCAATTGTAGGATATTGAGAAATTCTGACTCAAATGTAAGGATGTCTAATGTGTGGTCTTAGAGCATATAGAAGATATGACTTGTAGAAATGATTTTATTTATATATTATTGTTATTATTGTTCCAGAGAGACAGAGAAATTATATAAAGGTGATGTTTGTATGTGGTGTTAAGGCACCTAATGGCTTTTTCCACCCATGTGGAGATCTCCATGGTGTTTACATGTGTGTTGTGCCATAGGGGAGTGTGTTTGGTCAACTGGAGTGATTAATTTATTGTATTATAAGAACTGTATTAATTTATCAGATTTTAAGATGGATTTATGTTGATGATACTGGAAGTTATTTGAACCAGGAAGGTGGAATTTGAACTGAAATCAGTGAAAATATGTAATAATTTTGGGTAGTATTGTGATTTTTAGGGATGTTATTCTGCAAGTAAATGAGATGAGAAAATGTATTATTATTTATGAATTTATGCCTTTCTGGCAGCTTGGCAAATATTGTAGGTTGTGCTTATGAGGATGAGGAGAGATGGTTCTGGTGTTTTGATAAATTTCATGCTGAAGGGGAACATATTTGATTGCGTGTTTTATTATAAATCATAAGTCCATCTCTTCTTCTGGTACAATGGGTTTGTCTATGGAATTAGCTTGTCCTGGTAATTTTGGTGTTTTGATATTATTTAGAAGGTATATTGATGGATATCTTCAGAAAATGGACAGATAAAACTTAACAGATAAAATACAGACACAAGTGCAGGGATAACATAAAAGGGGGTTTATTTAGAAAAAAATAACAAAGGGCTAGAACACTAGGTAACTGAAACACAACACGGGAACACAGTAACAGGAAGAGAAACTCAAGGACTTAACAAAAAAACAGACAAAACTGCAAGAATGTGCCCCTATTGTCCAAACAGGAAAAAGTTCAGGCCAATTCCTGACAGTAGCCGAGTAACGTCCACGGCCGAGCAGTAATGGCCTGAGCAAAGACTCCAGGCAATCCTCAAGCCGACCCATGTCCTAAAAGGGAGGGAGGAAGAAAATAAAAAACAGAAAAAGGCAAAGATACAGGCCTGCAACATCCCCCGCAGACAATAAGAGAGGCGGCGTCATCCACAGAAAACCAGGAAGTGAAGTAAATAAATAAAAATTGTGGTGCCAGGCAAAGTTATCCTGCTGGGTCTGAGTCCTTCTGTCAGAAAACGGGGGTGTCTTAAAGATAAAATACAGATCCGAGTACAGTAATACCTCGAGATACGAGTTTAATTCATTCCGTGACCTTGCTCGTATCTCAAATTGCTCGTATCTCAAATTGCTCGTATCTCAAATTGCTCGTATCTCAAAGCAATTTTCCCCATTTAAATTAATTGAAATCCCATTAATCCGTTCCAGCTCGCAAAATTCTACTCCAGTTGTTTTGTGTGTTTTGAATATGAAAAATGTACAGTATCTGTATTTATAAATGACAAATACTGTATAAAAACATACAGTAATAAAAGAGAATGTTAAAAAATAAACTGATTTTACTTTACGGGGATGCTCGTATCTCAAAAATTTGCTCGTATCTCAAGCCAAAAATACGGTCGAATCACAGCTCATATCTCAAAAAATTTGTATGTCAAAACACTCGTATCTCGAGGTATCGCTGTACAAGAATGTCCCCCTAGTGTCCAAACAGCAAAAAGTCCAGGCCAATTTCTGACAGATTACCTGGTAAATTATGAAGATCTAGATTTGGAAGAATGATGAAAATGTATTATTAGGTCCCAGCAGTGTTTACAGACTCTTTCCTGATGATTTCTCGATTTTTGTTCTTGACTTTTATTCTTCCTTTTGTTCTTTTTTTTGTTTAATGAAGTTTGCTAGAGATTTTACAGATAAGTAAAGAGGTTTACTAATAATATGCATCTAAGCATTCAGGAAAATTCCAGCATTTCATGGAACTCCATCTTAAACTTAATCACTAATGAATAATAAGCAAAATGTCCATTACTAATTAATGTTTTGAATGCATAATTAACAAAACCTAAGCTTGTTATAAGCTCGTTAATCTCCTAGCTAGTATCCTGTTACTGCTGCAGTTTATTACTTTCAACTAATAAGTCAGGTGAATTTATTTTATTCATTTATTTTTATTTAATTTTATTTCGTTTTATTTATTTATTTATTTATTTATTTATTTATTTATTTATTTATTTAATATAAATAGTTTTTTATAATGATAAATCCATATGTCTGACAAAACTAGTGTTACCTAGACATAAATTCAAATCTAAAATAATGTGTAGCCAGAAAAAAAAGTCCACTGAGTCAGTTCCAATAATTATTATTTACAATCCCCCAAGGCCCTATTCTTAATTCCTCTGATGGATTTGGATTTCATTTAATAGAAATCTAATAGATTTTTTTGATAAAGCTTTAATTTGAGACTTTAATGTTCATTTTGATAATAATCCTTTTGATAATTTGCCTATTCTAGATTCAGTAAGGGTTAATCATAACATAATAAGACCCACTCATACTGGCAGTCACACTCGGGCTGATACTATTATTCAAATGAGATTGAAAAAATAATTATACATTTTAATTACACTGTATATCGTCCACAGTCTAAATCTCATCTCATTTAGGTGTCTTTTAACTCAGTAGACTTTAAGAGTAACTGGATCACTGTCCCACCCCAAAGACCTAGTTTAGGTAACTGAATGCTAAGAGTTAGTCTAGACAGTGTAGATAATGTAGCTCCACTTAAAAGAAAAATAATTGGAGGAGAAAAAACTAGCATTCTGATATAATGAGCACAAGTGCACCTTAAAACAAGATCACAAGAAAAGCAGCAAAGCTAAATTATTAGTATTTCAAACAGCATGGAAGGAAAGCCTCATGAGCTACAGAAAATCTCTTAGTTCAAATATAATAACAAAAATAATCCTAAATTCTAATTTTATACTGTAGTAAAACAAACATATGTAGTAGTAATGACTTAAAATATTTCAGTGGAATAAATGAAAATATTAGGCAAATACAGAGTATTTACTGAAAAGCAGACAATTTACTGTAGTTAACAATTTTGCTTTGTGTTCTGGGAATATCTGAGGGAATTAATGTGTTAGCAGTTAAGTCATGTTTAGCGTGATGTGTTTTAGTCATCTTAAATGTTCAATTTACTGCCCATTGTTCTGCATCTGCATATAAACATTGTTTTGGTCAAGGGCTTAATTTAGCATGTTAGGAGGGTTTGAGTCTAACACATAAAAACGTCATCTTACAGCATGCAGTCTGATAGGCAGCTAACTTTTCTGTTAGAAATATGTGGTAAAATCTGGTAAAGTATTAGTTAGTGAAAATTATTATTAGTAATATTACTAAGAATATTATTATTAGTAATAACGTATTATTCGTTACTAAGAAATGATTATAGTTATTAAATTATTATTGCTTCAACTTTAGAATAAGAGATGTAAATAAACATATTTCATGGAAATTAAGCTCTAACTGCTGATCATTCAAATTTTACTTTAAAATTCATTCAATGTCTTAAAGTATTAGTGACTCGTTGAACTCATTGTCATGGTTCAAATAGCTTAAGATTTGCTAGGAATATTATACCAGAGTCCTACATTTATCTCTTTAATTATTTTTTTAAAACTTGCTATATTATCTAGAGTGCAGCAGAACATCGGTCACCGTATTGAGCTCAGTGGGATCAGATGGTTAAACAATCAATGTTATAACTTTAGGGGATTTTTGTACCGTACAGTTGATATTTTATATTCATGCACTAGTGACATAGTGTATATATTATAAATAAGACACATTTTATATTAAATGATCTCTATTATTTTCTGAGTAAACTCTTACTAAATCTACAATAGGCACAAACTCTGCTCCTCTGAGGATTTTGCTAATTATCAAATGAATGTTCACACTAGGTGCTTTAGGGGACACTGAGGTGTCACTCATTCACCTTGTCACTGAGTCTCTGCCTAAAGGACCCAGACTTTCCCTGTACTGTTTTCCTGTTTCTATACATGCTGGTGTGACCTAAGCTAATTGTGACCTCTGGTGTACAAACAGTGCCATTGCATTAAACTCCAAAAACTGATAAACTTCAGGCAGGTTATAGTGACACTGCACCTAATTTTAACGAGGGGTTTAATGTTTCCAAAAAGGCCACAGACCTGAAGGTCAGTCAAACAGAGCTGCAAAGACTGGCAAACTATGAAATGTTTAAAAATGTCATTCTGTTCTGTAGGTCTTTGTCCTATCAATTTCTTGCCTGAACCTTTTATTATTAAATATAATTATTAATTAATAATTATGAATATAATTTAATATTACTGCATTTGGATTCAAAACAAGTTTGTTCTTTTTTCATCACTTGTTTTCTTGTAAGAAAATTTTAGAAATGTAATTTTATTCCCAAATTATTAATTATTATTATTATATTATTATATTTTTTGCCTATTCTCTGAACAACAGCTCTTTGTAAACCTTTTTTTAGCAGACTAGATTGAATATTTCCAAAATATAAGGAAATACTACTATGAAGCAACTTGCTTCATTCATCCTTCAATTCAAACAAGATGCCCGGTGAAGATACCCGGTCCCCACAGCATGATGCTGCCACCACCATACTTCACCATAGGGATGGTGGGTCTTGAGGCATAAGAAGTGTTAGGTTTGCCATATACGTAGCACATTCACAGCCTAACCAGTGGGATATTTACACAAAAATTGTGGTTGCATGTTTAATTATTCACAGGAGGAAGCCAATGGTAAAGTAATTGTGTAACATTAGTATTTTTAACAATTTTTTTTCCTGAAAAGACAAAAACTAACAGCAATTTTCTATATTTTTGAAGCACAATTAATTAAAAAATAAATACTATGCAGCAACAAAACTTGCTATAGTGTGTTATTACAAAACAGATTCAATGAAAGTCTTTTTGTGAATGTTTTTATTTGTTCACACAAAATGCAAGTTAAAGATTTATCATCAGTCTTAATTAACATTTATACAACTCTGACATCAAACATTGCTATCTGTCTTTGGGAGGATTTCGGTTCCTGCGCCTTGTATGATATCTGCAAAAAAAAAATAAAAAATACAGACTGAAATCAAAAACTAAAATTTTCAAAATTGAGAACATTTATTTTATTTTTAGATTGAAAACATTTGCCCATCTCAGTGACGGTCATTCTTTCATATTCTCCCTTTCTGGTTACAAGTTATTTCACAATTCTTACTCACATCAGCTTGTGAACCATTTATCAGGACAGAACTAACAACAGCTGATCACAAACATACATAATCACCATGGATCACTATGATTTAGCACTTCATGTAACTGCAATATTAAGCTTTAAATCATGCAAAATCACTGGGACTGATTTAAACACCTTCGACTTAAATTCCAATCTTCTACAAACTAATGAATAATGTTGAACTTACTGTCCGACCGGGTACCAGCGGTGCTTTGTGGTGTAGAACATCTTAGCAAGCTCCTCTATAGCTGGCATCTTTTTGTCATTTAAAACCTCCTTATTGAGCTGAGACTTTAAAACTAGATCATGTGTTTCTGTAGAATCAAGTGTAGGGTCCAGTCTGGGGATGGGCTGTAGAACAAAACTACAATGTCAAAACTTTATAACCAAACAAATCTAAATAAGCCGATCAGTACACAGCTACCTTTGTCAGCTCATAGGGGATGTCTGGAGCAGGATGGAAACACACTATAGTTTCACTGTCACGTGTCACACCAATCTCCACACCCCTGCTTAGGAAAGAGGAGAAGATGGATGTAAACAAATCATTATTGATTAATGTGTGTCAGCCAAGGCCTGGATATAAGGCAGGCCAAGTGTAACAGAAAAGAACAAACACAGGGGCTGTAAAAACATCCAGAAACATCTACAAACTGTTAGGAGCTCATTCATAAACATATTAAAACTGTTTACCTGTTATCACCACAAGCAGACGCCTGGTTTCTTAACGCTGGATGAAATGACAAGGTCTGAGCTACAAGGGGAATAAAGTCAATTATATATATATATAAATATTTATATACACAGACTTCATATGTAACAATAAACACAATATAAACAATAATCACTACACTGTATTTCATATAGTCATTAAAATGAAGAATAATAACACAGATCTAAATGTTAAGGGTTTTGTTATATTTACTTTAAGGTCTTCCTTTATTCCTTCAAATTGTCCTATATGAGACATTTACAGTTTCCCAGAACACACACACACTTACACACACATTTACACACTTACACACACATTTACATATTTAACACACTTACACACACATTTACACACACACATTTACACACACATTTACACACACACACACACATTTACACACTTACACACACACACACACATTTACACACTTACACACACATTTACATATTTAACACACTTGCACACACATTTATACACACACACATTCACACACACATTCACACACACACACATTCACACACACACACATTCACACACACACACATTCACACACACACACACACACACACATTCACACACACACATTCACTCACACACACATTCACTCACACACACATTCACTCACACACACATTCACTCACACACACATTCACTCACACACACACACACACACACATTCACTCACACACACACACACACACACACACACACACACACACACACACAGTGTATGATGTCACACAGTGTGCAGGTTTAACACATAACACCTCACATTCACAAATCTAATAATAACTCGACAAACATCAGAATTAAATGTGATTTTAACTCTTTACCTTTTATCTGAAGTAAGTCTTTGTTAGCGTTAAGAATGAACGGTAACCGGTTTAACTGTCTCCAGGTCGCCATTATTCCTGACGGGGGAAAAACAACCTGTAACACACAGCGAGATTTAACGAGAACGGATCTGAGGTCAGTTTCCGGTGCAATAATAATAGATGTCGCTGTGAAAAAGACGGCGCGTTGAGATTAAACACGCATGCGCAATAATTCGCGCAGGCGCTGTTTTACAGTATTTCCTATTCAGCTGTAAAGTGAAATGACAAAAGGTTGAATAAATGCCTCAAAACATAAAAATAGTGTTTCATGTGTGTCATGTGTCAGTGTTGACTCCCACAATGTGTAGATTAATAAGTCTATGAAAGAATTTATTAATAACTTAGTAGTAATTGTATGAATCTGAGACAGAAAGGTGTTTATTATTACTGTAATGACACTGGGATCCTGTGCTGGAGGGGATTCTCAGGTTTCAGCTCTGTTTCTGCAGCCCTTAGTCCTCTAAACCCACAGAAACAATTGCAACACAATTCTAAAACAATAAAATCACTATGGACAAACAAAGTCTTTACAGAAATCTCTCTAGAAATCTCTTTTCACTGCATTTTGTGTCACAATATAAGACTCTAAAAACAAAGGGTTAGCTTTGAAGTGTAATTTATTGTAATAAAGACATGTGAAAGCTTTTAGTCAATATAATAAACCCCAAACTCAACCCTTTTCACCTAACCAAAGTAAAATGATAAAGAAATACAATTGACCTTCCCTGTGAATGGCATCAAAGCACTATGGATGCAATAAAACTTTATACAAAAAGTATATACATATATTACAAATAACAAAGTGCAAAGCATCAATCTAATATCATAAACAAATCCAAAAAGAGAAAACACAAACGGCCCAGGTTTGGTACATCAATAGATAAAATGGATAAAAGCCTCTGATGTAGTAACGTAAATTTCTAGTCTGCTGTTTAAATTAAGACATAGACTCAGTTTGGAATTTACCAAACACTTCACTTCTACACTTCTACACTTATCCCCAAGCCAAACATTTGACATGACCCTTGCTGTATTTTGGTCATAATCTCATCTGCCAAAATCAGCAACCAAAAGCACAAGCAGCAAAGCATACTTGACTTCAACAACAGGCAGAGAGACATATACAAAAGGAATCAGCACACATAAGCAATGTTCACATGGGACAAAGCAAAGTCAGTCATCCGATCTGTGTGGGGATGTTGACTGACAGAGTTTAATACACATAGAGAGAAATCCATGCAACCAATCCTAAAGCACAAGCTGGGGGCAAGGCATGGATCTTCCAATGGACAGCCAGATGCATCAACATTGCACAATGCAGTGGGCTGAGCCTGAAAGACAAAACCTACAAAACATTGTGTAGGTATATATACACACACAAATCATAATGGAGATGTAGATAATTGAAAAATCATTAAAGGCTGCAAACTTATGGCAGTGATTATTTATGGGGTTTGTTAAAGAGTAAACCCCCTGCCCCTCCTACTAGGAATCCTAATGATGTTATGACATAGTCCTAATACTGTCAGTCTTTGATCGGCATGAGAGCAAGTGTTGCTTCATATACTTGGTCACCTGGTGCATTTAAAAAACATCTGACAAATTTGAGGAAAATGATAGCTCTGGAAGATAAAAGTGGACAGCACACTGAGAGGACATCACCAAGACAAATGGAGTCTCCAGGCATGCCAACATATCTGTCCCATTCCATTGAAGTTATACTGAAAAGACCTTCGTGTTTGGCTGGTAGGAAAATGCAGAAGACTGGAGAGAACATTTCAGAATATACTTGGACACCCAATGGAAAGGAAGAACTCAAATCTAGCCAATATACAGGTGACCTTAATGTGATACTAAACCCCGTATTTCCTTTTGTAACTTTGTTAACTTTTAGCGTCTTTCTCCATTTCCTCAATCCATGCTAGATCGTAGATTATTTATTAGTTTGTTTCTATTTGTATATTATATTATATTATATTATATTATATTATATTATATTATATTATATTATATTATATTATATTATACATATTTTAATAACAATCCATAATAATGTTCTAACTAAATCTAACACAATATCTGCAAATATGACATTATACTTGCAGTATACTTGATTTGCTCTACACTCAATGCTGCTTAGTTCTGGGGATTCATTGTTGGAGTCTTAAAAGACAGATTTAATATTCATAAGATGGAAGAAGATTCAAGATATTGACTACAAATTAGCTAACAGAATTCTTTATTTTGTTTAAAAGTGCATTTTTCTTGTACAGTGTGTCAGCGGAGTCACAGAAGGGTACGGGCCACGTTCACAGTAGCTCAGCTTGAGGAACTGGAAAGAGTTTTTCAAGACACTCATTACCCAGATGTTCATACCAGAGACTGGCT
The DNA here is from genome assembly GCF_030014155.1 of Tachysurus vachellii. Taxonomy (NCBI): domain Eukaryota; kingdom Metazoa; phylum Chordata; class Actinopteri; order Siluriformes; family Bagridae; genus Tachysurus; species Tachysurus vachellii. The sequence continues at coordinate 5,335,046 of NC_083475.1, forward strand.
AGCTACACGCACACATTTGTCTGAGGGGAGAGTTCAAGTAAGAACAGACTGCAGAAAAGCATAAAGTCATCTGTCACAATTGAGAATGTAGCTTTGTTGGATAGATGTAGATTAGAATTGGACCATTACTTAGAGTATTTATTTATTTGCTTACTTTGATTACAAGTTTTTCTGTGGTGTTGTAAAGAAAAAAAATACTTTTAGTGCTAATGAGCTACTTCCATAGTTACCGTAGTAGTGTTGTAGTGCTTCTATAGTTTTGTTATACAATTTTATATGTGTTTTTCAGATCTGGTTTCAGAACAGAAGAGCAAAGTGGAGACGGACTAAGGTGCAGGAGAGACACGGCATCCGGTTGGAGCACAACATAAGCAAATGCACAAACCCTATAAAACCTTCTGTTTTTTTCACACCAGTAAGTGCGCTTCTTCATCTGGTTCTGTCTATGCTGCTGACACTGGTACAGTAGTTGTAAATCTCCCTTGGAGAAAATAAGAATTTTCTTGGTTTTAGATTACAGACATTTAGAGATTGTGTACTTCTTCATGGTGAACGTTTCAAACTTCCTTTATATGAAGCTTGTTCATGTAATTTATCCAGTTTCGTTCACTCTGATTTTGTGTCCCATATCTTAACCTTGTGGTTGAAGCAAGAACATGAATTTGCTGAAGCTGTTAGAGGATATTTTGTTTCACTGTGTGTAACTGCTGTGTAATTTGTCTGCTTTTTATTTGTACTCTTTTACTCCTCACCATTTACCAGAAACATTACCTGCCTGCATCACGCTACCCCCCTGTTCCTCTGTCCGAGATATGCACCCGAGAGCTGCGCCCTTATGTTGGGTCTCATCAGTTTCATGGGCCACCATATCAGCCGTGCTTCTCAAACTTCAGACCTCATCATGCCAACACGCTCAGCAAGTGCATGTGTCTTACATCTCATTTAATGCTTAATTAAAATGTTAGGCAAAGACTATATGGAGATTTGACATAGGAATGTTATTATGTGCACAGTATTGCTTTAACAGTGTGTGTGTGTCTTTCTTTTCAGCTGTCTTGATTAGTCAGATTAAACTTTTTTATAAAGGCAGATCTATGTGGCATGATAGTACTGTATATGGTATGTATAATGTAATAGTTTAACCCAGTAAACACTCAGAAAAATATGCTGAGTGAAATTCATTTTGGATGTGTTTTGTACAGAATATAAATAGGCAACAAATTTGATTATGTTATTACATATGTCTTCTTCTTCTTCTTCTTCTTCTTCTTCTTCTTCTTCTTCTTCTTCAGTAGTCGTGATGTTCCACATGGGTTATGTTGTTGACATTTCCAATTATCCTTGAATTAGTTTATTACCCCTCCAATAAAGTGGCTTATCTTAATATGCGTGGGTTCATGTAATAATATGGTGATAGATTAGGGCACATACCACATTCGCTCTAAAACTAAACCATAACTTATTTCAGAGAAGACAGAATTATGTCTCAATATTGCTTTTTTATTTTAGAATTACAAAAGAAATAAAACGATAAAAAAACATTGTGTGTACTATATATGGTAGCTCCTCGCCAATAAACCTTCTTGGATATTATTATTACTATTTTTCAAAATTTGTTCAGTTATATGAAGCTTTACAAGCTACATAAATGTTTTAGTTTGACCATTGCAGTTGACCCCGATTCCTGTTTGTCAAAAACATGTAATTTTCTTATATGGCTGTTTATTTCTAAAATTTCTGTGCCTAAAGACAAAACATTATAATGTAAATCTTTTTCACCTTCACTAAAGTGTGCCAGGTATTTTTCAGCACTCATGTTCTCTTCATACAGGCAAGACTCACAGTTGATTTAGGATAAACATACAAAACATCTCAGTAAAACAAACACACGTTCAACTGTAGAAATACACAAAGAATGATGCTCTTAAAAAAGTGTATTTGCCAGAAAATCCTTTTATTTACACACATAAAAAAACATTACATACATTTATACTATAATATACTTTGGCGTATTTTTCACCAATACTGGAGTTGTCTCCTGTTTGGAGATGGAATGTTGGCAAGATGTTGCATAAAGTGGGAGGACAACCAGATTGAGAGAAAATTCTCGAAAGTGAGAGTCTGGGCAGAAGCTAAAATGTATAAGTTAATTAGCCAGATGAAACTTCTCACAATCCTGAAAGGTTAAGCATAGCAAACAAAAACTCATGTCCTTTGTTTACAACCAAACTTTCTCCTCAGGCCAGTAGTCCAGGGCCTTCCTGGGATGGCTTGTGGTAAATATTTTTCCAGATGGATGTTGGCAGATGTTCACTGGATTCTGAGCCAATGTAGTAGACCACTGGTTTACTACAGAAAGCCAAAGAGAAGAGAGGAAGATGGTGCTAAACGATATGTCTAAGAGAACATAGCTCAGAATCTCATTCTCTTTGGAGATAACAATATATCTCCTTATTTATAATTGGTCTTAACTTACACATAATAATAATGATGATAACCTACCCCCAGACTGAGAAAGTGAACTGGGGTCCCTGTGACATCGAAAAAGAAGATGGAACTACGGGTAAGAGAAAAATGTACAAAACTGAAAAACTGTCAGTAATAAGATGGTTACTGTTCATGATTTTATAAGAACATCTGCGATGAAGACCAAGCATCCATATGAGGAGAAAGTAGCTTCATAGAACCTATGAGTATCTAGTAGAATATTTTGAGTCCTAGCACATATTTCTTAAAGTAATTATAAACGTAGCTTAGAAAACAATTTCAGATTCATATCTTTAATGCGTTGTTTCATATGAGACTGAGTATGTAGTCAAAACATGATGACACCAAAAGCTTTATTTATACCATAATTAAATCCACCTTGTACGTGAACTGACAGTGTAAGACAGTGTGTCAAACTAGAAAAGGCCAAAGGGTGTATGTATCTTTACAACTGTGGTCTTACCTTGACATTTCTATCCTTTAGTAATCCTAAAAGTGTTCAACTTTTCACCTCAACCTTATCAGCATTTATAGCTAACTGACACCGGCATGAACTCTATATTACCTCGTGTTTATCAGTCCTGGTGGTAACAAAAACCATATAACAAGACTGACAGTGATTTAGAGCTTTGTTGAATGATTTGATCATTTTTTGCTTGGACATTTCCATTTCCAAACTTCTAGCTTTGGAAAAAAAAACCCAATCTAAAAAACACAAGAGGAAGAATATGAAATATGAGATCATATTGCTTGCTGTGTTATTATGTGTAAGGTTACATGTTAAGTAAGTGACTAACACAGTGGATTTTATGTATCATTTATCAATATTATCCACACCTCATGACACACGGCAGCGATGTCAGTTACTGTACATAGACACACAACACAGAGAGACTTTAACATACTTTTGTGTACCACAATTTGGAATTTTCTTCTTTGCAATATTCTTACAGGACTGATTAGCCTGGGAAAGTTATTATTTCATATGAATTACTTTCTTATTAATTATTACAGGGTGAGTCCGTGGTTGTGGTGCTATTTGTGTCCCAATGATATTACATTTGCAAACATATGTTACATATGTAAAGTAACGATAAAACATGTTCTGAACACATCCTTCACAACAAGCAGTAGAAATAGCTTGAATGTGGTAGCTTAGTGTTTATGGTGTTGGACCACCAATCTGAAGGTTGTGAGTTTGAATCCCAGGTCCATCAAATGTCAACTGCTGGGCACTTGAACAAGGCCTTGAACCCTCAATTGCTCAGGTGTATAAAAGTACGTTGCTCTGGATAAGGGTGTCTGCCAAATGCTGTAAATGGAGAGTAAATTAATCAAACACTAACCTTAACTACATTACTAGAAGACTGTTTTTGCCTGTTCCAGACCATTCTTACTGCACTTTAATTTTCGTCCATTATAAGTTATTATAAGAAATGTAGATGTTAGTGTCCCACAACATTCACCTGCCCCTGTTACATGAACATATCTATTTCTATATGACGTTTTAAATATTTCAAAAGTGTGTAGCAGGCAAGCCAAGCAAGATGCAAAATCAAAATTCCCTGAAGATCATGGGAAGGGGAAAATCATCACTCCTCGCGCTGCACCCCACACCCTCCGATCTACCAGCACTGCTCGACTGGTTCCACCATCTCTCAGGGTAAGAGGCAAGTATACTACAAGACTCTTCTCTGTTCTCTCACCAAGGTGGTGGAATGAACTTCCCCTAGAGGTCCGGACAGCTGAGTCACTGGATATTTTCAAACAGCAGTTGAAGACCTACTTATTCAGGAAACACTTCAGGTAGCACTTCTTTCCTTATCTTTTGCATTTATAAAATAAATAAATAAATAAATAAATAACTTGACACTTTTTCATTGTAACTTGAACAATGTTTTAAACTCATGGTATCTTAAGTATGTAACCTAGTGAACCAGCATTAATGTATCCAATGAGAGAGATTTAAGCACTTATGTACGTCACTCTGGATAAGGGCGTCTGCCAAAATGCTGTAAATGTAAAATTAAGTATTTTAAATGATAGATTGATGGACGGCATTACTATAAATATACAGCCCTATTACCCTGCCACAGTTGAAACTTAAAAACACAATTTGTTATTTTTATTACTGTTACTGTCTTAAAAGCAAAATGCAAACACAGACAGCATAAAAAATAATTTATTATAAAAATAACTGTTGCATGACATAGTGGGTAACTATGTCATGTACTGTATGTGTCTGTATGCAGGTTGTTTTTAGACTAAATAAGTGCTAAACACAGTAAAGTGTTATTTAGTCTAGAGCATAGGCTGTTCTTTACTCAAGCTTTAAAAAAAACTGCTTTGAATCAGATCATCAAAATGGAGACAAGATCTGTATTAGGTTTATCTTGTGCCTTCAATCAAAGACTCGAGTCAAGAAAAAATATTTAAGGACTTTTACTTTCTTATTTCACTCCAATGATCCAACTCAATTTATTTACTTATACAAGCCATTGTATTATTATTATGATGATGATGATGATTATTATTATTATTATTATTATTATTATTATTATTATTATTATTATTGGTCCTCCACTCTCTCCTCACCCAGATGATGTGCAGGATGCAGCCCACTAAGATGCTGTGACGTCACTGACCAGCGGATAGTTGGGAGGCTACTTTGTAGAGATGGCGTCCGAATCCCCATGAATAAGCAGGAAAGGAAGAGGAAGGAATAATGGCACTACACAGACAGCACTAGGCTGGGGGGATGTGAGAAGAGCTAAAGTGAGATCATATCTTATTACAGCGATCCCGGGATGTCCTTACAGTGGTGGATTAAATCTGTGATTAGGGTTGATGAGTGACTTGGCGCGTCCGCCTCCCTGCTCCTCCCGGTAACACGGCAGCGGAGCAGGAGGAGGAGGAGGAGGAGGGTTGGGGGTAAACGCGATGGCTGCGGGGGGTGAAGGGCGCGGGGAGACGGTGCAGCAGTACCGGTCCGAGGTGGAGCGGCTCACACACGAGCTCGCTGAGGCGAACCGAGAGAAGTTCCGTGCGGCTGAATGCGGACTCGTGGTGCTGGAGGAGAACCAAACCCTGAAGCAGCAGTACGCAGACCTCGAAGCCGAGCAGGAGACCCTAAGGCAGGAGTTGGAGCAGCTGCAGGAGGTAAAACACACCACAGCACAACTAAGGCTTTCCTTCACTTTCACAAGGCTTTTGATAGCCTTAAAGACCTTAGAAACCGCTGTTATTGTTGTGACATGTTTTGTCCCCTTGTTGCAGCAGGACAGGCCCGGGTGTGATGTAGTAAGTCATCAGCACTCATGATTAATTACAGAACAATTCTACACTCTATTACAGGATGCTCTCTGGTCTGCTCACTGCTGTTTCCCTGCCACACTCAAGTGATCTTTGTGTGTTAGCTATTGTGTGTTAGGTTTTATCCTCTAATCATGCCTGGCAGGGATTTGTGTGTGTGCTTGTGTATAGATGTTGTACTGGTTGCTACAACTCAAGCTGCTTTCTAGACCTAAAATGACTGGACAGCTTGGAAACATTCATTGACTCTCTGGTCAAAAGTGGAAAGATGACTTATAGAGATGGTTGTTATAGTGGGATAAATATCTGAAATAACACACAAAATGTTCAGCATCTGTAGGACAAAGCTGTACAGCATTGATAGACAGGAATGGCTATTCCTTGGGCTAGGGAATAAAATTGTCATAAGTGGGAGAGGTATGTGGCAGTTGCCAAAGGTGTAGCAGGTGACGGTGTTGTCATTACACTTATTTGAAATGACATGCTTGAAAAAGAGTTGGAGTCGCCTTTGTGATTATCATTATCTTGCATGGTGGAGCAGGTTGATAAGATTCTCTGAGGGTTTATTCAGGGACAGATTAATTTGTATACAGCAAAAAGCACGTTTCCTTCCAGTGTTATGTCTACAAGCATAATTGTTCGTTACAAGGTCTTTAAATTTTCCTCAAAATGCTCCAGGTTTTTAGTAAGCTTCATAACAATGATATCCATTTTAAACCCCTGTAGACTAATTTGTTATTGAGGTTAACTCCTATTTATTCTGTCATATTTGAAACAGTTTGTGTGTGTACTGAATAGAAAATACTGCACCAATAAATACTGTGCACTACATGCTAGATTATGCAGTAGGTGTTTCCTTCTTTACCACAGGCTTTTATTTTGAAACACTAAATAACTGTGTTGCATTGTGGGATTCACAAAGATAGCTTTGGTTGCATTGGCTCATATGGCATACCAGGAACCTTGAGCAAAATGGCAAGACTTTTTGCACATACTGCATACTGCGTTCGGATTTTTGAAGTTTTAATTGCACTCCTTTTGTTTGCATTATATAAGCCAGTACATTCCAGTGATGAAAACCACAATGATTATTGCAATAACAATAAATAAATAAACAAATAAATAGTCAATTTCAAACATAATAAATAATTGCTCAAATCATTTTACATCTATTCACATAAAACATTTAAACTTTTATAAAACTGCTGTGCAATACTATCTTATTCTGTCTCACGAATATAATATCTTATTCTGTCTCACAAGTATAAATGAGATACTGCCACAAAGAAGGACACGGCTGACCTTGTGACGTTGTTAATACGGAATCTATGACTTGGTCTTTTCATGTGCCATGCAGGATTATATCTGTTTCATGTATTAAGCTGAGAGACGTGGTGGCAGCTGATGCTTTAGGACCTGTAAAGGACCTGACGTGACAGGACAGCAACATTAGACGATCATTAAAAAAAAGATTGTGAGATGTCAGATTAGCAAGCACAACATTACCTCTAACATTGACCGATCAAAGCTTGTTTGTGTTTGGGGTAGTTAATTGTTGAATTATATTATGGCAGGATATCTGGAAACGTTTCTTCTAAAATCTATCAAAAAACAAAAAAACCAATGGTTAACAGATTTAGCATACAATTTTGCCACGCACTTTTGTTCACTAGTGAGAGAATGTTATAAGGTTTGAGTTGACAGTCAGTGGTTCACATAATTGTGTGGTATATCACTGCACAAAAGAAAAAGTTTGCAAAGACATGTTACATTGATGCCAAAACCTCATCAGAACTCATGGAGTCTACATTTACCATAACCTAGTAAGAATGGGCTATAGGTCTGCCTGAGCACCAGTTACCTTCATGTCCTCATGTAACACATCCATGTATCTCCTCTTTGTCCTTCCTCTTGACCTCTTACCTGGCAGCTCCATCTCCAACATCCTTCTACCAATATAACCATCTCCCTCCTCTGTACATGTCCAAACCATCTCAATCTAGTCTCTCTGTCCCTGATGTGCTTGTTCCTAATCCTGTCCATCCTCGTCACTCCTAAAGAGAACCTCAACATCCTCATCTCTGCTACCTCCATCTCTGCCTCGTGTCATTTCCTCACTGCTACAGTCTCTAACCCATACAGCAGAGCTGCTCTCACTACTGTCTTCTACACCTTTCCTTTGATTCTTGCTGACATTCTTCAGTCACACACACACAACACTCCTGACACTTTTCTCCACCCACTCCAACCCACCTGCTCTCGCCTCTTCACCTCTTTTCCACACTCCCTGTCGCACTGGACCACATTTTAACTCCTGCACCATCTTGACCTCAGCACCCTGTATCCCTCACTGTTCTACTTCCCTCCCTCTTGTTCATACACACGTATTCTGCCTTACTATGACTGACTTTCATTCCTCTTCTTTCTAAATCAGACCTCCACCTTTCCAGGTGTTCCTCCACCTGTTCTCTACTCTCACTACAGATCACAATGTCATCTGCATACACTGAATCTGTAGTCTTGTGTAGTCTTGTACATGACTTATTAGACAACAGTACAACTTGCCTCCCTTTTAAAGTCCTAACTTTAGATCATGATTATCTCAGTCATAGTGCAGTCTCTATGGCAATTCAATCATCGTGAATCATTATTAACACTAAAACCTTTACAACATCAGTACATTGTAAGGGCTGAATTCGCTCCTACTAATTATAGCCTTGCTCAACACAAATCAGCCAGAAAAACATAGCAGGAAAAGAAGAAATTCTGTAATCACGTAAATAATACAAACGTTACCTGAAACACTACACAAAACAGTAAGGTACTATTAATAAATATAAGTTCATAAGTTCATGAACTTTTGATTCTAATGACTTTCTTGTCGAGTAATTTCAGATGAATGCGTCTGAATTTTTAAAACTTGCTGTTATTTATTAAAATTGACATCTCATAGCTAAAGACAGTAACAATAAGTCAGAATCAGTTTCAACCCCTAATTGCATTTGGACAGCAATACAGTCACTCCAATATGATGTGAATGTTTACAAAGTTGTTGATTCTTCAATTCCATGAAATTGTTTACATTCCCTTGAATAGTTATATATTTGCACATTTGTGCATTTATCCAATCAGCCAATCACATCAGAATGGGAAAAAAAAATGTTCTGATGCCAGATGGGCTGGTTTGAGTATTTCAAAAACAAAATGGTGTGAAAAAGAAAAAACATCCTAAGAGTGGAGGGTCAGCATCACCACAGCATTTCCGTCCACCGTACTGTCGCTTACTCAGTGATCTTTATTTTTTTCAGCACCGAACTCTAGAGTCTGTCATGTGTGAAAACGCTCAGATCAGCAGTTTCTGAAATACTCAGACCCTCCCATCTGACACCAATGGTGGCATAAATAAAGGCACAGAGGTCAGACTTTTTCCTTCCTTTCAATATTTGATGTGAACATTAAAGTTTTTTGGTATTCACATGATTGGCTGAGGTGTTCCTAATAAAGTCAATGGTGTATATGGAGTGTATATATTCTTGCTTTACTTGTTCACAACATTAGTGTTGTATCTCTGGCACAAAGCTAAAAAAAGTAAACTTTGACCACCACACTCATCATTTGTAGGAACAAATTATGTCCATTATTTTGCATTTCTATTAACAGTCATACGTACTTCATACAAACCATGTAATTCCATGTATCTTTATGGAAATTCGGAAGAATTGTTAATTTTATAATACTTCTCCATAGATATTTCCTTTTCAAGAAAATTTATTAGCAAACACATGTGGTTTAATTATGTATGTTGTGCCTGTGTGGTGGTGAATCATTCAGAATTTACACAGTTAGTGAGGTGAAATAACAATGCAAAGTCTCACATGAGGGAGCGCTCATATATAAAGCTTGTGAGAATGAAGGCCATGTTAATTCACATGGAAGTATATTAGATACAGTAGATTTTTTTATGTGATGCTGCACATTTTATCCTATTCCACTGTTCATTCCTTGAATTTACACAAGATTCGCTGTCATTGCTAATGTACAACTAACCACTACAGCATATAACACTTCTGTGCACTATGTATTACAGAATATGAATATGTGCCAGGCAGCTTTAACCCATGGAAATGTATTGATTTGTTTGTGTCTGTGCTTGAGATCAGCTTACAGCAAGACAGGCCAAATGAACCACCACTTGGTGCTTGGTGCAGTCCCTGAAATAACTCCTCAATGTCACAGTCAGGATTTTGAAAAATCGCTGTGTTATTAAAGGCTAGAGTATCCAAGCTTAGCGCATCCTTGATTTAGCAAATGGAAAACAATTTTCAAGGACAGCTGTGATACCCTTTTGATCTAATAATCTATTAATCTAATTGTCTGGTTAGCTGTGCACATGGCCAGCTAGCACCCACTATCTTCTCAAGCTACTGTTTTTCTGCATTTTATATACAACAGTTAATGTATATTAAAGCCATTAAACATAAATAAGACTGTTGAATTTTAAAATTCAGTTTAAAAACATATATCAACAGCAGAAACATTCTCACTCATGGTTAGCTATAATTTCTGGGAAGTGAAAAGTGAAATATTATCCTCTCGCTTCCTTTCTTTTACTGTTACTGCTGTGTATTTCCTTAGAAAGGTGGAGTCTGTTTGAGTGACTGCGTGAGACGCATCTGACACAGTCCACAATACTGTGCTTAAAGCAGTCAGATACACTGGAAAGTGAATTTACAGTAGCTTTCTGTGGAAGAAATCATCTGTGTTTTTTGTGTTGTCATGTGATACCGCAGGGGGGCTGAAAGTAAATCATGACCGAGAGACCCATAGTGCATAGTGTGAGCATAGTGTGTATCTATAAACCAGCAACCAGACTTTACTTTGCTTTATCATCATGCTGAGTCACTGTCATATAATACATGACGTCATTTATAAGAAATCATTTTAAGCATGTTCACCTACAGGAACAGTGTCTCATTGTACTCTCTCACCCTCACGAGTGGGGTAAGTACCCGCAAATCCACAATTAATGACTCAGTTCGTGAGACTGTGCCAAAGCAAGGTACAAAAAACAAACCAACACTGCTCAATTCATCTATTTTTACAATGCTTTCATTTCAAAATGGAAAATAATCGCGTGTGTATAGTATACATTTAAGGTTTTATGGCATCATGCAGTAGACTTGAGAGAATGATGATAGGATCTGGTTGAATTGGACAAGTTAAATATCTTTGGGAAAATGTGGTATATGCAGCCTTAAGATAGCAAAACACATTTTTTGTATATCATAATAGGCTTTTAGCCTATTTGGTATATGAACCATAATAAGCTGCTGCCTGACATTAGAGGAGACCCAAGACCAACAAAGCATCTTTCTCTGATGCATCTTTTGCTGGCCTTGACCATGGCACTAAACAGATAAAGCTCCATTATTGTTCGGTGGCTTAGTGGTTAGCACGTTCGCCTCACACCTCCAGGGTTGGGGGTTCGATTCCCGCCTCCGCCTTGTGTGTGTGGAGTTTGCATGTTCTCCCCGTGCCTCGGGGGTTTCCTCCGGGTACTCCGGTTTCCTCCCCCGGTCCAAAGACATACATGGTAGGTTGATTGGCATCTCTGGAAAATTGTCCGTAGTGTGTGATTGTGTGAGTGAATGAGAGTGTGTGTGTGTGCCCTGCGATGGGTTGGCACTCCGTCCAGGGTGTATCCTGCCTTGATGCCCGATGATGCCTGAGTTGGGCACAGGCTCCCCGTGACCCGAGGTAGTTCGGATAAGTGGTAGTAAATGAATGAATGAATGAACTTGTTAATCTTACTTACTTCTTTATTACATAATTAATAAAAGGAAATGTAAATGTTAAGGCTAGTAATTATCAGGTACAGCCATCTTACATTTACATTTACATTTACAGCATTTGGCAGACGCCCTTATCCAGCGCGACGTACATAAGTGCTTAAATCTCTAACATTGAATACATTAATGCTGGATCACTAAGTTACATACTTAAGATACCATGAGTTTAAAACATTTGTTCAAAGTTACAATGAAAGTGTCAAAGGTGTGTTTTTTTTTTTGTTTTTTTTTTAAATGCAAAAGATAATGAAAGAAGTGCTAGTTGAAGTGTCTCCTGAATAAGTAGGTCTTCAACCGCCGCTTGAAAATAGCCAGTGACTCAGCTGTCCGGACCTCTAGGGGAAGTTCGTTCCACCACCTTGGTGCCAGTACAGAGAAGAGTCTTGTAGTATACTTGCCTCTTACCCTGAGAGATGGTGGAACCAGTCGAGCAGTGCTGGTAGATCTGAGGGTGCGGGGTGCAGTGTGAGGCGTGATGAGGGCTTTGAGGTAAGAGGGAGCTGGTCCATTTTTGGCTTTGTAGGCCAGCATCAGTGTTTTGAATCTGATGCGTGCAGCTACAGGAAGCCAGTGGAGGGATCGCAGCAGCGGGGTGGTGTGAGAACTTTGGCAGGTTGAAAACAAGCCGGGCAGCTGCATTTTGGATCATTTGCAGAGGACGGATTGCGTTCATAGGTAGACCTGCCAGCAGTGCATTGCAGTAATCCAGTCTAGAAATGACAAGAGACTGAACAAGTACCTGAGCAGCCTGTGTGGACAGAAATGGTCGAATCCTTCTAATGTTGTAGAGAAGAAACCGACATGAGCGAGTCACATTAGCAACATGAGAGGAAAAGGACAGTTGATTGTCCATGGTTACCCCAAGGTTGCGAGCTGTGGCTGAAGGGGAGATCAGATCGTTGTGCAAGGATATAGCAAGATCATGACCTGGGGATGAATCACCTGGGATGAAGAGCTCAGTTTTGCTAGGATTGAGCTTTAACTGATGAGCAGTCATCCATGATGAAATTTCTGCCAGACATGCAGAGATCCGGTCAGAAGCTGTGACATCTGCGGGTGGGAAAGAGAAGATAAGTTGTGTATCATCAGCATAGCAGTGGTAAGAGAACCCATGTGAGGAAATAACTTCACCAAGAGAGTGAGTATACAGGGAGAAAAGAAGAGGACCAAGTACTGAGCCTTGTGGGACGCCAGTGGAGAGTCTGCGTGGAGCAGATGTCACTCCCCTCCATGTTACCTGATATGAGCGTCCTTCCAGGTAGGAAGCGAACCATTCCCAAGCTGATCCGCATATCCCAAGACTCCTGAGGGTGGCTAAGAGAGTCTTATGGTTGACCGTATCAAACGCTGCTGAAAGGTCAAGGAGGATAAGGACGGATGAGAGATTGGCTGATCTAGCAGCATGTAGTTTCTCAGAGACATCTAAAAGGGCTGTCTCTGTGGAATGAGCTGCTTTAAAGCCAGACTGGTTGGGGTCTTGTAACCAGTTTCTGGTAATTGTTTATGCAGTAATGAATTAATATGTGCACAACACACACAATCCATATTCCATTAAAAATGTTTTTAAATTACAAATTGAAAACAATTTTTGTTCCCACATTGTTGACATCTTTGATGTCAACAATGACGTTTGCATGTGTAGACGTTTGCATGTGTATCCATGGTTCTGTGACTGAGTGGAAAACCTGAGCAAGTGTTCTTAGCAAGTGACTAGTAACAGTTTTCAAATATGTTCCACTTGACTATATACAGCTGTATAAAGGAGATTATTTATAATCACTCTCCCGTGTCAGCTAGATGAGGAAGGCCTCACTTCTGAGCCTGGTTCCTCTCAAGGTTTCTTTCTTTGATTGATTTGAAAGTGAATTGAAAATGCTCATTTCCTTGACATTGTGATAACGGCCTTGCATTCGCAGACCTTTAAAAGGCTTCTTCTCTTCTGTCATGCTATGTCATGCTGCCAGAGTTACTTAGGTGGCCCTGTCTTTTACTCAGTTATAGAAACTCAGTCACAGAAATAATCTTCCATTCTCCTGCGGTTTCTTCCATACCACCAGGGTGTGAAGGAACTACTGAAGGCTTCACACTCATCAAAGATTTTGCAACACAACTAAAATAAAACCAAAGTATATCTTTAGTTATGGCAGACAATATTTCCTAAAGGTAGCATTGAGTTTTAATATATGCGTCTTGTTTCCATCTGCTTAATAAGGGTTGCCTGCAGGATATGTGTACAGCGGGGCATTTTCTAGAATGTGTAGAGTTTATAGACAAGATTATTTACTCTACTGTACTGTACATGCCAGACTGTACGTGCCAGTAGTAGGTCTTAAATGTGTATCGTTGAGTCAATAATTACAGAAAGCAGCAAATTATATAAAATTCTGTCACTTTTTTTGCTCATCAACACATTCATGCCAAATGTAATGAGTGTAAAATGATCAACAGTCAATGGGTTAGAGTGATATACAAAGCACATTGTACGTTCTTTCTCAATTCACTTTAGTTCAATTTTATTTAATGCTTTTAACAATGGATATTGTCTCAAAGCAGCTTTACAGAAATCTCAAAATTCTCAAATCCCCCGAGGCAGGCAGGGTAATGGGTGATCTTTGTTAAGCTACAAACACAAGGTCAGAATCAGAGGGTGATTACTTTACTATTAGTATTCAATGAGGAAACAAGCAAAAATAGAAATGACTAATAGTGAAGTCATCAACTTTTTACTATGATCTAATCAGCTCTCACTCAATATTATTTTACTGTAAGTTTTCCAGCAAAGATTTGAGTTAAAGTACATTATTAAAAGGTAGTTTTATGGCTCAAACATTCCACTTCGCTCCGTGTTTTCTGAATATGGGAGTTTGAACAGTAGTACGCAAAAGTTTACATTTACAGAGCGACTTACATTATCTCATTTTTATACAGCTGAGCAATTGAGGGTTAAGGGCCTTGCTCAGGGGCCCAACAGTGGCAGCTTGGTGAACCTGGGATCGAACTCAGAACCTTCCGATTGGTAGCCCAACACCTTAAACACTAGGTTACCACATGCACAGGCTATATGAAGCGTCTAGAGGCTGTTATTTCTGCTAAAGGAGGCTCTACTAAATATTGATGTGATTTTTCTGTTGGGGTGCCCAAATTTATGCACCTGTCTAATTTAGTTTTTTTCTGTTAATCCAAAAACCTCTTTTCACTACTGAAATATTACTGTGTCCTTCAGTTATTTGATAGATCAAAATGAAATTGCTGATCCAAACATTTATAAATAAAAATCATGGAAATTGTCAGGGGTTCCTAAACTTTTGCATACGAGTGTAGCTGATAAAGGATCAACAGATCCTGGGTTGCACCCTGATAAGGGTTGGACTGACTGATTTTGTTTCTCATAACAATTAAATTGTCTTCATTTTTTTGGTCTCTAATGTCTCTATTTCTGTCTCAGTCCTTATGAATCATCTCTTCCACTTTTTCTCCTGTTACACACAGGCATTTAGCCAGGCATACTCCACCCAGA
This sequence comes from Tachysurus vachellii, assembly GCF_030014155.1. Classification (NCBI taxonomy): domain Eukaryota; kingdom Metazoa; phylum Chordata; class Actinopteri; order Siluriformes; family Bagridae; genus Tachysurus; species Tachysurus vachellii. The sequence continues at coordinate 5,350,211 of NC_083475.1, forward strand.
GGAAAGTTGCAGAAGATGGTGAGACCAACGAGGAAGCGCTCCTACAGGAGTCGGCCACCAAGGAGGCGTATTACATAAGCCGTCTGCTTAATCAGCAAACTGAACTGAAGCACAGTCAGTCTCAGGCCTCTAACACACAGGCGGAGAATGAAAGACTCAGCACCATCTTGCAAGATCTTCGAGAGGTACAGTACTACTTCAAGAGTTCTCATTTTGTATCATTAATGTTTTTTCTTCCTGATATCACACATAAACCAAGTAATAAAAGACTGCAGAGTTCTTGAATACCTGCCTCTGTTGTTTTGAGAACCAAAACCCAGTACATATAGAAAGAAACGTTTTCCACTTTAACAGTATTTTCAGCTTTACAGAGGAAAAGCTCCGGCTTATTCAGCCCTAACTGACAGCAATCATTTCCGTTTCTTTCTCAAACCCTCTACCCAAAGCTTTCTTCTTGTTCTCTTTTTTTTAGAGCAACGAGATGCTGGAGTTACAGAGGAGCAGGATGAGAGAAGAAGTAAGAGAGTATAAGTTCCGTGAGACTCGGATGCTGCAGGATTACTCGGAGCTCGAGGAAGAGAACATCACTCTGCAGAAACTGGTGTCCACACTCAAACAGAACCAGGTACATGAACGCAGATTTTCCACACACCCGCAATGCTTCAGAATAAATATTAATCATGTATTTAATCAAATCTACACTCTCAAGGTGGAGTATGAAGGCCTGAAACATGAGATCAAGGTGTTGGAGGAGGAGACAGTCTTGCTGAATAGCCAGTTAGAGGATGCGTTACGTCTGAAGGAGATCTCAGAGTGTCAGCTGGAGGAGGCACTTAATGCTCTGAAGAGTGAACGTGAGCAAAAGAACAGCCTGCGTAAGGAGCTAGCCCACCACATCACCCTGTGTGATGGACCTTTCTCTTCAGCTTGTGCCCACCTGGTCGCGCTCAGCTCAGCGCCCCCGAGTGGCAGTGCCACCCCTACTGCTGCCACTTCCCCGGGCAGCGAAGACGGTGGCAAATGCAATGGGCTTCTGCTGCAGGGTTCAGCTGGAAAAGCACTGGGCCGACTAAATGGGGACTTCAGAGGAGCAGGCCAGAGAAAACAGAGCGACTCCACAACCCCTGACCTCTTCAGTGAGCTTCACCTCAACGAGATTCAGAAACTGAAACAACAACTACAGCAGGTGAGTGTAAAAGACATGTAACCAATCAGCACTAGTTCTGTCACCCAGTGCAGGATCAGTATATGACAGAACACAGTTATTTTGACTACATGTTGTTAGGTTATACTGGATTGTTGTTTATTAATGATGGAGATATATTTAAATCCTTTTGGGATAATATAGATTATAATCTTGTTTTTCTTGTCTGGAATGTATTCAGTTGTTTGCCATAAAATGACTTTTATAATAATAATATGAGGAAACTTGTACACTAAAACCAATTGTAACATTTTATTTGCATTTTCGTGCATTACAACATACTGTATGCACTTAGTGAGTTTTACATTACAGGGACACAGAGGCTTAGTGGTTAGCAGTTTTGTGTCATACCTCCAGGGTTAGGGATCCAATTCCTGCCCCTGCTCTGTGTGTGGAGTTTACATATTCTCCCCATGCTTCAGGGGTTTCCTCCTCTGTTCCAAACATGTGTGTTGTAGGCTGATAGGCATCTCTAGTGGAGTGGGTATATGAGATTGTGCCCTGCGATGGACTGGCACCCCGTCCAGGGTGTCCACTGCCTTGCACCCCAAGTCCAGTGGTATGGACTGTAGGTTTCTCTGTGTAGTATAAGAGGTACAAAAGATGGATGGGGTTATTTTACTTTACATTATGTAGAGTAGACTTGTTTTACAAACAAAACAAAAATAATTATAAACAAATAATAATTAACAAAAATAATTACTTTTACTTTTAAGGGGGGCACGGTGGCTTAGTGGTTAGCACGTTCGCCTCACACCTCCAGGGTTGGGGGTTCGATTCCCGCCTCCGCCTTGTGTGTGTGGAGTTCACATGCAAGTTTGCATGTTCTCCCCTAGTGCGTGAGTGAATGAGAGTGTGAGTGTGTGTGTGTGTGTGTGTGCCCTGCGATGGGTTGGCACTTCGTCCAGGGTGTATCCTGCCTTGATGCCCGATGACGCCTGAGATTTTTTCTGAGGCTCCCCGTGACCCGAGGTAGTTCGGATAAGCGGTAGAAAACGAATGAATGAATGAATTACTTTTACTTACATAAAATTATTTCACTTAAAAATACAACATTTGAAAATAAATAGGAAAATGCAATAACCATTGAAAGAATAGCCAGCAGTAATATGGCTTTAATTGCTCTAGCAAAACCATCTCACCCAATTCAGCACCATAAGATAAAGCGTCAGTGAGCCACCACCGTGTTTGACATGTTTTATCAGGTCCTTTTCATTACTTGCCGATTATGTCCATTGTGTGAATTTGTTAAAAAGCTAAAGGTGTAAGGGTGCAAATCTATGTTTGAATCTATGTGAACAGTGCATGAAAAACATCGAATGTTATGTGATATATTTTGTGGCTAGTGTAATGAGTTGTTTTTTATATTAAGCTGTAATTCAATCTACTACAGTAGCTAACCAGAGATGCTTTTGGCAACAACTGTGGCACACAGGGTTGAACATAGGCAAACTTGACCGCACTGACAATCAACACGTGACAAATGAACTCCCGTAAACTAGAACAGGAAACAATCCATAGAAGGAAAGATTAAAAAACAAAGGCACAACACATGAGTGTGGTCCATAATCCTAATGCTCACAGACCCACTAGACAATTCAGCATGGTTTAGGCAGTAGGCAGTAATAAAGAAACACAACTAATAGTCACTACCAGTAAAGATCATTCGAAATGGTTTGTTCTTGTATAGAACACGATGCCTGTTTTGCTTTTCAGGTGGAGCAGGAGAAGACGTCTGCACTGAACAGCCTTCAGGAGTGTGAAATACAGCTACGCCACTCACAGTGTGCCCTAGTAGAACAGTTTGAGAGAGCACAACACCTCCAACAGCGCATTTGTGCACTACACCAGCAGGGAAGTGTGACAGAGGCTGGGGATGAGGAAAAGGCAGAGGCAGAGTTGAAGGGCTCGTCTAGGGTATGTGATGACCTGGAGGGTATGGGTCTGGAACTATTGCAGTGTAAGTACAGGTTAGCAGTGACAGATGTGGTAAGCCTTAATGATGATCTGAAGAACCTTCAAGAGAGGCATAAAGAGTGTGTGGAGCGGGCGGCACGGGAAGAAGAACAGACCCAGGTCCAAATACAGGCTCTCGAAGCGAAGGTGGCCTGCCTGGAATGCCGTTGCCGTGAGGGTAGGGATAAGGAAGTAGCACTTCAGCGAGAGCTAAAGAAAGCTAATGATTCTGCCTTGGAATGCAACAGCACCCTGGCTGCAGCCTATGAGGAGCTGACCACCTTCAGCGAGGAACTGGCACAGCTTTACCATCATGTTTGCATGTGCAACAATGAAACACCAAACCGTGTAATGCTGGATTATTACCGCCAAGGTCGGAACCCTCCGCGTGCTACGTCCACAAGTCTTAAAGTACAGGATGACCATCGGGTCCTCCTGACACCAAGACTGGCGCGCCGCCTGGCGGCTATCAATTCTGCCACATCTTCCACTTCGACACCAAGTGACTCACAGAGCCCCACAGAATCTCCCTCCAAGGAGCCCCTAAACTCTGAGGATAGCCCAGCGCGCACAGTGCTGAGCTCATATGCTGTCAGTGCCTCTTCATCATCATCATCTTCATCCCCAGCACCTGATTCACCTGCTGGCTCCGACACCCAGCGAGAACCTATCAACCTCCACCACCTGAATGCTATTATCCGCGATCAGATCAAGCATTTGCAAAAGGCAGTGGACCGCTCTCTGCAGCTGTCTCGCCAAAGAGCAGCCGTCCGTGAGCTTGCACCTCTCTTTGATAAGGAAAAAGAGGCTTGTATGGAAGAAATTCTGAAGCTTAAGTCATTGCTGAGCACCAAGAGGGAGCAGATCGCCACCCTGCGCCTGGTGCTAAAAGCCAACAAACAGGTAAACTCATCAGCGCCATTGGTAACATTTTCTGACTATAAAGACTGCACTGTGGGAGGAAAGACACTCTTGGAAGCCTCTAGACAAAATGATTTGGATTTAAAATCATGCTCAGAGGAATCCTCTCCTGATTTGGCCACTAGACAGACACTGAAATGAGCTTAGTATCACACTATGTCTGTATCACAGTCATTCTATGTGAGTTTAGCATGAGATTTTCACAAATGCCTCAATATAGTAGCTCAAATTTGTGAAGTACATTTCACCTCATTTTCATCTCCAAGACTCCAGAGCAGGTCATAGTATGCATTTGCCACAAGAGCACCATAATTATAATATTCACTGATTATTAAAAAAAGATTATTATGTTCCAGACTGCAGAAATAGCTCTCTCAAACCTGAAAGGCAAGTATGAGGCTGAGAAGAGCATGGTGACTGACACGATGACGAAGCTCCGTAATGAACTGAAGGCGCTGAAAGGGGATGCTGCCACGTTTTCCTCACTAAGAGCCATGTTTGCCACACGGTGAGAGCATGAATGTGTAACAGCATAAATTAACACATAACCCTTATCTTTCGCATTTAAAAAAAAAAAAAAACACACCTTTGACACTTTTTCATTGTAACTTTGAACAAATGTTTTAAACTCATGGTATCTTAAGTATGTAACTTAGTGATCCAGCATTAATGTATTCAATGTTAGAGATTTAAGCACTTATGTATGTCGCTCTGGATAAGGGCGTCTGCCAAAATGCTGTAAATGTAAATGTAAATGTACATCACAGAGATGGATAGAGTGTTTGCACATGTTCACAGTTCACAGCATAAACGTCAGAGACAGTCTGGCCAGTTAGTTTTCAAAATGATTATCTTAAAACCAGTAGGTGGCATAATCAAAGAAATTAATTCTAGTAACATTTTAATCATTTGCTCTGATAAAATCTGTCCCTCCGGCTATCCTCGTCTCTCTTTCTGCAGGTGCGATGAGTACTTAACTCAGTTGGATGACATGCAGAGGCAGCTTGCAGCAGCAGAGGATGAGAAGAAGACACTGAACTCCCTTCTCCGCATGGCAATTCAGCAAAAACTGGCACTAACACAGCGCCTGGAGGACTTGGAGTTCGACCACGAGCAATCTCATCGCCCCAAACTGAGGATGGCCAAGACGGCCAAACTGAGGACCACATCACCTAAAGTAAGTGGAACAGCCACCTTGCCCCTTCCTGACACCTCGACTACAGTAGCCGAGGCGGTTGCAGAAACATCCCCTACTGTAGTCACTCCCTCACTCTCTTCTGACCCAGGCAGTCCCCCCTCTCTGGAAGCCCCTTCCTCTCCTGCCTCGTCTTTCTCCTCCACCTGGACACCCCCAGTTACACCCTACAGCCGGGGCCACACCCACTGGATGGTGGGAATGCGAACATTCATGGTGGAGCCACACTCCTATGGTGTGGACATTAATTCCACGAGTATGTCCCGAACCACCAGCTTGGCCCGTCGCTATGCATTCGAGCCGCTCTATTCATCGGGTTCGCTATCCCCTTCTCCCTATCGCACTTATCGCTCCACCTGGAGCTCACCCAGATCTCGTCCACTCTCCACAGTCCAAACGCACTCCACCCACACATCGAGATACACCTCTCCATCTTCCTCCTCTTACGGCCATTCATCCGCAAGAAATTACACTTCTCATCACCCGCGCTACTGAAAGCTCAGCGGGTGGCACAGAGAGGAGGACAGACTGGTTTCCTATTTTTATAGTTTCCACTGCACTCTGCAACTTTGGTGACTGTTTTCTGCTCAGGGATTTTGTGGAGCACAAACGGCCATGCCTTCCTCCAAAAGAGAGTTAATCACTTCTCAGAACGCTCTTCACTGTTTCTAACCTCTCATGCAGTTCATTCTGAAGTGAACTTGGTGGGCCTTTGCAGTACAAGCCTCCCAAACCACAGAGATTACATTTACTTTTAAGAGAGTGTTAACTGGACTGTCTGTCAGCCATATTGGATTAAGGCATTGTTGTCTTGTTTCAGTGTGAATATTCAATTATAACAAACCATACGATTTACATGAAAGGGGTTGGAAGTGTCTTATTAATTACTAAACTAAAGAAATATGCACTGTAATTTCCATCACTGTGTATAAAATGTATGATTTTAATGCTACGAGAACTTCTTTTACGAGTAAAACATCAAGTTTAGTTTTAGCTTAGCTTTTTTTTTTTTTTTTTTAGCAGGCAATCCTGATACTGATTTTTTCCATTTTTGTTGGTAATCATTCATAACCGCTGACCTGTTTAGAGTCAGCCTCACATAACCTGTGGTTTGCCCCTTTTTCATTTAAAGGAATAACAAGCATGCAAATACTATCAGTTGCCAAAATTCCCTTCTCTATTAGAAAAAGCATTTAAACTGAAAGAACACTGTTGCTGTGCAGTTATGATAAGAGAAGTATGTTTGGAACATTTCATTTACGGAAACAGGGACTTTTAACAGAATGTAATGTTTATTAAGCGATATCTAGTATGTATAATATACACAACAAATCTCAGGGAATAGCATTATTGGTCTTGTAATGGAGGCGTAAGGCAGCATAAGTGGAGAAATAAGTGTGGAGTTTAAGGATTGGGTTTGATTGTCATCAGATTGTTTAAGTATTTGTGTTAATTTAGTAAAGTATGGCATACCAGATTGTTTCGCTAAGAAGACTAGGATTTACTCTTACAAAATCTCCACATGTAGCTGCTTTCATAGTGATGAGCAAGCACATTATTAGCATCCCTCTGTCACATCCTAGCTAATGTTTTGTATCCCACCAAAGACTCTGAAGGCATATGAAGGCATATGAAGGCACTGGCTACAGCTACAACTTTGATTATGCAATCTACATCAGCTTTATCCGTCTGTCTGCACTCAGAGGGAGACTGAAGCATTTGACATTCCCAATTTCCACCTCAACATTCCCAGCTTGAAATTCTCCACTGATTAACATATCATGTGGATTTGTGTAAAGTTATGACAACACACATCACATGGCCCTCGCAATCCATGGTACCAGAGAAGATCACTGGTCTTTGCAGATAATGTACCATTATGGTTGGTGTTATAGAGGAAAGTCAATGTAATTAACGCATTTTGTTGTATACTGCTCTGTTCCTGCAGTGTTCTTAAGGTAGAAGGTTAGAAGTCTTGTAGTATTGTACACTGTTGTGGTAATTCTACTCTGCGGTGGTTTGTGGAGCTGCTGGACCGATAGGGAGGAACGGTGGCCTAGATTTAAAAGAGCTTTTCAGTGATTTTTGTGCTCAGGTGTTATTGTCAGGACCGAAATTTTTCAGAGAAACCTTTCAGACCTCCTCTGTGTGGCACCACCTTTTTTTTGCACACTCCTTAAAAAAAACATACACACACACACACACACACACACACACACACACACACATACACACATTACTGATACCTTGTCTGTCCCTGCCCCATCACTCCCTCAATGCAAAACCATTCCACTAAAATTCAAGACATTGACCTCAAACATGTCAAATGCTTCAGTGCTTCAACTGTAGTTGTCCCTGTAATGTTGCAGACACCAGCTTGTGTCTTTTTCATCCTGTACTGAATGTCATACCCTGGGACAAAATCATTACTGTAATTTTGCCTTTTTTACTGGGAATAATGTGGCCTACAGCATTATTACTACTACTACTTCTACAGTCAGAGGGTCTTTCTGCAGGCAGACTGTTATTACTGAACATAAGCATGTGTCATTACAGCAGCAATCTCTCCAGTGCATTGTTCATTGAACATGGTGTGTATATATTTCATATGTATTGTAAATAACACATAAAAGACCTACAGTACTGAAGTCTTTGTGTGTGTCATCTCATGTTGATGTACATAAAGCCAGCGGAGTCAGGGGAGGTTTTCACTGCTCATGTAATTCATAGCAACTCGTTTCCTTTTCAGAAATCAAGTGTTGCTGTGGATGTATCTGTATTTCTTTGTGCCATTCACACTCACACTTTTCTGACTGAATTGACCATTTAATCCAGTCACGGTTTAAAACATTCACAGAATTTATCCCAAAATGTGGTCTGATCTAAACTAAATAAAAGAGCAGCACATTTCCAGATGGGAATTATGGATTAGATTATGGAGAGTGAATTAAAGGTTAGTCTGCTCAACCCTGATCAAAATAGCTGTATGTACAGTACAGGATCTGTGGAGAAGTGCAGGCAGGATATCCAGTGCTGTTTAGGGTATGATGCTTAGTGAGACATGTATAATTCACATCAGTAAAATTATCAGTATTCTATTGAACATACATCTAATAGCACTGTTCGAACACCAGAGGTCCTAATCTGCACAGCCAGTAGAGTTATAGAGAAATAGAGAGCACATAGTCACATGATCACAGTCTTCATAAAGAACCGGGAACCCTCTGCACCCGTGAAGTGACTGAGCGCTCCACATCACAACTGAACCACATTACAGGTTATCACATTGTATCACATTATATAACATTATCGTGTTATAACCATTAAACATTTAAATGACAAGGAATGTGCAATGAAGGCACTTTACCTGGTGTTTGAGCTCTAATTCTGGTCAAAATGATGCTTATCATGTTTATGTCGAACATTTTCCCCCAAAATATTGTTTATTCAATCAAATTTTTGTTAATTATATATATATATATATATATATATATATATATATATATATATATATATATATATATATATATATATATATATTTTTTTTTTTTTTTTTAAATCATTGATTTATTTTAATAAAAAAATTATAATATTAAATCTAAATATTATTTATAATTCTAAAATAAAGAAAGTCTTTTCATCATGATTATTCTTTATTTAAATTTTATTCTAAATATTCTGAGAATCTTACTGATTCGATTCGAATCATGAACAAAGCGTATCGTTACACCCCTACTGATCACTTACTGAAGTAAACTATGTTTATTGATAAGGCTATTACATTAGTTAGAAAGCTAATTATTTTATATTGGTTTTAAATTATTTCTATACAGTTTGGTTAAAAACAAAAAACTGAAACTCGTATGAATATTAAGAGCTTGGGCTAAAACCAGACATACTAAAAGGACAGGTGAAGGAGGCAGTTTATTGGGGCCCAGAGTTTTGAAAACGTCAAATCTCAAAGTACAGACTCGTCCGACTTAAAGGACACCTCGTGTCATTGCACATGTGGCACTTGCACAAATCTATTTTAAATTGTATACTTCAGAGAAATGACCTGTCTGTGTATCATCCAGAAAAGACTATAAAAATCTATAAAAATAGGAAACTGAGATGTGGTGAATGGTGGAGAAAATTTAATAAAAATATAATTAAGGATGATAAGTGGAGGCTAAGCCACAATCTATCACTAATGTTCACTAAAAATACATTCAACAATACGAATTCTGTATGAAGACATCCGGTTATTGAGATTATGGCAATACATTTCAGGAATTCCAAGACGACCCATTGCATTTTCTTGTCCACAGAGTCTCCCCTGTATAAATGTGTCAAATGATATTCTTTTCTATTGCAACCCTGTACTACTGTACACTCAACATACTGTACAGTATCACAGGCTTATTGTTTTAGTAGCTGACTTTGCCCTGGGCTTGGTAAGTACAAATTATAATATGAAGGGTGTGTGTGTGTGTGATGCTTGGGTGTTTGGGTACCATATTTAGTTATGACCTTGTAATGGCATTCGGTCCCCACAAATCACACACAAAACGGATTTATTTTTGGATACTAAATTTGTGTGTAAGTGTGTGTGTATATCTGCATACACACACCCGAGAAGTGAGATGTCTAATCTTGTCAGTCTTTTCCAGGTTCTCAGCAGCCTCCTGCCTCATTGTCGCCATCTTCCTCACAACTAAGACTCAGCCAGGCGTCAACACAGAGCAAGTAATTACACACAACACTCCGCCTTTGCTTTCACCTGGAGTCTTTTCACCAAGAATCTTACATTACAATATGAATTACCAAATCTTCTGTTAAGATTTGTTATAAAAAAAATTCAGAGTAAACTCTGTGTGGAATAAACACGAATAATGGTGGTTTTAAATAGAGCTTACAAACAAAAACATGTTTTCTGTTCTTGCTTTCTGTGCCTCATAAGATTGGATGGCTTATGGTCTTATTTTGCAGATGTCGTGTGGAAACAAACCTCCAGAAAGTCGTTGTCTTCCACTGAGGAGCCTCAGTCTTCTAATCTGCCTTTTACTCCCACGCTTTCTGATGCAGCAAACCAAATATATACCTGAAGGAGTGTCGCAATCATAAATGCCTTCCTATATGATACATCTTATACATTTTTGCTCAATCCCGTAACAAAACACGTTTTCTATCCTTCTCTTTAATAGTATCACGTGTCGCTTCAGTGCAGTGAACTACCTCTTTTTTTAAATATGTTTCATTGTTCAAATATGAATGTCAGATATTACACCGGGAATGTTGCATGTTCATGACATTACATTATTACTCTGTACCCATTTTTATGCATTCATACTCTATGGTTTTTTGTCGCACACGATTGGGGTCTGTGTTTGTCCATGTCACCACAGTCTCTCAGATCTATAAGCACAAATGATCAACAAAGCACCATACTACCTTACTGAAACCTACATTACTGACCATATGACCTCTCATTAAATACTTGATAGTGATCGAATGTAAGGACAAGGCTATGCATGTGAAAGATCTATGTATTCATTGTTTCTGTACCTAATCTACTCTTTGTCTATAACTGCTGACACTCGTAAAAAACAAAAACTGCCAAATATGCTCACAAGCCCGTTTGTGCGTTACATCAGCTGACTAAATAAGCCAGTTTACACTGAAGTGCATTCAGTTTCATCATCTTTCCCCATCAGACCCGTTTATCTTATACTCCAATTCTATTTACTATATTCTACAGTACTGTATATTGCTCCATGTCATACTGTATATTGCTCCATGTCATACTGTATATTGCTCCATGTCATACTGTATATTGCTTTATGTCATACTGTATATTGCTTTATGTCATACTGTATATTGCATTGTAATAATTTATGAAACTTCCAAAAATTATCTGAGCTCTGTGGCGTCAGTGAAAAGCAGCGGGTCAGTAAAATATTTATTCATAATTCTTCTTTACTAAATTTGAATATGAACATTCTACCTAATGCACCTGTTAAAAATAAATAAAGCAAAAAAAAAAAAATCAATTAGTTATTTTGTGAGTTATTAAGAAAATAAACAATGGTGATGCGTTTAAAAAGTAATTTAACTTTAGATCTTTGGAAGATCTTGTTGTTTTGGCAGCTTATCATTCTTTTCTTTGAGTTTTCCACAAACCGGAAACTTTAGCATTTTGCCAAGACTTGAATTTAAGACTTTCTTCATTTGAGCAATGATTTTATCTGGGTTTTACTGGTGAACAAATGATTTGTAACACATTTGTGTAAAATTAAAAAAATGACAATAAATATATCACTACAGATTATACACTCACTGTTCAATCCCTAGTCTTTAATTAAAATACACATACATCTGCTTATTTATGTAGTCATCCAATCAGCCAATTATGACTCATATAATCACTCTGTACGGTCATGACGAGCAGAAATGTATCTCAATGTAACAAAACCCTGAGGTGGATGAGCTACAACAACAGAAGTCCACATCAGGTTCCACCCCCAACAGCCAAGAACAGGAATGTGAAGCTACCATGGAAACAGACTCATCCAAACTGGACAGATAAAATAAAGATTAGAAAATAATATCACCTAGAGCAAACCCCTGGATTATGAGGGGAACATGCACATACAGGGTATATATACACACATACAGGGTATATATACACACATACAGGGTATATATACACACATACAGGGTATATATACACGCATACAGGGTATATACACACATACAGGGTATATATACACACATACAGGGTATATATACACGCATACAGGGTATATATACACACATACAGGGTATATATACACACATACAGGGTATATATACACACATACAGGGTATATATACACACATACAGGGTATATATACACGCATACAGGGTATATACACACATACAGGGTATATATACACACATACAGGGTATATATACACACATACAGGGTATATATACACGCATACAGGGTATATACACACATACAGGGTATATATACACACATACAGGGTATATATACACGCATACAGGGTATATATACACACATACAGGGTATATATACACACATACAGGGTATATATACACGCATACAGGGTATATACACACATACAGGGTATATATACACACATACAGGGTATATATACACATACAGGGTATATATACACGCATACAGGGTATATACACACATACAGGGTATATATACACACATACAGGGTATATATACACACATACAGGGTATATATACACATACAGGGTATATACACACATACAGGGTATATATACACACACATATATATATATTAAGTTCAAGTTCAAGTTTCTTTATTGTCATTCTGCTACATTTAGGGCATGCAGTGGAACGAGATGTCGTGTCTCACAGGTCAAACAGTGCAACATCCATACAGACGACATAAAACATAAAACAACAACGAAGCAGGGGACAGACGGACTATGCCATCAGCACAAAAAAAATACACTCAAGAAATAAATATAAATATAGCTGCAAGCAGCGATACCGGGGTCAAGCCGATCATATGCGCTCAGAACATGTCGCTGATGAACCATACCAAGTTTTGTAGCGATATGGCATTGCATTCATAAAATACTGAACTTAACGTGAAAATTCAAAATGGCCGACACACAAAATGGCCGTCCGAAAACCGTTTGGTATCGTTTGACTCAGCATGCCTCATGGAGTCTAACAACACCTCGTTCCTGATTTTAGACTCAAGTTTGCAGTAGTTATAAGCGAAAATAGCTGTTTTTAAAATCTCATGGCCACTAGGTGGCGCTGTCACGAAACGTTGCATGCACCCTCAGGTCATGAGTGTAATGACATATACCAAGTTTCGTGTCGACACGCATATGTTTTGCGAAGATACAGCCTCACGTCTGTTTTATGGGCTGCCATTGACTTCAATGGCAGAAGAGGAAGAATAATAATAATAAGAAGAAAACCGACAATAACAATAGGTGTCTACGCCCCTTCGGGGCTTGACCCCTAAATATAATATGTATGTATGTAGACTATACAATGCTACAATGCTACCCTTAATATTGTACACTTACAACAGGAGGCATTCAAAGTTAAGCAGCTGGTAGCAGACTAGTGCAAGATGCAATGTGCAACACGAGCATGTAAACGTGTAATATTCGTGGGTTTTGAACACCGTTTTAGTTTTTGATGTGCCAGTAATGCTGTAGTGAGTGCGGCAGGTGGGGATCAGGTGGGTTACGTCACAGGAGGCCTGTATATTTTCAGTGGTGCCAGTGGAGGTTTGAGGATTAAGTTCAGGGCTCTCACAGCTTGGGGGCAGAAACTGTTCCGCAGTCTAGCATACCTTCTTCCTGATGGTAGGAGCTGAAAGATGTTGTTGGAGGGGTGGGTGGGGTCCCCCACCATGCTGTTGGCCCTGCTGAGGCATCGCTTCATGAAGACGTCCTCGATCGAAGTTGTCCTTGACCAAAATAATAGAAACTATTTCAAATGTGAATGGGGGTTATTATTGACATAAAACATAGGCACATGAAGCTTAAAAGCTTAGCATTAGGTTTTTAAAGTAATGGCATAATTTGCTTACAGATTAAAAAAAAAAGGATGTGTTGCTGTGATCAGGTTGTTCTAGATTTTTTTCTGAACTTTCCTCTATAATGATCAGTGTAAGGAAATGATTATCATGCTTTCTACACTAGTCATATGTATGACTTAGTGAATGAAGTAACACACATGCTCGCTTCATGTGGACAGAGTTTTATTTTGCTGAATATACTGTATGTACCATGTAGAAATACGGTGCATAATTTACTCCATGTTTGTGATTTTTCAAGGTTTGTGTGTGTGGAGTTTGCATGTTCTCCCCGTGCCTCGGGGGTTTCCTCCGGGTACTCCGGTTTCCTCCCCCAGTCCAAAGACATGCATGGTAGGTTGATTGGCATCTCTGGAAAATTGTCCGTAGTGGGTGATTGCGTGAGTGAATGAGAGTGTGTGTGTGTGCCCTGCGATGGGTTGGCACTCCGTCCAGGGTGTATCCTGCCTTGATGCCCGATGACGCCTGAGATAGGCACAGGCTCCCCCGTGACCCGAGATAGTTCGGATAAGTGGTAGAAAATGAGTGAGTGAGTGAGTGAGTGAACATAAAAGGTATATTGTTAATTGTTAGGTACGTGTGTAACTAGATGACCACCAGGGGCAGTGGAGAGCTTCACACATCAGTACTGGTGGTCAGGAGGGTGACACAACAATTTGTGTAATCATAACTGAGAGCATTGTACAAACCATAAAGGTGGGGAGAAAAGTTTTCTGTGCTAAAGTAGCATCCTAAACTATAGGTTTTACTTCCTCAAAGTCTCTGTGATCTGTCCTCTATTCCCAGTTAAGAGGCTGAACTAAAGTTTCATTTGCTGATGTTTGTGGTCTGTAATAATTCTCAGTAAATCTGCCTGTGATTCCCATGTCCTTGTTTTGGCACAATAATAATTGATTTAGAATTGTTTGTCTTTAATTTGTTTGTATTCCAGCACATTTATTAAGTCTGATTAACGTGGACTGTATCGGTTTCATGTTCTTTTTTTTTAGTCACAGCTCTCACTTCCTTTATGGATTTTATAAAGTAGATTTGAGTTTCAGATCAGTAAAAATCAGTCAGTAGTTCCTTCTAGGGACTTGCAGCACTCTTTCTGGCTCAACATCGAGCACAACTAGCACTTTTTTACAGGTCTCCTTGACTTTAATAAGGATGTATATTCGAATTAATGCTCGATTCTCTTATTAGTGGTTGCCAGATATTATCTACCTGACTGTTAATACTGTTCTTTTTCAAAATTAATTCTTCATGCAGTTGTTAACAGTTGACTAAAAGACGTTATGGTGGAACATGTAAGAACTATGAAACAGGAAGAAATATGTGTATGAATGTGTCCCACTGGAACAAACAGACATGCCTACGTTGACAATTTGACTATAACAAACACTCCAGCCCGGAAACCTGAAAGATTTGCATAGACAAAAACTGGTCATTCTTCCTGGTCAAGTGTTTGTGGTCTTTAACATAGAAGCAGGTTGTACAGGCTTTATAAACAGCATGTTTCTTTCTTTTCTCTCTCTACACACACAGTTTGTTGGTTTGTGTGTACTCCTGCTTTGGCATTTTTAATTGAAATGTTTTTCAGTAGTTGTACCAATGAAAATTCATTAACAACAAAACTAGTA
The DNA here is from genome assembly GCF_030014155.1 of Tachysurus vachellii. Lineage (NCBI taxonomy): Eukaryota > Metazoa > Chordata > Actinopteri > Siluriformes > Bagridae > Tachysurus > Tachysurus vachellii. The sequence continues at coordinate 5,365,695 of NC_083475.1, forward strand.
AACAACAATAATTCTTTGGTCTTATTTATTTTGCAATTTGTTTTCTTTTTAAAAACTTGATGATGATGAAGGATGAAGCCAGTTAACTAAATTTATCAAAGATCTCACAATCAGCTGGTATATACCGTACAAAGACACAGACAGATAGTGCAGCATATTTATTCATTTTAATGAACATATTCAGCTGCAGGTGTTCTGTGTTCTATATGTTTTGAACCCTTCATGTGATTTCCTCCTGGAAACTAAGTATGATTTTTTCTAGCCCGGTGTGTATGACCTCACATGTATAAAAGACCCCTTGCCCTGTCACGTTCTTCCACATTCACATTCTTGCCTTGCAGATGACTGGACAAGCAGAAAAAAAACATCCTTCTATAAAGTGGAATGACGTTTTCATGCCAAATTTGCACCATCAGCAACAAACGGATGGTGGAATTTGCCCCATTGTAGACTTGAAATACCTAAATGTCAAAAATAATGCAAGTGATGAACAAATGATTTCTCCATATCCACAGTGACAAAGAGACATACTGTACCAGATCAAAGTAGTCTCAGTACAAAATGTGTAAACAACAGGGTGATTCCAGGATCTGCATGTACTTCTTTATCTAGATTATTGTCTCCTCACTAACACATAACAACTGTCTGAAACTCTAAGCCCTTAGTACGTCTTCCTGAGAAAAGGGAAGTAGTAATGATATATAGGTATGAAACAGCATGAAAGTGTGTGACAAGAGCTGTAAAACTTCCAGGAACTCTACAGATTGGACAAACAATACTACTAAATCAGACAGATAATGTTTTACAACAAGCACTAACAATATCCAGGTATGCAAGCAAGTTATGGACGTAGGAATAAGGACACCACTGGACCACTGCAATCAGACGCCCGTCCCTCATATCCAGAGGTCCTTAAGCTAACTCCTATTACCTAACCTATTACCTTTCACAGCAGACACCGTCTAACATTTGACTGATTTCCAAATGTGGTGAATATAAAGGACAGTTTCTTGGTAAGTCACTATGCTGTTTCACTACTCTGCCACTGTTACAAAGGGCACTGGGGCACATGCTAAGATTATGTAGTCTGTATTGGAGGCCTGTTTTTAACCAAAGAGACTATGGATCTAACAGACTCTTTGTATAAGACTGGTCTTGCTGTCCCGGATATGTGTCACTGTGGCACAGGAGACACCACAGCATGAAAAAAGGGAACCTAGTGAAATGACATGTACTCAAAGGGTTAAATCAAATATTAATGAGCATGTCCATGCTCTTGATATGTAGAAGTACACAGGAGAAACATTTGTGCCAAACCAATGATGCCACAGTGGAACCCAGACACAGTGTTTGACAGCTTGAAACTTGCCAGTGAACAAACAGTAGACAGACAAAGTGTCTTTTTTGGTGACTCACTAACATGGCAGATACATGTGGATAATCTTTGTAGTAAGATTCAACAAAGATTGCATTTTTTACGTCGTCTGAGAGTCCATGGGGTTGACCAAAAATTTATGGTCATCTTTTACCAGGCAGTAATTGAGAGTTTAATCAGACACTGTATCACAGTATGGTTTGGGAATCTATCTGTGCAGTCGAGATCAAAGCGAATGATACATACTGCTTGGAAAATTATAGGAGTGAAAGAATTGACACCATTGCAAACCATGTACGAACATGTCACTGTAAGACACGCTGAGAGGATTGTCTGGGATTTTTCCCATGTTTTGAATATGGAGTACGAGTTGTTGCCTTCTGGCAGGAGGTTCAGAGTTCATCGCTGCAGATTAAATAGATTTAAAAACTCTTTTATCCCAGCGTCGGTGAAGTTGTTAAATAGGGGAAGGACGTAGTTGCTATTTTATGTATTCAATATCTTGTGAATTGTATCTGTCTAATGTGTGTACTGTATGATTGCAGCATGGGTGATGGCCCAAGACAAATTTCCCTACTGGGGACAATAAAAGTTTACCTTACCTTACCTTACCTTAAGTGGCTTCAACAGCGTTTTTGTAGACCGAGAGCATCACTGACTCAGTATTGAGCTAAATTCAGCTAAATTACTCACAAAGATAATGATGCCAATCCTGTGTCCTCTATGAAAGTGGCTGCCAGCTGGCAGGTCAAAGCCCGGCTGCTCTGTGGGCTGCCTGGACACTGGTTAGCCTGTTGGATGAACAGCACTTTTTCTACATGGAAACATGGAGTTTGTTCTTCCCCCTCAGTCAGAAACGGTATCTATTCCAGAGTAATGGGATTGTGCAGTAATAGGATTGATTAACAGCCAGATAATAAGTGTATTGGCAGTATGTTGTATGAGCTCATGGTCTTCAGCTGACTTTTTTTTTTAGTTCTCAGCTAGAAAATGAGAGGCATCACTAGTTTCGATAGGAAGCTGTAGTAACTTTTCTCCATAGATGCACAAGCACACAGTTGTTTATTGCACATCCAATTTAAAAAATGGGTGTCTGAAATTTTCATGAACCACTTAGAAATGTAACATTTGCTGCATTTGGCTCTGAGAATGTTGAGTGCTGAAGTGACCTGAATGTTCATTCATCTGCATTATTTCATGTAAAACGTCTCCATACAAAAATGCAATCCGCTCATTAAAGCTTATTTTAATGTCACATACTCCATGTGTTAAATGAACTATATATGTGTGTGTGTGTGTGTGTGTGTGTGTGTGTGTGTGTGTGTGTGTGTGTGTGTGTGTGTAGACTTCATTTTTGCATAAAATGTTAGATATAAACAAACTTGGGATGATTATCAGAGAAAGAAAATGAAAAAAAAACAAAACAAATAAAAGCAATTGAAAAAACTCAAATAAAACCTAAAGCTTGATATAAAAATGTAATTTGTTGATAAAATAATGAAAACACTGCTTCATGGTGCCTTTTCATCAGTCTTAAGCTGATCGTTTTTCTACACCTTGTTTAATCCCGAGCACTAAGTGTAGAAACCAGTTGAACTGCACTGTCCAGCCTTTGTCCCGGCAGATTTCGATCTGATCCAGGAAATGTCTCTGAGCCACATCTTCTGTGCAGCCTACAGTCAGAGCCTCTCGAATGTACTCTATGTCCTCCTTGCTGGTCAGCTGGGGCATGCCAGTCATCAGCATCATTGAGAACAAGATGATGAGCAAGTTGGAGTGATGTCGCAGAGCAAGGTAGGCCTTCAGACAAATATCCTAGGTTCAAGATGAATAAGTATATTTTAGTAGACGTTTATACACCACACCATGGTTGCGTTCTCAAAACTGGTCTGAGTAATAAATGGTTAAAAATAAAACATGTTCTTGGTAACATTTTTGTTAGGATATGCTTATTTAACATTTATGGCAAGGGTTCAAGTGGCGGTGCAAAGCAAGTGAGAGGCAGAGAAGATGTTAGCTATAGAATTAAATGCGTTTACGGCTATAGCGTATGCGATGAACTGAAGAAAGACTCTCTTGATGTTTCACGACATTAAATCTTAAAAAAAATTGAGCATGTCAGCTGATAATGTATTAAACATCGTAATCAGTGCACAACAGACACAGGACACAATCTGCTGTGTGATATCTTCTTAATTATTTAATCATATATAACAAAAATAGGTTTCTTCACCTGGAACATAATGAAATTGGGGCTGGACTTCTTTCCCGTTGTGCCCATTACATAGAGAAAGTCAGGCGTCAAAACAAAAGGCACCCTTTCCTTGGTTATACCCAGAAAGCTCTTGTAGTTTCCGAGAATGTGTCCAAAGTCAATGTGGAACAGGTTACCTAAGCAAAGCAGATAGATCACTTCAAAGGATGGACTACAATTCATTTATAAAGAGCTTCATGCAACACAATCCACTTTTCTATCATTCCTACCTCTTATTTTCCCTTTACATTTCCTAATGCCCATTAACTGTATATCCCATTCAATTATCAATAATTATGAAGAACCTGGTTCTTCATAATTAATAAGTTTGTGCTGGAGAGAAGAGGAATGAAAGTCAGTCGTAGTAAGACTCAGTACATGTGTGTGAATGAAAGGGAGGGAAGTGGAACAGTAAGGTTACAGGGTGAAGAGGTGAAGAAGGTACAGGAGTTTAAGTACTTGGGGTCAACAGTCCAGAGTAATGGAGAGAGTGGGAGAGAGGTAAAGAAGCGAGTGCATGCAGGTTGGAGTGGGTGGAGAAAGGTGTCAGGAGTTCTGTGTGATAGGAAAATATCAGCAAGAATCAAGGGGAAGGTGTACAGGACAGTGGTGAGACCGGCCGTGCTGTATGGTTTAGAGATAGTGACACTGAAGAAGAGACAGGAGTCTGAGCTAGAGGTAGCAGAGCTGAAGATGTTGAGGTTCTCTTTGGGAGTGACAAGATTGGACAGGATTAGGAACGAGTACATCAGAGGGACAGCTCATGTTGGACGTTTGGGGGACAAAGTTAGGGAGGGCAGATTAAGATGGTTTGGACATGTTCAGAGGAGGGAGAGTGAGTATATTGGTAGGAGAATGTTGGACATGGAGCTGCCAGGCAGGAGGCAAAGAGGAAGGTCAAAGAGGAGGTATATGGATGTAATTAATGAGGATTTGAAGCTAGTGGGTGCAAGTGTTGAGGATGCAGAAGATAGGGATAGGTGGAGAGAGATGATTCGCTGTGGAGACCCCTGAAGGGAAAAGACGAAAGAAGAAGAAGAAGAAGATAAAGAACCTGGTTACTAAAACAAACATAAATACTAAATAGACACTAAGTAAAAAAGTACCAAAATAACTGTTTAAAAATATTCGTATAATAGTGTAAAATGACACATTAGAATAAAATGACTGCTGGACCTGATTGGTCAGAAAGTGTTGATTAATTGTCTGTAACAGTATCTCTGAGTATACTGTTGGCTTTGAGACAAACCCCAGTGTATATTAACATGCTTGTTCTGATACAGCAGCCTTTCTATAGTAACTTACACAGGAAATTATGGTGATGAAGTCACAAGGCTAATAGTACAATATAAGCTTTCAACAAGGAGCCATTCATTTAACATTTATGGAAAGAGTCTGCCATTCTGCCATGACAGCATTTAATAAAAGTTATTTTAAGAACAGAGGACTTTCCAGTTTCTTAGTTACATGACGAGCAATGTTTTTTTATTTAATCTTAAAACCTTCAAGAGAGGCGAGTGAGAGGATGACTCATTAAAGCAGGAAGACTTGTTGACATTTGTCTATTCTCTAAAGTCAGTCTTTAATTCAGTTGTCCCCAATATGGGGACAACTCAATCCGATTACGTTTGTATAGAGCGTTTAACAGTGAACGTAATATCAAAGCAGCTTAACAGAAATATCTAAATTCACAAAAAAAAAAAAAAAAAAGAAATAGCATCAAAATTTAAACTGCATTGTTTGTTCTTAGGTGGCTTCACACTGCTGTGTGCTTGAATGTTACTTTCCATGTCATTTAGTTTTATTGAAAATGTATCTGTCTGTTTTCATTGATTTTAATGCGCTGCAAAGTTGTTGTGAAAAATGCATTATTTTTATTTAATAAATTAATATTATTATCGTCATCACCATCACACGATACAAACCATGAGTCATTCAATCAACTGCTACCATTTAGCATTATTAAATATTTAAATATTAACCATTTAAATAAATGTAGTTTTTTTTCTTTGATTGGATGAATATTATTCGTAGGAATTATTTCTAGGAAATTATTTATTAATATAAAATTAACATTCCTGTGGTACATGGGCAATAAAACATTCTAGAATGCTTTATTCGTAACTTAATATGATGCTTTTTTTGGCAGGTAATACAAACGTTCTCCGGGGGTTTGTTTAAGCAGAAAAAGTGGCAACCTGTAACAGGAAGCATGAGGAAGCTCATCTACTGTGTGTCAGTAAATACAAACATTTATGCTCTGTTACCAGATTCAGTGATCATGATGTTGTCGTTATGGCGATCGCCTATCCCCAGGACATAGGTTGCTACGCAGTAACCTCCACAGGAATACAGAAAGCGCTCCACTGCCTGCTGATACTAGAGGGAGGGCAGAAACCACAATGACTTTTTTATTACACACATTTGAATTATGCAAACATAACCATGCAAACAGGGAAGGCAAACAATACACGTTCAGTATTACTGGGTAATACTCCTCATTTCCTGTCAGCAGCTAAATCTGTTCTAAAAAAAAGTTGTACCACAAACAAACCCCTTGCAGGAAATAGACCTGCGTACAGACGTTTCCTTCCCCGCTAATACAAAGAGTCATACCATTGAGCAGAAAAAGCATACCTTGTCCTCATTCACACATTTATCTCGCAGCCACTGGTTCAGGATTTCATCTTTAAAAGCTCCAGTATTCCCCACAGTGCTTTGCTGGATGTTCGCAATGGTGGTGGCGTCCTTCACTATCTCAATCATCCCTATGATCAAGAATTCAACTGGCTCATTAATAAAAACTTACTGGGTTAAACATTCAGAGACCATAAAGTATAAACAGAAATTCACAAACTTACCAATTTTATTTCCAGTAGAAATACAACCATAGGGCAATAAGGACAGATCTAGAGATTCAGTCTCCCATATAGACTCCATGATCAACAGAATCTGCATTGTGATTAAGATTTGAGAGTTTGTTAAAGGTGGGGTCTCTGATATTTGAGAAATGCTTCTGAAAACTGCGTTAGGCCACCAAACAAAACAAAAATCAAAACAAACATGTAGCCAATGAGCAGAAAGGGGCGGGTCTTGTCAATATGGGCGGAGAGAGTGTTCAGTGCGCATGTGCGCATATACACAGATTGGAGTTTCCCGAGTCAATAACTCCTGAGCTAAACGCTGTTACTTATCTGCTGCCTTATCGTAAGCCCTTTTTCGCTTTCTTTCTTCATCTTTATTCTCCATTTCAGTGTTAAAACCGCTTTCTGCTAATGTCACACATGCGCACTGAACACTCTCTCCAGCGCATATTGACAAGCCCCGCCCCTTTCTGCTCATTGGCTACATGTTTGTTTTGTTTTTTGTTTAGCTTGTCGTCCCGACTCAGTTTTCTGAAGCATTTCTCAAATATCAGAGACCCGACCTAATGACAGTGAGCGTGAAAGCACAGAACACTTGTTTTCATTATTTAATCATCACCTGTAAAATTAACATGTCCTGACGAAGATCATCTCCATCCTTGAAAATGACCCCGATGGTGTCGCTCGACAAGGTGGTGGGGTCGGCTCGCTTAAACTGCAGCCACAGGGGCTTCTTTTTGGATGCCATTACTTTGCATTGCTCAATCTATGAATAGAAATGTTTTCATCACTGTTTGTCTAACTGAACAAGTCTGAAAATGTCTTATGGCACTTTTATATCTGTTTTCACTTTTAGCTTCTTGATATATAGCAAAACCTGTCCAACAAGCATAGAGTAACAAGAGTATACATGAGTAACAAGAAACAATTCTGCCACAAATACTAAAAACAAAAGTCTGTTGTGCTTCACCACCTACCACAAGTGATCCAGCTCGTAGCCCGGGATCATATGGCACTTTAAAGCTCTTGGGCAAACCCTGCATTTGCAGACTCTCCAGTTTCTGGCGCAACAGAAAAACAACTACAGGGAAGCAAGATGATTAGATCGCTAATCATTTAGGAGCTGGAGCTATGAACAACTGAAATAAAAACTTATCACCTTGTGCTGAAACATCATATTTTTCAGCAGATATGGCTTTGATCTCACGAGTGACCTTCTGTAATGCCTCAGTAATTTCCACCTGCTTACTAAAGTCCTGCAGCATGGCATCTCCACAGCCCCGAAGGTAAGCCTCTAAAATAACTGCATACCGCTGTTGGTAGTGCATAGACTGAGCTATCTCACTCCGCAAGAACCAGAACAGGAAATGGCCAATTCGTTTGCTCTGTGAAGAAGACAGGGAATGAAAGTTCACAAAAGAAAAGGGATGATTTCTGTACAACATCACCATGATGTGCAGAGGGTACAGAAAGCTTTAACTCACCCTGAGAGCACGCTTAAGGAGAAACCTGGCAAGCGCACTATCATGATAGGGTTCAAACTTAACAGCCTGGGGGAAATGAACAAATGAACAAAACGTCTTACTTTTTTTAGATTTGTTAATTGAGCGAGACATACAGAAATAAGCGATAAATACGACTGGTGAAATATAAAAGAAATATAGGACAACTGTGACAAATAGGATGTGTTATACCACATTATTTTTGTTAATGAATGGATTTACAATGCAAACAAGAGTTTTTTGTTTATTTTGAATTACCTTTAACATTTAAATATGCAAAAGATGTCTGTGTAATATAAACATAACACAATTCTTACCTGAACCAGCTGCAAAAGGTACCGAAGGACATCGTCATCGCCAAAAGTCTCCAATTTCCTGACCGCCATAGTGCGCACATTTGCATCAGAAAAGTGACAGTCCAATAGCTGCATCGCTAACCCCACATCTGGAGGGCTCCGGTCCCATGCGGTGCTTCTCTCTAAAAGATGATGTGTGGCCATGACAGCTTCCTGTTTTCCCCATTTCACAGAGCCAAGAAACTTTGGGTAGGCCGAAGGATGTCGCACACACTCCTGTCTGAAATGCCATAGGAGCTCCTTATCTTCCACACTGAGTGGATGCAGAGGATCGGTAGCCATGATTTGATCAAACTGCTTCCGTAAATGGTTCGGCATCTCTCGTGTCCCCCTTTCTCCTTCCATCTCCGATGTGTTTTGGGAATCCCTGCTCTTAGGCAAAGCAACTGGGTAGCAATACTTGTCCAGTAGCACTGCAATTGCCATGGAGCTGGTTTTGTCTGGATTGGTGGCAGAAGTGAGTTTATCTGCATTTACGCTACTGTTATCCTCACTTTTCTCAGGCATCTTCCACATGTGCAGGATAAATTCACCCTGTCTGAGTAAAGACCTATGGTCGACCACTAACAGGTTTACGTAGTAGAGCAGACGGCTCTTGTTCTTGCAATCAAGTGAAGTGCTGTCTTTTGAGGTCTGTGTTTGGGCTTTACCACACAGCACCTGCAGGTTCAACCGGGCACCTTTGGGCAAATCCTTGATCTTAATGTTGAAATCAAGCCAGGTATTCCACAGCACCTCTTCAGTGAAGGGCTTTAAGGGTGTCCTCTCCTGAGCAAGCAGCTGCTGCCCATGGAAAATGCTGGCATCCACAAAGACCATCAGTTCTGTGTTACAAGGCAGGACTGGTATATCTATGCCCAGGATTTTGACTCTAAACTTGCGATTGCAGTCCCAGAGGGAGACTGTGAACACCTTTTCATGGTCCTTCTCATTAATAGTCAGTTGCTCATGTGTGCCAGCCACACCAGTGCAGTCATCCACCTGTGCCCAGTCCTCCTTTGGGACCACATCTTGTTCAGGGTCTGGAGGGGATTCAAGCACCAAATGGATCTCTTCTCCACTTTTGAGGCACTGTCTGATCCAGTGGAAGTCTTTGATGGGATAGTCTCCAAAAAGATATTCTTCTCTTCCACAAACCCTCAGAACAAAATCTGATTCGTTGACATCCTCTGGGATGCCAAGCAAAGCCCTTTTGTTGACAGTCTTTATGAAAAAACTCTGAAGAATATGAAATGGTGTGTCATCGATTGATACCTTTATTGTCTGACTTGAAGTTTCTCTGTGTATCACAAGTAGAATGTTGTTGTTAGAGATTTTACTCAGCATGTAATCAGGTAAGGATTTGGTAGTTATCCAGGGGTCCATTGAGTAAAATTTGGGATCTCGATCAGCCAATTCAATTTTCCTGGTGGTTAGTAACTTCCTCCTAGTGAACTCCAGCTCATCGTCGTGAACATTACTGACATCTGTGACATCATAACCTATAAGATGATTTAGAAATTTCTGGTACTGGATGGATTCTTCAGAAAGCTGTGGCCGGAGAACCAGATAGATTTTCCCAACCTCCTTTTTAAGAGCTTTCCAGTAGCGAATGCAGTCAAGGGTCTGAAACACCTGGTGCTTGTCATAAATCTCACAACAGCTTCCTTTCTTTTGGTAGAGCAGGATGCAGTGGTCTGGTGAATACTTCTGGTAGAATTCAGGGCACATGTTGGTTGTGACGGCCCTCAACCACAGCTGGGCTTTTACCTGCTCAACCGTCCAGTTCCCAATCACATCCAGCTGCAGCGTGTCAGGGTTTTTGGTTGTTTTGTTAGTCGTCGGAAGCACAAACTCTACCGTTAAATGGTCCATTGTTGTGGATGTGTTCGATGTAAATGCTTTCATTTTTCTTCTCCTCCTTCGGTTTTCACCTCTTAGAACTACTGGTGATTCATCATCACTAACTTGCTGCTCCATAACCAATGCTAAAATTATATCAGAACCAAAACATTCATCAGAAGGATCAGTGCTGTTAACTTTTATACTTATAGAAAACATTTAGAACAGGTTTCAAACTCTTTTTGCCAACATCTCTACAGCAAAGCAGGTAAAGTTATTTATGTATTGATAGAATTACTGAAGGAAGTTGTGAATGTATGACTTCAAATCAAAGGCACAGAGATTAATATCTGATTATTAAGTGTGGAGCTACTGTTCAGTACAATAACTGTTCAGTACAATAACTGTTCAGTACAATAATTGTTCAGTACAATAACTGTACAGTACAATAACTGTTCAGTACAATAATTGTTCAGTACAATAACTGTTCAGTACAATAATTGTTCAGTACAATAACTGTTCAGTACAATAACTGTTCAGTACAATAATTGTTCAGTACAATAACTGTTCAGTACAATAACTGTACAGTACAATAACTGTTCAGTACAATAATTGTTCAGTACAATAACTGTTCAGTACAATAACTGTTCAGTACAATAATTGTTCAGTACAATAAGTGTACAGTACAATAATTGTTCAGTACAATAACTGTTCAGTACAATAATTGTTCAGTACAATAATTGTTCAGTACAATAATTATTCAGTACAATAACTGTACAGTACAATAATTGTTCAGTACAATAATTGTTCAGTACAATAATTGTTCAGTACAATAATTGTTCAGTACAATAACACTAAGTCAGAGATGTAAAGTAAAGTTCAACACAAAGGAAACAGGAAGCGCTCAAATCTTTAGTCCACAAAAAGCTGAAAATAAACTATGAAGTTCAGAGATGTGTTTGTTCACATCAGCTCTATTTCTGTGACACAAAACAACACAACACTGACACGTTGTTACAGATTTACAGGATCATCTGTGAGGGTTTTATTTTAAACACAAGACAAATGCGGAAGTTTTAGTTTTCAGTAAAATCGACTGAGAACAGGAACAGTTTCTTTAACAAGATGTAACCGCTTCTTACAGGGTGTGTGTGTGTGTGTGTGTGTGTGTGTGTGTGTGTATGTGTGTGTAAGTAACGGACTGTACTCCTGTAAACAGTGTAAAAACTCACCGTTTAACAAACACAGGTCCAGCTGAACCCCCGACGGAGGACAAACGGATCCCGAGGCATTGATGCGAATAAAGTGGAATTAATTCTCACAAGAAGCAGCGTCTGTTTCTGCAGTTTCCACATGTAACCTATGAGCTGTCACACCAGGACACTTCAGCACACACACACACACACACACACACACACACACACACACACACACACACACACACACACACACGTGACGTGTTCAGTGCAGCCTACCGGAAATTTCCGAGCTGTACAATTCTGTCACTGTTTCCCACACAATCAAATTAGAAAAGTTTGTTATGTTCACACTCAGAGTCAGATGTCTGCCATTTTGATTAATTCTGCTAATGACATACTTACTGAATCATTTATAAAAAAAATCATATAGCTAAAAGCCACATCTTTAGAGTGAGAGGGGATTTTGGATGATTATTCCTTTGGTTTAAGTTGCTCTTTTTATTTTGTTCATTTTGTCAGTAATGTGTCGGTAATGTTCATTTACTTTTTTTTCATTGCCCTTTGGCGCCCCCTCGTGGCTCATAATGTGTTGTGCCATTTGCTTTTCCTCACTTTTTATGAAACTGAAAAGTAATGAGTATGAATGATTTAACATCTATATGATTAATAATAATAATAATAATAATAATAATAATAATAATATATTATTTAAACTCTCCACAATCATCCCGGTCCCCAAGAAACCCTCCATCACTGGACTAAATGACTACAGGCCTGTCGATCTTACATCTGTTGTCATGAAGACCTTTGAACATATGGTATTGGCCCACCTAAAGACTGTAACAGAACAGATGCTAAATCCGCTACAGTTTGCCTTCCGAGCAAAGAGATCAGTGGATGACGCAGTCAACACTGGGCTCACCACATTCTGCAACACCTTGACTGCCCAGGGACATATGCCCGGACTCTGTTTGTTGACTTTTAATACAATAATTCCAGAAATCCTCCCCTCCAAACTCCTACAGCACACTATACCCCCTGCCATCTGTCAGTGAATCACCAGCTTCCCGACAGGAAAGAACATGTGAGACTGGGAGGTTTCACCTCCAGTATTCGGGCAATCAGCATTGGCGCTCCTCAGGGATGTGTCCTCTCCCCACTGGTATTCTCCCTCTATAGCAATGACTGCACTTCAAGTGACCCAGCTGTTAAACTCCTGAAATTTGCAGATGATACTACGCTCATCCAAGTCTCATCCAAGATGGCGGTCGTGTCTGTATACCAGCAGGAGGTGAAGCGGCTGGTGCTCAAAACTGTGGAGATGATGGACTTTAGGAAAAACCCCTCAACACTACTCCCCCTCACAATATCCAACAGCCCAGTGTCATGTGTGGAGTCCTTCAAGTTTCTGGGCACTTCCATTTCCCAAAACCTGAAATGGGAGTCCAACATAAACTCTATCATCAAAAAGGCCACAGGAGCTGTTGATCCTGTTTTAAACTGCAGTCATTGAATCTGTCCTGTGCACATCCATCACCATCTGGTTTAGAGCAGCAACTAAACAGGACAGGAACAGACTGCAACGCACAGTAAAACAGCAGAAAATATAACTTGTGCCCCCCCCTGCCCACTTCCCAGGACTTGTACCATACAGGAACCAGAAACCGGACAGGAAAATTTCACTACTGACCCTTCGCACCCTCAACACAACCTCTTTCAGCTCCACCCTTCTGATAGGCGCTACAGAACTTTGTTTACCAAAACTGCCAGACACAGGAACAGTTTCTTTCCCCAGACAATCACCCTGATTAACAACTCACCATAATTATATTCGCTGCTTCATATCTATAAGTACTGCATTATCAGAACTGTTAGTCATCACATCATTTGTATATGTCACACGCACTACTGCTGCTATATATAGTACAAAAAGCATAATATTGCACAATATTGTTATCTGCACTACCCTGCACTCTCACGCTTTATGTACATAACTGATCTGTCATATATTCTGTATTCATATTTAATACTCATACTGAATAAATTGTATCACATCGTCTGTCTTGTATAGTCTGTATAGTCTTGTCTTGTATAGTATAGTTATTTATGTCTATAGCTGGAACCAAATTCTTTGTATGTGTCAATACAGTTGGCCAATAAACCTGATTCTGATATATATATATATATATATATATATATATATATATATATATATATATCAGAATCAGAATCAGAATATATATATTATATATATATATAAAATATATAATATAAATAAATAAATAATATAATTTAATATATACATACAGTATACTGTATATATTTTACTAAACAAGACTTTTGTCTTGTTTAGTAAAATAAACTAATTTCTACAAATTTGGACTCATTTCAAGCTTGAAAAAAGTGGCAGGTCATAATAATAAATATGTAAATATTTTAGAGCAAAAATCTGGTTTAAGAGCCTCATATTTGGCTTGGTCTAATTTTATAACAAGAAACACTAGATTACATTTTTACTCTTTTCAAGATGTTGTCGTGTTCTAAGATGTCCTTAATTGCAGTGAGTAAGTGTTACGCATCACATTTTTAATCATAGACATTTGTAAATCATAATTTAATGTGTCATGGTATAATCAACAAGACTTGCACCATGCACCATCTTTATTTTAATACATTTATGCTGTGTATCTGTCATATTAGTAAAGTTATAATAATCGTTGTTTAATGTAAATAAATGGCACAAAATGTGACCGGTTTGTTAGCTTTTTTGGCTTTCGCCAACGTATGTACAGCTGTTGTGTTGTACTGACTACACAATAACAACAAAAGTAACAGCTATTAGGTTACAGGTGCGGTCAGTGTATTTGTGGAATGAATGAGTTTCCTTATGCTCCATTGTTGTGTTAAAGTACAAGGGCTAATTGTGGAGCAGGTACATTTTCCAGACTGTTTTCTGGTTTACTCACACATCCTACTCTAATCTTTTTCTTTTTTTTATTTTATTTTATTAAACCTCAGAAAGAGCTTTACATTAGCTAAACCAGGGGAGTTGAGTGAAAACACCACAGTGTACTCCAGGTCCAGTGTACTCCAGGACCAGTGTACACCAGGTCCAGTGTACTCCAGGACCAGTGTACACCAGGATTAGTGTACTCCAAGACCAGTGTACTCCAGGACTAGTGTACTCCAAGACCAGTGTACTCCAAGACCAGTGTACTCCAAGACCAGTGTACTCCAGGACTAGTGTACTCCAAGACCAGTGTACACCAGGACTAGTGTACTCCAAGACCAGTGTACACCAGGACCAGTGTAAACCAGGACCAGTGTAGTCCAGTCCAGTGTACACCAGGACCAGTGTACACCAGGTCCAGTGTACTCCAGGTCCAGTGTACACCAGGTCCAGTGTACTCCAGGACCAGTGTACACCAGGACTAGTGTACTCCAAGACCAGTGTACACCAGGACCAGTGTAGTCCAGGACCAGTGTACATCAGGATTAGTGTACTCCAAGACCAGTGTACACCAGGACTAGTGTACTCCAAGACCAGTGTACACCAGGACCAGTGTACACCAGGACCAGTGTACACCAGGACCAGTGTAGTCCAGTCCAGTGTACACCAGGTCCAGTGTACTCCAGGACCAGTGTACATCAAGATTAGTGTACTCCAAGACCAGTGTACACCAGGACTAGTGTACTCCAAGACCAGTGTACACCAGGACCAGTGTACACCAGGACCAGTGTAGTCCAGTCCAGTGTACACCAGGACCAGTGTACACCAGGTCCAGTGTACTCCAGGTCCAGTGTACACCAGGTCCAGTGTACTCCAGTCCAGTGTACACCAGGATTAGTGTACTCCAAGACAAGTGTACTCCAGGACCAGTGTACACCAGGACCAGTGTACATAAGGACCAGTGTACACCAGGTCCAGTGTATTCCAGTCCAGTGTACACCAGGTCCAGTGTACTCCAGGACCAGTGTACTCAAGGACCAGTGTACTCCAGGACCAGTGTACACCAGGACCAGTGTACTCAAGGACCAGTGTACTCAAGGACCAGTGTACTCCACTACCAGTGTACTCCAGGACCAGTGTACACCAGTCCAGTGTACTCCAGGACCAGTGTACTCCAGTCCAGTGTACTCCAGGACCAGTGTACACCAGGGACCAGTGTACACCAGTCCAGTGTACTCCAGGACCAGTGTACACCAGGATCAGTGTACACCAGGTCCAGTGTACTCCAGGACCAGTGTACTCCAGGACCAGTGTACACCAGTCCAGTATACACCAGTCCAGTGTACACCAGTCCAGTGTACACCAGGACCAGTGTACTCCAGGACCAGTGTACACCAGTCCAGTATACACCAGTCCAGTGTACACCAGTCCAGTGTACACCAGGACCAGTGTACTCCAGGACCAGTGTACACCAGTCCAGTATACACCAGTCCAGTGTACACCAGTCCAGTGTACACCAGGACCAGTGTACACCAGGACCAGTGTACTCCAGGACCAGTGTACACCAGGACCAGTGTACTCCAGGACCAGTGTACACCAGGAGCAGTGTACACCAGGACCAGTGTACACCAGTCCAGTGTACACCAGGACCAGTGTACACCAGGACCAGTGTACTCCAGGACCAGTGTACTCCAGGACCAGTGTACACCAGGACCAGTGTACTCCAGGACCAGTGTACACCAGGACCAGTGTACACCAGGACCAGTGTACTCCAGGACCAGTGTACACCAGGACCAGTGTACACCAGGACCAGTGTACACCAGGATTAGTGTACTCCAGGACCAGTGTACACCAGGACCAGTGTACTCCAGGACCAGTGTACACCAGGACCAGTGTACTCCAGGACCAGTGTACACCAGGACCAGTGTACACCAGGAGCAGTGTACACCAGGACCAGTGTACTCCAGGACCAGTGTACACCAGGACCAGTGTACACCAGGACCAGTGTACACCAGGACCAGTGTACACCAGTCCAGTGTACTCCAGGACCAGTGTACACCAGGACCAGTGTACTCCAGGACCAGAAGTGAAAGCTGAGCCCATTGTAAACTTTAAACTTTAAACTTGATGATTTAGCACAGAACGTGATCTTTTCTCACTCTGTTAATAGACCTGGTCTGATACAGTATCTGTCCCCTGTATACCCCACACTTTCCTGTAAACAGCCCCTGACATTCAGGATGTTGACCTGCTGCCATATTGTACATGAACATAACCCCAGTATCACTACATCACTGCACTATTATTGGAACGAATAAAAGAAAATCCAGTACAATTAGATCACAAATAATCATACAATCGGTTTTCTGCTGTATGTTAGAGTGCAGTAACATTAGAGTAAATAAAACTCGACACCATTATGTCTCTGACTAACTGAAGTGATCACAAATCCTCCATTTTAGACCAGACTCAAGGCTGTTCGGTTTGCCCCGCCCATTCTAAGACGTCATCAGTAACGCTCCATTCCGTGTATAAGTCCCGCCCCTGTGCGCGCGCTCTGCACCTACGTGCTTGGTTGTGAGTTCCCCCTGTGGAGAGCGTCGAGAACAACGGAGCTGACAGCGGCACCTCCAGTCAAGGGGAAGATGGAGACCAGGGATTCTGACTTCAACATACTGTTAGCTACTGATTCGTACAAGGTGAGGAGACGTCTATGGTATCAGCGGCTCGACTTTGTGAAGGCGCTGGATGTGTGTGTGTGTGTGTGTGTGTGTGTGTGTGTGTGTGTGTGTGTGTGTGTGTGTGTGTGTGTGTGTGTGTGTGATCTAGCTAGGCCAGACTGGGAGGAGGATATGACAGGTAGAGTGTGGTCCTCCAGACAAGCAGGAGGTATTGTGATGTATGATATGTGTGATAATGTGTAATAATGTGTAATAATGTGTAATAATGAGGTAATGTCAGGTAATGTGTGATAAAGTGTGATAATGAGATAATGAGGTAATGGGGTAATGTAAGGTGATGTATGATAAAGTGTGATAATGAGGTAATGTGAGGTAATGTATTATAATGAGGTAATGTGAGATAATGATGTGTGATAATGTCTGATAATGAGGTAATGTGAGGTAATGTATGATAATGTGTGATAATGAGGTAATGTGTGATAATGTGTAATAATGAGGTAATGTATGATAATGTGTGATAATGAGGTAATGTGAAGTAATGTATGATAATGAGGTAATGTGAGGTAAGGTATGATAATGTATGATAATGAAGTAATGCGAGGTAATGCAAGGTAATGTGTGATAATGAGGTAATGTGAGGTAATGTATGATAATGAAGTAATGTGTGATAATGTGAAGTAATGTGAGGTAATGTGAGGTAATGAGGTAATGTGTGATAATGAAGTAATGTGAGGTAATGAGGTAATGTGTGATAATGAGGTAGTGTGTGATAATGAGGTTGTGTGTGGTAATGTGAGGTAATGTGTGGTAATGTGTGATAATGAGGTAATTTGAGGTAATGTGTGATAATGAGGTAGTGTGTGATAATGAGGTTATGTGTGGTAATGTGTGATAATGAGGTAATGTGAGGTAATGTGTGATGATGAGGTAATGTGTGATAATAAGGCTCCAGATTTCTCCTGTACATTATTGACTTATAATGTCCTTGCTTTAACATGTCTGCTCCTGGAAACAAAACTGAAAGCATTGGTACAGGAAAGTGAAAGCTACTTTGCAGTCTTTCAGTTATGGAAATGCGCACTTGAATTGAAGCACGTGAGGGTGAGGGTGTGGGTGAGGATGCACACGCCTGGCTAATCAGCTCCTTTTCATAGCAACGTATAGCTGATGTGTGTGAAACCGAGCAAACATTGCACTGTACGATAGTGTCTCAATGACACACACACACACACACACACACACACACACACACACAGTGAGAGGTCACTACATGATTACCGTGCTGACCGAGGTGCTGTAAATTTCCATTGTCTTCTGGTTAAAGTCTATAACCAGCTTCAGGCAGTGGGTTTGATCATGTTGTTAAGGTTTATTTACAGCTCATTGTGTCATATGTGATGTGAAGAGGTGTAAGATTAGAGGACGAACCTCTCATACCAGACAGCTTTCACAAGTTCACGAGCGTGTGACGCTCTCTGGCACTGTAGGGTCGACATGTACAGGAATTTGTCTTGGTGTGTTGGTGCAAAATAACAATAGAGAAGAAGCATAAATATAAGAAACAAAGGTTATAAAATAATAATAATGATAATAAAAGCAATAATACATTTACAAAAAAACAAGCAATTGGATGTAGACAAGAATAGAGATGAATTTACACTAATGCAGGATGTGCAAAGTGGCCAGTGCAAATATACAATTAGAAATATTTTATATATTACAACTGAAAGACTAAATGAACTGTTCATTAGTGCCTGATGTAGAATAGTGGACCAGAGTGAGGAAGGAAGGTATAACATTAGTGTAATGTATCTGAGCAGAGTATACATCTGTACATACTATACATCTGTACATACTGTACATCTGTACATACTGTACATCTGTACATACTGTACATCTGTACATACTGACTATACATCTGTACATACTGTACATCTGTACATACTGTACATCTGTACATACTGACTATACATCTGTACATACTGTACATCTGTACATACTGACTATACATTCTGTACATACTGTACATCTGTACATACTGTACATCTGTACATACTGTACATCTGTACATACTGACTATACATCTGTACATACTGTACATCTGTACATACTGTACATCTGTACATACTGACTATACATCTGTACATACTGTACATCTGTACATACTGACTATACATCTGTACATACTGTACATCTGTACATACTGTACATCTATACATACTGTACATCTATACATACTGTACATCTGTACATACTGACTATACATACTGTACATCTGTACATACTGTACATCTATACATACTGTACATCTATACATACTGTACATCTATACATACTGTACATCTACACCTGGACAGATCTGAGTTTTCTTTTTTAAGAAATATGTTATTTAAAAGTTTTGATGGAAAGCTGATGACACTCGCGGAGCACTCGGATGATGACGCAGCTCAAAGTACAGTAGCATGAACCTGATGCTGTGTTCACATGTTTACAGTAAATTATGAGTGAGGACAGGCAAGAACATGATGAACAGCATGATAGGCCTTCATGCGTTATATGGTTGGATAGAACTTTTGATTTCCTGTAATGAATTAGGAATACAGGCTCCTGATTCACCTCTTCATGAATGAGAGTACAGTAAACTCCTGAATGAGCAGGAGGCCTTGGATGATGAGCACAGTTTCATTTTTTTGGTGCTGGAGTATAAACCTTTAATAACATGTTTAGTTGTGTGTGTGCCTGTCATTGTTACATACCTGCCTCTCGAGTATTTTGGCAGTATGAATGGATTCCTAGGTGTGGCAGATTATGTTAGAAAAAGGTTTCCTGTTTAAGATTGTGACCTTGTGCAAGGATTAATTATATAATGAACAACATTTAGTGGATCCTACACTTGGAAAAGAGCCTTAAAAAACTCAAGTTTTGGCGGAAGACCGAATAGAGTGAACTGTTTGGTGCAAACTGATCTTTTTTAATCGGACAGTGCATGGCTGGTTGAAATACACATGCAGTACGAACCCCAAAACGTGCCTTCTATACACACACAGACACGTATAGATGGAGTTAGTGGCAGTGGCACTGTGTCAAGTCAGAGATGTGCTGGAGAAAAGAGAACTGAGGGGAAAAGACAGCGTTAGCTTCTAAGTAAGACTGCTGTTGTGTACATATGGGAAATGTAGTTACCAGTTATTACAGGTATTAGTGCAGGCGTTATGTGCTTATGTTTACACTTCCATTTGGCACTCAGCTGCTCCTATGTCCGTGTTGGTCAGCATCACCGCAACATGTCTGTGTTGCTGTGTACGGTCAGTGTGAGGTGGCCCTTTTTTATGGGATAGCTTGTGTGTGGTTTTGGAAATAATATCGTATTAGCACTTTGGTTAAATAACCACATGGCTGTCATTGTGTTCAAATGACATTGGACCTGTTAAGCAGTAAATAATACTATTATAGAAACATGAGCAGTGCGGTGAGAACCAATAAATAAATAAATAAATCAAGTGGCCTCGGATGATATGTTGATCTTGAAGCACCCCTGGAATATAGAAGTGCTTTAAAAACCAGGCGTGTGTACAGCGTGTGCATTTTTCTTTGCCATTGCTGTGTCCTCGGAACAGAGAGCATGTGGTCCCCCTCC
>NC_083475.1:5693833-5833833 GCF_030014155.1 Tachysurus vachellii
ACACCGTAAATTTAGGTCATCAGTTTAAGCGAGAAAATATATATTCTTTTATGTCAGTCAGTCACAGTACACAGAGAATTCCATTGAGGAGTACATACAGGAAGCACTAGTTCATGGAACATACAGTATGCAGGTAAAACTGGACTCTTCTTTGTGGGGGTAAAAGGTGGTGGTCTGCATCCAATCAGTTTGTGGTTTTTGGATGCGTTTTTGAAAGCTAAATGGTGTGGTAAAATATGCAATCAGGGAGCACTGCTGAGATGTTTAAAAATTTGCTGTTGTTATTTGTTTGAAAGTATTTAGGCCCTCTTAAATAAATACGAGGCGCTAATGGCAGGTGAACTTTCTTTAATCACTGACTGTGTGCTCATCTTAGGCAGTGGTGTGTGCTCATCTGATTGCTTTAAAAGTTCTTTAAAAAATGTCCGAATACCAACAAAATACCAACAAAAAAAATACAACTGAAGGAAAGGAGGGTGTACTTTCTTTCCCCTATGACTGTCAAATCTGAACCATGAAAATGTCTTTGTCACCAATATTTTTCAAGTCTCTCTGGGACAAACTGACATCTGGGATGGAAGGCGTACTTTTCTGTCATCTAAGATCATAATGTTAGAAAGGCTACCTCTCCCAGTGGTGTGAAATCAACAAGTTCATACAAGTAGCATCATACATGTGCTTGTTTTTCTATTTCTCCTGCAAGATTACTTTATTTTTTAATGGTTAGCCAACAGCTACTTTTAACTTCAAATTCAAATAAAAATTACAAAGCTGAAAGTTAAATTAAAAGCATTCCTAATGAACAAGCCAGAGGCAACAGTGGCAAGAAAAAACTCCCTGGGACAATATGAGGAAGAAACCTTGAGAGGAACCAGATTCAAAAGGGAACCCATTCTTATCTAGGGGGTTTTACACCTGGTCACTTCATGCGTTTTCTGTGATCGGATAGCTATTCGATCATAAAAAGACCAGGTGTAAATGCCCTCCGAAACGTTTTTGAGACGGATATAAATTCGATCGGGTGGTCTGGGACGCATTTCAGATGAAACTGGACAGGTGTAAATGAATGTGGTTGTTCAAGCCACATACAGTACGTCAGCGCTATACTCCTCCCAAATGGAAGTACGTCACTCGCAAGTGACTCACGAGTCGTGCATCACGCCAGAAACAAATAAATGTAAATGCTGTTTTTTGTAACATAAGCGGGAGTAGAAAGATGGGATTGATATCCGATTCGCCGAGACGCATTTATGTGGCCTAATGTAAATGGAACAGTTTTAACAAATCAGATAGCTATCGGATCAGAGAAAACACATGAAGTGACCAGGTGTAAAAAGGTGACAAAAGGGAGTGCAATTTTAAATCAGTTCCTTTCTACAACTTTATATATTCAAGTGTAATTTTGTAAGGAGATTTTGAGTATGTTATAAATATGAGCATCAGTCTAATTACTGAATTAATTATAGATTTAATTTAAATTCTTCCTCCCAAAGCCATCAAATGTTCATTGATGCGACCCGAGCAAAAAACCAACTGGATCAACAGTAAATCGAAGCCACTGCCATGGTGTTCAAGCGTTAGTATCCACAGTCTATTCTATTCTCTAGACTATGGAGCATGGAGCATCCATAGCAGCAGTTAGCGACCAACTGGTGAAACTGTGACGATCCAATTGAGGATTCTTATACTGGGATATAAGCCCCATAACACCCTAAAGTGATTATTACACTTGTGGCAGCAGTGAGAGAGCTGTGTGTGGATGTTTAGGGGTTTATTTCTCATACATAATCCATAGGCACTATAGCTTTGAAGCGCTTTTTTACTCACTCTCACTCACTCATTTTCTACCGCTTATCCAAACTACCTCGGGTCACGGGGAGCCACGGGGAATCTTAACAGCCCACTTATGTCTATAATCCATCTTCTTAAAGAGTCATTATAAAAAAGAAGGAAGTCTTGGGAAAATATTCTTGACTGATCCTCTTGGAAATAACATGATGGGGCTTGATATTGATGAGTTTACGGAGTTCTCACTCTCTCACTCACCTTCTACCGCTTATCCGAACTACCTCGGGTCACGGGGAGCCTGTGCCTATCTCAGGCATCATCGGGCATCAAGGCAGGATACACCCTGGACGGAGTGCCAACCCATCTCAGGGCACACACACACACACTCTCATTCACTCACGCAATCACACACTACGGACAATTTTCCAGAGATGCCAGTCAACCTACCATGCATGTCTTTGGACCGGGGGAGGAAAGCGGAGTACCCAGAGGAAACCCACGAGGCACGGGGAGAACATGAAAAATCCACACTCACAAGGCGGAGGTGGGAATCGAACCCCCAACCCTGGAGGTGTGAGGCAAACGTGCTAACCACTTTAATTTTTTTTAATTTGTTATCTTTTACTTCTCTGCTGCTCTCTTCACCAGTGCTTTCATTCAAAATAAAAGTCCTTTCAAAAATACAATATGTCCCATTATTTCCCATTCCCAAAATACAGGATAATACCTTTAAAAAATCCACTAATACTTACTCAGCACAAACAGTATTTTCATACATTTAGTGCTTACATTTTCATGGTTATTCACTTTCATAAGCTCAGCACAAACTAGCTTACACTGACTCTATTTCCCTTGCATACCTGCACACACACCTTTCTCTTTCTTTCTCATACAAACAACTCTTTTTTGCCTGTCTTTTTTTCAGTGCATTGCACTGAATTCTATATTATTAAACATCTTATTAACTTTTATTATTGTGATCTTGTAAAAAGCCAAACTATTCAGAACTAAGTTTTCAATAAATGTTCTCAAATGAATCAATGTTTTAATATGTTTTTTTATTCATGTCTTGCAAAGTTTCATTTATAATTACATTAAAAATAAATGAATTAATTAAAGTTACAACGAAACACCTACATTTCTGGTATGGGCCTGCATTCCCAGTGCTTCCTGTATAAACCAGTTCCTCTAAACCAGTAACATTAACCAGCAATCTAAAGGCAGTAACAATTTGGCCACAGCACCATTAAACAACAGTCAAGAAACTGTAGCCTTTTCTTTGCTCTGTGAGTTTATTCTGCATTGACTGGATTCAGTTCAGTTGCTGGTTCACTTACCTCTCAATTGAAGGGAAAGTCCAGGAATATAAAGTGGAACAAATCCAATTTATCTGTGTTTCAGTTTCACAAGCGGGCTCTTTTTTCCTCTGAGGCCTAATTACTACTATTACTTTAAAGTCATGAGACTTCAGCAAAATTACACCCATGTGCTTCCTTTGGTGTGGTAATATGGTTATTATTATTAATGTTGTTGTTGGTGATGGTGGTGGTGGTTCTAAATAAAAACTAGGTTCTGGTGGAAAAGAATATTGGACTTCTCTTAGAACCCATGTCATCCTTAGCACACATTACCATTGTTCCTATATCGATGTCCCAATGTCATAAGGTAAAACAACTGTCTTTATGAATTATTGATAAATTCTATAATGTCTGTTGACTCCTTGATTCCACTACCCAAACTCCCCACAGCAATGAAGACAAAGAATTAATGTTTAGCAGGGTGTGTTGATATTATAGATTTGCAGAAGATATTGTACCTGGTTGTGATGTCCAACTCTAATTCCTTTAGAGCATTCTACAGACTGCCCAGTTTCATCTAAAGTCTTTTCTGATTCTGTTATATTGCACAATGTTGTGTTTTCCTTGCTCCCAATACACTTGATTCAAATGAACAGTGAAGAGTTTAAGTTGGTGAGTTAGAGAACTTAGAGTATCATCCCCAGCAATTGTCATGCAAATCCCCCTTCAGTGTTCTATTCAGTGTTCTATTTTATTCTAGTCATGTCACCACCCGATTTCTCACTGGTTTATTGCCATAGTGTTTTGTTCTCCGTGTTTTGGGGATCATAGTGTTTTTTTTTTATCTATTAAAACAGCTCTCTGTGTATCCTTTATGTTTAAACCTTTTTACTTATTTTCAACATTTTCTGGTTTCCCTGATTTCCTTGTGTCTTCCTGGGAAAACTCTGCTTGTTTCTTAGATTTATGACCATTTAAATGCATGTGATAACACCGATATCTTATTGATTGGCCAGTGCTTTGTACTGTGACAATGATTTTCGGATGTGTTTTAATAAACACACCAATCTTACAGTATGTGATTGTGTTTTGTCTTTTCACCTCAACACAATCTTGGGCAAGCAGATTGTCTAAACCAAGAAATGTCAGATTCCGATATTCAAATTGATTCAATAATCAAAAGGTTATTTTCATAATATTTTCCTATACAATGCTAATCTCATTCAGATCTTTGCCCCAGATAAGAAAATTCTTGAAAAATGAACTCCACAGTGGGCATCTAGACTACCCTGCATACAGAGCCTAACACAAGGGCACAGCTTGGGATTCTGGTGAACCTGATGTCAAAGTCTCCTGCATTCTGGTGTATTTGTCATGCTCAAAGTCTTACTTTTTAACCTGATATATATCTCTCTTCTTTTTTAGTTACTCAGGTCATCCCTCTCATGGAGAATTTAACACTGTAGGTTACAAATTTTTTACAAAACGTGAGTGGGATGTGGTCTACATAACTGACGTTGTCCAGACCAGGAATTAAACAATTGTATATTCCTGGGAAACAACTGTAAACATTAGAATTATGATATTGTGTCCCCAACTCGCTCAAAATAAGTCCATATATTTTAAGTTCATATATTTGACCTATATTGAAGGGAAATTTCCCTTTCACCAACAGGAATAATAGAATTTCAAGAATCGTGTGAATACAGTGTCTGTCAGTTTAGTTTCATAAAATGAATCCAGAAATTTAAACATGACATAGGTGGGGCTGTGTGTTTAATGATTGAGACTTTACGTATACAGGGACTGAAACACTTTTCTCCAACATTTCCACCAAGTTAGTTGAAGCCAACAATAGTTATTTATCTGCAATGTCACAGAAAATTAGTTACCTACACAAGGGACATGCTGCTCTCTCCAGAAAAGCCGGCTTTGTTCACTCCATACTGAAGGAGCTGAGGAGAAAGTACAGAGGCTGTAGAGTTGGAGTGAAGGTTAAAACCAAGCTTAATGGCTAAGCAGTAAAATACAAGCCCTCTGTTCCATTAATTGTCATGGGGAATGTGAATTGTCTTACCAACAAGACCGACAAGTTGGCTGCACTTGTCAGGAGCAACAGGATTTATATTGAGTACTGTGTTTCTCTGAAAATTGGTTAACCCAAAACACTCCGAATGCTAATGTGGATCTACCAGGATTCATCACAGTAAGAGAGGATAGAGATGTTAAACACAGTGGCAAACTGAAAGGAGGGGGGCTTCCACTGTTTATTAACACCAGATGGGACCATGGACATACTACGGTGAAGGAGAAGGTGTGTAGCTTGTAGCTTGATTCAGAGACTACTGGTTACCACACAGTCTCCTGGGGCAGAGGCTTCGAGGCCACTGATTGGATCATCCTGCAAGGGTCACACAGTGAAGATATTGAGAGGGCCACACACTGCACTACTGACTCCCTGAACTTCATATCTAGGAATGTCAAGGAAATCCTTAACAGTGAGAAGAGGGCAAGGGATCATAAAGAACAGAAGCGTGTGCAGGGGGAACTCCGGGTCAGCTTGAGAGTAGCAAAGAAGCAGTACAGAATGAGGGTCTAGCAGAAGCTGCAGAACAACAACATGAGGGACGTCTGAGGGGGCATGAAAAATATCACAGGCTGCAATAGGAAAGGTTACAGCCTTGTTGAGGCAGTGTTATTAGACTAAACCTGCTCAACCTATTTTTTAATAGGTTTAATAGCAGTGGTAAGAGAACCCATGTGAGGAAATAACTTCACCAAGAGAGTGAGTATGCAGGGAGAAAAGAAGAGGACCAAGTACTGAGCCTTGTGGGACACCAGTGGAGAATCTTCATGAAGCAGAGGTCACTCCCCTCCATGTTACCTGATATGAGCATCCTTTTAGATAGGATGCAAACCATTCCCACTCTGATCCTCAAATCCCAAGGCTCCTGAGGGTGGATAAAAGTGTCTTGTAGTTGACCATATCAAACACTGCTGAAAGGTCAAGAAGGATGAGGACGGATGACAGTTTGGCTGATCTGTCTCATGTAGTCTCTCATGAGACATCCAAAAGGGCTGTCTCTGTGGAATGAGCTGCTTTAAAGCCAGACTGGTTGGGATCTTGGGTTGGGATCTGCTTGGAAGTTGTTCTGTGAGAGATAGACAGACAGTTGATTATAGAAAATACATTCAAGAATTTTAGAAAGAAACGAGAGAAGTGATACCGGTCTGTAGTTACTGATGTCTGATGGATCCAGAGCAGGTTTATTTAGGATGGGAATAACCCTTGCTCTCTTGAAGGTAGTTGGTACATGACCAAATGCTATGTACTGTATCTATTGATGATAGTGGTAATGAAGGGCAGAAGGTCTTCCGAGATGGTCTGGAACATAGTGGAAGGGAGTGGATCCAATGGACAGGTGGTAGGATTGCAAGACTGGATGAGTTGTAAAATCTCTTTTGCTGCTACAGTTGAGAAATCCAACAACAAAGGTGTAAGGGAATCCATACTGTGAGATGTAAGTGCAGTTGGAGCAGTTAAAGTCCTGCAGATTTTCTCAATCTTCTCATAGTAGAAAGAAGCAAAGTCTTCTGCAGTCAGGGAGGATGAAGTAGGTGGAGCCGGGGTGTTGAGTAGAGCAGAGATGATGTTGTGGAGCTTCCGAGGGTCTTGTGCTGAAGCTTCAAGCTTTTCCTTGTAGAAAGTCTTGGCAGAAATCACATCTGAGGAGAACTTGGCCAGGAGTGTACGGTAAGCATCAAGGACTGCATCAAGTTGTGATTTCTTCCACTTACTATTAGATGATCTTAGCTCTCTTTGATTGTTGCGCAACACATCTGAAAGCCCAGACCACAGGTCCACTACACTTAAGATCCACTACAATTTGCATACCAGGCAAAGTTGAGTGTAGATGATGCCATTCTCTATCTACCACATAGAACTTATCTGGACTTATCCAGGAGGCACTGCAATGAGAATTTTTCAGATTTTTCCAGTGCCTTTAACATCATTCACCCCCCATTTACTAAGAGATAAGCTGGATAGAATGGGAGTGAACTTAAGCCTGGTGAGATGCATCACAGACTACCTCACAGATAGACCACAGTATGTCATGCTGAATGGGTGCATTTCAGACACTGTGGTCAGTGACACTGGAGCATCACAGGGGACTGTAATCTCTCCAGTATTCTTCACCCTATACACATCAGACTTCCAGTACAACTCTGAGCTCTGCCATATTCAGAAATATTCGGATGACACTGTAATAGTTGGCTATGTCATGGATGGACAGGAGGGGGAGTACAGGTGCCTGATTGAGGACTTGTGAGGTGGTGTACAACCAACTATCTGCAGATGAACACCTCTAAGACCAAGGAGATGGTGGTGGATTCTTAAGTACCTTAGGGCTGCAACTACAAGTATCTAGGGCTGCAGCTGGATGATAGGCTGACCACAAACATGCATACTTTCCTCAGAGACACCCAACTCTCGGACAGAGCCAGCTATGCTTCCTTAGGAGGCTTGCATCCTTCAACATGTGCAAAAAAATGCTACACATCTTCCAACAATCTGTGGTCGCTAGTGTACTTTAAGTGTGCTGCAAGGAAGCTGCAAAAAAAAAGATGTGGCATGACTGGGCAGACTGGTAAGGAAGGCAGGATCTGTAGTCAGAACAGAGCTGGACTCACTGGTGACAGTAGCAGAGAGAAGGACCCTAGACAGACTGCTCTCCATCATGGACAACACCCACCACCCTCTGCACAGCATATACACCAGGCAGAGAAGTGTGTTCAGTGGTGGACAGCTGTCTCTTTTATGCTTGACTACAAGACTGAGGAACACTTTTGTCCCCCTGGACATTAGACTGTTCACCTCTCAGGTATGGCAGGGTGGAAACATACAAACTGAGTAGTGACTTTTCATCTGTACTTACTTGTCTATTTGCTGCTACTAGACTTCTACTTTTTTGTTATTGCTACATTTTTTTAGAGGTTTACACATTTTATTATGTATGTGTATGTATCCATCCATCCATCCATCCATCCATCTTGCTAAGAAAATGCTTTTTCTAAATCAAGTACACGAATATGCGTTGTTTCCTCTACGGAGTAAATTGTGAACAAATCAATGAATTTAAGTAAGTATACATATGTAAAATATAATAGTACAGAAAGTTAAATGATATTATTTGGTTGATAGTGTTTTGACCAATAATTATATTATTTTTACAGCAATAAATACTAGTTTAATTAGACAATTTTAATTAAAAAAATTCAGAAATTGAATACAAAGCATATTATGTTCATTTATAATGACAATACAACTCTCCATGCATTTTTATTATAAATTCTCCTCGCCTGCATTTCAAATAATTACTGAAATTTTATTAGTCTTTTTATTCTATGAAAAATCTTTTTCAGCAATCATATTGAAAATATGTTGTCCTTCATTTTCCATGTCAACATCAAAAGACTCAAACATATCTTTGTTAAATCTGCATTTCCTTTCATGTTATATGGCATTTAGCAAAAGCAAAAAAAACATTTTACATAAATTAATCTAACAAGGACAAAGGATTAAATCATAAAATCATACACCAAAATAAAGACAATTAGTTCTGAAATACAATTTATTACAAACAAAATAAAAACAAAGTATAATTTGGTTTCATTCCTGATTTACACATTTGGAGAGTTATCTGAAATTATCTAAAAATTAAAATAAATTTATTTTAGTGTTACTGATTTCAGTGACCAACAAACATTTGAAACATTTGAGTAGTTCAACAGCAAAGTAAAAGTAATGGAAGTGTGTGAGAAGAAAAGGTTTTACACTTTACCAACCCTGAATTGTGTAAAATTACTGACACAGTGGATGATGAGCTGCAGATTTACATAATTAGCAGTGACATTAAAAACTCTAACTTTGTATTTATGATGGCAGCTAAACTCTGACTGATAAACAATGACAAAATGCACCTGTTGAAAATGTAACTTGAATTTGCACAGTCCCTTTGATGCTTTTTTCCTTTCATCAGATTCCAATTACCCTTTTAGCTCAGAATATGACTTCTCTGGCTATGGATGTGGGCGCCATCCTTCAAATGACTATCAGAGTCAAATCTGGCATCATGATGAAAAGAACAGTCTGTACAACAATTCTCCATCTCTCTCTCTCTCTCTCTCTCTCTCTCTCTCTCTCTCTCTCTCTCTCACCCCATGTCTTGTTCTCTCTCTCATTCCTAGTTGAACAAGGTTTATAGCCTTCTATTTATTTTTGTGATAGATACAGCATTAAGGCCTGTAGCATTTCCTTCTTTTGCACAAGAGCCTGGTGCAGGTAATCCACCTGAGATGATAAGATAATTTCCTTGAAAGGCATTCCTATGCATCAAGAGTACAAAAATCTAAACCTGGCACATGGCCTCCACCTAGTGGTAGAAATATTTTCTGTATGCACTTTGTAATCTAACAAAACTGATCATTTAAATGGTAATGCAAACTAAGTAAGGTTCACTGACTTGGGGAAAAGTGTATATGAGTTCACTTGTGTTTGGGAGAAACATTTCAGAAAGTTTCATGTTCCACTCTTTGAAATTAAGTGGGAAATGATATTGTATTTCTAATAAGGACTAATATTTTTTTTATTTATTATCAAGACTCTAGGAAAAATAGGTACAAACTTTAAGGGTTATACAGTCTGGTTTTATGTCTAACAATATAGTAGCATTACTTTCTCAGTAAGAGCTCCAGACTAAAACCAAGAGGATAAAAACCACTGGCATTGAGATGCGTGTCCCTGTGCCATCCAAATATTCTTTTTTTTTTCCATTCTGTTCTTTTCCAACAATACAATATAAACTACCTAACTCTAAAACTGCCACAAGCAAATTGTGTGTGACACAAAAAAAAATTGGAACGTTTTGTTTGCAAACATCATAAAAAAGCCTGTTCACATATTTGGAGTTTGGTTAATGCACACATTAAGCTTAGCAGAACTGTCATCAACCTATAAAGATTTCTCAACATTATAGTAGCTGTGTTGTCTTTCTCTAATAGGACAATATTTTGACATTTTTGTAATAGAACAAAATCTGTGTGTGAACAGGATTATGTTTATTATTTTTAAATTGTTTAGAAGAATACAAATGGTTAAAATAATGATTTTTATTTCTTGGATTTTATCAAGAGGCTTTTAGATTCTTTTACATTCTAAAAGTATTTAAAGGTTAAATATGCTCAAAGGTGATAAGCGGTAGAAGATGAATGAATGAATGAATGAATGAATGAATATGCTCAAAGGGAAATTCACATACATACATACATATATATATATATATATATATATATATATATATATATATATATATATATATATATATATATATATATATATATATATATATATATATATATATATGTATAAATATATTATATGTTTTATATATATATAAAACAGATATATAAAAGATATGGAAGTGGGGGATTATATTCATTGTATTTGGGATTGTTCTGTGATTAGAACTTATTGGTCAAAGGTTGTTCGATATATTTTGAATAGAATATACTATACTACTGTATATATTCTACTATATATACTACAACAGCACACCATGTGTGTTTATATATAATATATAAAATATTGTTCAACATAATGATACATATTCCCAAAGAATCTCTGCCAGAGGAGAACTTCCTTCATGAGGCCCAAGTACATAACCTAAAATTACACAAAAACCGGGTGAAAGGAACATTTTTCTTCTACAGATTGTGCTCCAATTGCCCTTTGAGTACTGCACTTACATAGTGTGTGTTCTAGAATCAATGAAAATATTGAGTCAGGATAAATGATCACCTCATTTAGAAAAGTTTGCAAGAATAATGTAGAATTTTGAGTCCATACACCATTTTCATATATTTATAGTTCCCTCTAGTGGTGAAAGAGGTGGTTTTCCATCTACCATCTTCTTGTATTTATAATATAATATTCATTCATTCATATCTCAGGCGTCATCGGGCATCAAGGCAGGATACACCCTGGACGGAGTGCCAACCCATCGCAGGGCACACACACACTCTCATTCACTCACGCAATCACACACTAGGGACAATTTTCCAGAGATGCCAATCAACCTACCATGCATGTCTTTGGACCATGGGAGGAAACCGGAGTACCTGGAGGAAACCCCAGAGGCACGGGGAGAACATGCAAACTCCACACACACAAGGTGGAGGCGGGAATCGAACCCCCGAACCTGGAGGTGTGAGGCGAACGTGCTAACCACTAAGCCACCGTGCCCCCCATAATATAATATAATATAATATAATATAATATAATATAATATAATATAATATAATATAATATAATATAATATAATATAATATAATATAATATAATATAATAGGGCCTGTTTTATTTAGATTGTAGTATCTTCACATTGTTCCTGTATTGCAGATCCTGGTGACAAGGAGCAGATACATTTTTTGGGTAAGAGCATTACATTTATATTAGTAGATGCAGGAAAAATACTCCTGCAGAAAAAAAAGTCTCCTGTTCAAATTTGAACATTTCCCCAATGTACACCTTTACTGGCTCTTCTCTAGAACTTGTAGTCTAAGAACTTGACAGTCCAGATAGTAAAATCCTAAACTACTATAACCTTTTAAATGTTTATTCAAATGTACATTATCAAAATACTTTATAAGACATTTTTATAAATAGTTGTACTTATTGAAATACTAAATATATTTATAAATGTTTATCACAATGTTTAGTGATTTTAGTGCTTTTTAGTCATTTCCTACTTTTCCCATTGTTTGACACAGTGATGAGGGCTTGCTAAATACATTTACACAATTTAGGCTTGCTAAATACATTCTTTTGCATAAAGTTGAAAAAATGTAAGGGCAGCAGGGCACAACCAGATGTCATTTAGTAGTTCCAATGTATACTGGGATAACAAAACGTCTTGTCTTGTATTGGTTGTCAAACCAAAACAGTGTGCAAAAAATCACAGAAGTCAAACAACATTTGAAGATATAAAAGTAAGATCATTTTAACATTGTGAAAAAATTCAATAGGTTTCAACTCTGCGTTCAATGAGGCAAAATAAGTATTTAGTATTTTAATCTACAATCTCTTATCTTAATGCATATATAGCATGTACTTAATATATTATATATATAATATTAATATTAATATATATATAATATATATTATATAATATTATTATATATATAGACATAAATTTACACAATGCCCTTTTATGATATTATTTACTGCAGTATGAGAGACATATAATAAAAACAGACGGGTGTACAGTATCTGCTGCTGTTTTCTAGATGGCAGGACATGATGTAATAAGGGGCAAGTCAATAAGAGGTGTGGCTAGGAGCTATCACTATAGATTTATTAGACTGATGAAAAGATGAGAAGGAAGGAGTGATGGAGAACCTGTCTGTTGGATAATCCTGTCGTGAGCAAGTTCGCAGATAAGATCAAGAGGATACTTACCCATAAGGTACAAAAATAATACAAATAAATAGACAGATTGATAAACCACCTTTTCTTTCATGTTCTTACTGATAAGATATAATTTATTCATGTTAATAAATGATTTTATTTATAATAATTAAGTCAGATGAAACAGGGGAAAGTTTAGACTGTCAGCTTTCATACCATTTATAAGGTTGATGGGAACTGGTGTTTACTGGCTTTTATCTTTCTGAATCAGTTCAGTACATTCACCAAAAGATTCGGCTCAAAGAGTCAACTCAATCTTGAATGAAAGTGAAAGTGCCCCTCCCTCAGTCCTGACTACATTTTAATGGAGCTTATCGTAACGTTAAAAACATTCTTTAACGGCAAGCAGAAGCGGTGCTATTAATGTCACACAACAAGGACTACTGAGTAAAGATGAGTGATTTATTTAAATTTATATAAAAAGAATAATCGTGTAAAATCAGCTGTAGGAAATATTAGCTGGTGTCCCTTCAGTCTACTTTTCACTAGGGGATTTAGTCTTGGTTTTATTCTTTAACGTTTGTGGCTCTTCTCTGTATTTCTTTGTAAATTCCAATCTGTTCTGGTGATTGTTACTGCTGACGTGTGGTTTTCTTACTGTTGTCTGCAATATATTTCTGCTTTCTAGATCTTCTTCAAGGATTTGTTTGTTATTGTTTCACCCTTGCCCTGTGGATTGTTGGAGATGTCACTGACTATTCCTTTACATTTACAGCATTTGGCAGACGCCTTTATCCAGAGCGATGTACAAAAGTGCTTAAGTCTCTATCACTAAACGAATTAACTCTGGTTCACTAGGTTACAAACTTAAGTCTAAAACACTGTTAATATTGTTTTTTTTTTTTTTAATACACACATACAACAAACAGGGAAGTTGTCTTCATAGGTAGACCTGCCAGCAGTTGCAGTAGTCCAGTCTTGAGATGACAAAAGACTGAACAAATACCTGAGCAGCCAGTGTGGACAAAAAATTCCTACTCCTTCTAACATTGCAACATGCAAGGAAAAGGACGGATGATTGTCCATGGTTACCCCAAGGTTGCGAGCTGTGGCTGTCATATCGTTATGCACGGATATTGCAAGATCATGACCTGGGAATGAATCACCTGAGATGAACAGCAGTTCAGTTTTGCTAGGATTGAGCTTTAACTGATGAGCAGTCATCTATGATGATGTTTCTGCCAGACATGCTGAGATCCGATCAGAAGCTGTGGTATCTGTGGGTGAGAGAGAGAAGATAAGTTGTATATCATCAGCATAGCAGTGGTAAGAGAACCCATGTGAGGAAATAACTTCACTAAGAGAGTGAGTATACAGGGAGAAAAAAGAGGACCAAGTACTGAGCCCTGTGGGACACCTGTGGAGAGTCTGCGTGGAGCAAATGTCACTCCCCTGATATGAGCGTCCTTCCAGGTAGGAAGCAAACCTGATCCACAAATTCCAAGACTACACAGTTCTTACAATGTTTTTGTCAGCTGTTGTTGTTTTCATTGGCTGATGTGTTTGGTCCCTTTACTTCAGTGTTTTATTTCATTCAATGGCTCTGAAGGATTTTACCTTTTTACACTTTTTTTTTTTTTTTTTTTTGCAATCAATCTAACAGGGAACATTTTGGCAACAAACAACACGTCAGTTAAATATTCCAATATTTTGATCACTTGAAAAACGGGAGGTTCAAACAAAAGGTGGCCTAATGGCCTAAGTTGTCTAAGTTATTGTGAAGTTTAACTGCACATATGATTTTATGCTTTCTAGGATTATGATGCTTTCCAGAAGAAGAGTGACAGCTGCTCTTCAAGACTCAGCTATATGTTTGTGCATCATATACTATTATTCAAAGATGCAGACTCCTGATCTGGACACAGATATTTTTTTCCCACACACAAGCAACTGGTAAACTTTTATATCCTTGTATTTTATTGTATTTAATTTTCTGTTCATCTACACATTGTGTATGGTCAACAGTATGTGGACATCTGACCATCTTGCCATTTGCCTGCAGAATAAGTATTTATTAAAAGTGCACCTCCTGTCTGTGGAGGCATGGTATCCAACATAGATTTGGAGCACAACATTGTCCAAGATCAAAGTCACTATATTCACCCCAAAGAATATTAGAATTTTAAAGAAAATTAATGTGGGCCCTTTAGAAAGGACACATCAACTACATAATTTTTGGCATTTTCATTAGCAATTATCATTGCTAATATTGTGGTTCTTCAAACACTGGAACAATAAAGTGGAAAAAAAAAAAACAGATGCATTGCACCTCAGTAAATTTGTAGAAAATCTTGGGCACGCTAAGTTGTGAAATATCATAATACCTATTGACAGTTGCTCTTTCTGTGAAACATCTAGTTTGAAGTATGATAGGGTAAACTGTGTCACATTTTGCACAGTTTGAGAGAATTCTCATTGTTGCCTTTGAATAAATATTCAGCAGAGGCTTAGAAAGCCAGCTTCTGCACTAAAAGCTTAAAATTCTAGAAAGAACAGCATGTCAGTATTGCCACTCATTTGAGAAATGAGGTAGCACAGTGACATCAAGAACGGGCTTTTTCTTTAAAATCTATAATAAGAATAAGAAAAAAACAATAGAATAAGAAGAAAACGTATCAACGATGCCGACAAAGAGACCTACGGCAATATTAATGGAGCTGCAAAAATATTTGACAAATACTTATTACTCTGCATGTAATAACAACCTATTGTTTTCTTCAGACCTTCAGATCTTTCTTATAAATAGCATCCAAGCAATTCAATCACATCAAACCATGTGGCAAAATGTATTTGTGAATTTATATTAAGTTGTTAATTCCAAGAGGATTTGTTGATACACGATAAAAACACCATTTACATTGTAAAGCATGATGATGAGAGCATTTCCATTTCCATTTACTTAAGGGCTGCTTTTTTTCGGTCAGGATAGAATCATGATTAGCTACAAATTACAACCAATTTTAATGCAAAACCCTTAGATGTCTGCTAGTAACACGAAGATGAAAATAATTTTACCTTTCAGCTTAACAAGGACCCTATATGCAGACATTCAGATCAACAAGGGAATGGCTTAACCAATAAAAAAGATCAGGTTTTTTGAATAATTTAGGAATTAATCTAATTGACAATCTGTGGGGTACCATAAAGTAGGCTGTGCTCAAATGATGCCCTTGCAATTTGAACGATTTACAATGTTTTTTCAAGAAAGAGTGATGAAATATTGCCATGTCAAGATGTGCCATGATGATAGGCCTTTATTCAAAAAGACTAAATTATGTAATAAAATCAAAAGTTGCTTCCACAAAATATTAGTTTAAAGGAGTCCACACCATAAACTAGCCCCAGGGATTGCAATCTTCTTAAAGTGACTGTGACTTCTGTGCTGGTCCCGAGCCATGATAACTAGAGAGGGTTGCATCAGGAAAGGCATAAATGAGAGCGTGCCACATTTAACCATGTGAATTGTCAATGGGAATTCCATACAGGATCGTTCGAGGCCCAGGTTAACAACGAACGCTACCAGCACTGTTGATGTACAGGTTGCTGGCAGAAATTGGACTACTGTTGGTTGACGAAGGAGAGGATGGAGAAGGGTTGGGGGACAGGGAGAGAAGAGGAAAAATGCAGGACTATAGGTCTGAGAATAGAGACTCTTAGACATGATGGAGAGAAGGAAGGTAGGATATACTATGAGTGCAGGAGACCACAGTGAAAGGGAAGCAAAGTATGCAGTATTGGAGTTTATAAAAAGACTGTTTGTATTATGTCTGTGTTATGGTGTGGATATGAAGAGACATGGGGTAGGAGTGATCCTAAAGGATAAGTTTTTGAGGAATGTTTTAGAGGTAAAAAGAGTGTCAGACAGGGTAATCAGTTTGAAGTTACCAATTGAAGGGGTAATGTTGAATGTTGTCAGTGGTTATGCTCCACAAGTAGGCTGTGAGGTAGAAGAGAAGGAAAGATTCTGGAATGAGTTAGATGAGGTGATGGAGAGTATTCCCAGATGGAGATGGAGAGAGTGGTGATTGGAGCAGACTTCAAGTGGCATGTTAGTGAGGGGAACAGAGTTAATGAGGAGTTGATGGGTAGGTTTGATGTTAACTAAAGGAACCTAGAAGGACAGATGGTGGTGGACTTTGCTAAGCGGATGTAAATTGCTGTAGTTAACACTTATTTCCAGAAGAGAGAGAAACATACATATAAGAGTGAATGTAGGAGTATGCAGATAGACTACATTCTATGTAGATGAGGCAACCTGAGAGTTTAATGACTGCAAGGTGGTGGTAGGAGAGAGTGTAGCCAGGCAGATATGGTGATGTGTTAGATGTCACTGGTGGTCAGGAAGAAGAGGATAGGAAAGATAAAAATGAAGACCAAGTAGTTAAAGTTAAAATGGAAGAATACTGTGAGGATTTCAGACAGAAGCTGAAACAGGCTTAGGGTGGTCAGGATGAGCTTAGAGATCACTGGAAAACTACAGCAGAAGTGATCATGGAAACAGGTGGGAGGGTGCTAGGTGTATAATCTGGAAGGAGAAAAGAAGATAAGGTAACATGGTGATAGACCGAGAAAGTACAGGACAGAATTCAAGGAAGAGACTAGCTGAAATGAAGTGGGACGTGGACTGGACAGAAGAAAATAAACAGGATTTCAAGAAATCACAGCGCAAAGCGAAGAGGGACTTGGCAAAGGCCAAACAGAAAGCATACAACTATTAAGAACAAGGATGAAGTAAAGAAATGTAGCAACTACAAAGGTATGAAGTTGATGAGCCACACAATAAATCTATGGGAAAAAATGGTGGAAGCTAGGCTAAGAAAGAAGTGGATATTTGTGAGCAGTAGTATGGCTTTATGCTCAGAAAGAGCATGACTGATGCAATTTTTGCTCTGAGAATGCTAATGGAGAAATACAGAGATGGTCAGAAGGAGCTACACTGTGTCTTTGTGAATTTAGACAAAGGCTATGACAGGGTGACAAGAGAGGAGCTATGGTACTGTATAAAGATGTCAGGAGTGGCAAAGAAGTACGTCAGAGTAGTTCTGTAATGCTGAATGGGTTAGAGACTGTAGCAGTGAGGAAAAGCAGAAAAGACATGACGCAGAGATGGAGGTAGCAGGGATGTTGAGGTTCACTGTAGGAGTGACGAGGATAGACAGGATTAGGAACGAGCACATCCGAGGGACAGCTCACGTTGGCTGTTTTGGGGACAAGGACAGAGAGGCTAGATTGAGATGGTTTGGACATGTACAGAGGAGGGAGATGGTTATATTGGTAGAAGGATGATGGAGGTGGAACAGCCAGGTAAGAGGTCAAGAGGGACGCCAAAGAGGAGATATATGGATTTGTTAAAAGAGGACCTGAGGTCAAATGGTGCGAGAGTAGAGGATGACAAGGATAGAGTTTGTTGTGGCGACCCTTAACGAGAAAAGCCGAAAGTAGACAACGAAGAAGAAGAAGAAGACACTGTAGCAGCTTGACCTGTGATGGGGTATTCAATATGTAGGCCAAAAAAACAACAACGAAAAAGTCCATTATTTATAATGTGTAAACAAGTAAAACTAATGTACTGTAAGAGTCATTAGTGCAGCAACAAAATAATAGTATTGTTTTTCGTTGAGTTTAAAGTAAAGCACTAGAGTTGCAGGCACAAATCTGACTCATTTTGCATTAGGGAGAAGCAGAATGGTAGGTGGCATTGTGAGGGCAAGTCCTCATCTGCGAAAGCATCGTCATTTAGCTCTCGTCTACGGAACAAGAAAGACATGCATGTACCCAGAACCCAGCTGTACCTCCATGAAGAGTGATCGGTCTATGGACGTTCCTTGGACATTTAAAGATGGAGACTGCTCACTTCTGCACAGGTAACTTCTCTTTATTGTAAAGGTCACCGCCTAAGTCACAGAGATAGTCTGGCATAAAGCTAAAAATTAATAATTATAGTATGTATTATACTGTGGTACTGTACTGTATAGCTTGTGGTTTGTGTTTTAGCAGTATTATTGATTTTATTTAAAACTGGATGCAACAGGCTCGGTTTTTAATTTCAGCGAAGTAGTTAAGTATTTATTTTAGTGGTTACATACTAGTATCATGCATAATATATCGCTTTAAACTAGGTAGAACAGTCATGTTTTTACTGAGGGTTTGCCTTTAATGGACACATTTAACTGTCTTGTTCAGTTTAGAAATCAATTCAGATATTATGTCTGGGCAGCATTTTGGCTTTCTGTGGATCTGGGATTCAAATTCACAACCCTCCTATCAGTAGTCCAATGTCTTATCTACTGATCTACCACTTCTCTACAGCACACCACACCAATGGTTCCCAGTCTCATTTAAATCTTCCAAATCCAAGACGCCCTCTATTGGATTTGAGACCTTAATAACCTCCACCTTCTTCCAACTTTTCACCCATGCAGCCCCCTCCAAGCTCAAATTATTCTCTCTATTTATTTTTTATGCACATCCATTTTGCTTGGAGGTTTCTTTTGATTACCTCGCAGCAGCAGCATGTTTATCACTATCAGGTACGACAGGTGTGTACACTCATCCAGCAGCAGCAAAAGCAGTAGTAGCATAGCAGATCTTTCCACCACACAAAACCTACCAACATCCCATTTCCATCAATAAACGCCTAAACTTTACTCAGAGTTTAATAACTGAAATGCATATTTAAGCCATGAAACTTTTCCTCCCATGCTGATTGACAGCACATCTGTCACAGCTTATCTGCCGTGCTTCACCATCTATGTAACCATTATTAATCCTCCTCCACTCCAGCAACACAGCAGCAGTGTAGCAGATCTATCTGCTATGACCAAACATACCACTCATAGGGATATGTGTATATATATATATATATATATATATATATATATATATATATATATATATATATTCACTTATTTATTTTTATTCTTATTTTTTCTTCTTCTTCTTTTTCTTCTTCTTCTTCTTCTTCTTCTTCTTCTTCTTCTTATTATTATTATTATTATTATTATTATTATTGTATA
Organism: Tachysurus vachellii; assembly: GCF_030014155.1. Classification (NCBI taxonomy): domain Eukaryota; kingdom Metazoa; phylum Chordata; class Actinopteri; order Siluriformes; family Bagridae; genus Tachysurus; species Tachysurus vachellii. The sequence goes on from NC_083475.1 coordinate 5,713,462, forward strand.
TTTATTTCTTTTTCTCTCCCTTCTGTTTCCATACTTCTGTAAAGCTGCTTTGAGACAATGGAAAACTGATAAAAGCGCTATACAAATAAATTTAATTGAATTTCTATCAATAAACACTTAAACTTTACTCTGAATGTTGTCATGAAATGAAATGTTCTAGAGTTACACTATTAGAAAGTCTCACTGGGTGTAAGTGATGAAAAGTATGGATAACATTTTGGCTGATATCAGTCTGATTGCTAAAAAAAATAGCTAATTTGTGATGTGAACAGTATTTTTTATTAGCCAGGTTAGAAATATCTTTTACAAGTTTTTTGGATATTTGGGAGTGCAAACAGAATTTCAAACTGTAGAACTGCTAAATAGCTTTGAAAGCAGAATTTTTAGGTCTTCAACTAAAATGATATGTCGATACACTATATATTCAGTCACATACTTAACAGTTATACAAAACACAATGCAATTAATTATAATATTTATATTTATATATAAAAGTATGTTTAAATTTGAGACTCTAATGTTTAAATTATGAATTATGTTTATATCAGTTGCAAATTTTGTTCACAGTGTTCTACTGAAGGCAGAAGAGAAAATAGAAAAGAACATCACAGATACAGGGTAAGAACCAACAAAAAGACAGTAACATGCTGTTATTATAAAACTCTCTGCTGTCATTAACTACAGAATGATTCCATTATAGAAAGTATACAGTAGAGAGAACATCATAAAGAACAATCTTTGATAACCTGTCAGAAAAAAATGTGATCTTAACGTCTAATAAATGAGCCCTATGTCTCCCCAAATCTTCCTACTTTCCCAATATTACAGACATGATCCAGAATCTGTGGCTATAAATGAAATCCAGAAAAAGTTCAAGTTAAATCTGATGAAATTTCGGAGTCTGCATGGAGTGATAATAAACCCGGGAACCCAAACACTCCTGAGTGAGATCTACACAGAGCTCTACATCACAGAGGGAGACAGTGGAGAAGTTAATAATGAACATGAGGTGAGACAGATTGAGGCAGCATTCAGGAGAACAATAACAGAGGAAACACCAATCAAATGCAATGACATCCTAAAGCCTTTATCTGAACAAGATGAATCCATCAGAACTGTGCTGACAAAGGGAGTCGCTGGCATTGGAAAAACAGTCTCTGTGCAGAAGTTCATTCTGGACTGGGCTGAAGGGGAAGCAAATCAGGACATTCACTTTATATTTCCACTTCCTTTCAGAGAGCTGAACTTGATGAAGGAGCAAAAACTGAATCTGATGATCTCCTTCATGTCTTTTTTAAGGAAACCATAGAAGTAGAAATGTTGAGTTCAAAAAAGGTTTTGCTTATTTTTGATGGGTTGGACGAGTGTCGTTTTCTTCTAGATTTCCAGAACACAGTTAAAGTGTGTGATGTAACTGAATCAGCATCAGTGCAGGTGCTGCTGATAAACCTGATCAGAGGGAATCTGCTTCCCTCTGCTCTCATCTGGATCACCTCCCGACCAGCAGGAGCTGATCAAATCCCCTCCGGTTTTGTGCATCGGGTCACAGAGATACGGGGGTTCAGTGACCCACAGAAGGAGGAGTACTTCAGGAAGAGGATCAGTGATCAGAGCCTGACCAATAACATTATCACACACCTGAAGTCATTAAGAAGCCTCTACATCATGTGCCAAAACCAGGCAAAACCAACACAGGACACGGACGCGGACACACTTTCTTGGTTCCCAGTGCAGCTCCAGAACCACATCATTGAATACTCTGAGTCTTTACCTCCAGATATTATTTATGCCATATGGCAGGAAGATAAAGCAGAGAGAGAAAAAGAAGTACCATGGGTTGCGGCCCTTCAGCTTTGTTCCAGTGATGATGTTTTTTCCTGCCAGCCCACCTGTTATTCCTCCTGAAGACATTCAAACTGCCCAAAAAGAAGACGCTTCCATCTGTGACATAATTACAATGAAAGAGAACGGATGGAACCCCAATAACAAAGACAAGAGACAAATGGATCCAACCACACGACGACTGATACATGAATGGAACAAACTTAGACTTGACAAGGGAATTTTATACAGACAGACAGGGCAACATAGGCAGCTGGTTCTTCCTAACTCCCTCCGGTCTCTCGTGCTCAAACACCTTCATGATGACATGGTGCATATCAGGGCGGACAAAGTTATCCAGCTGGCAAGGCAATGATTTTATTGGCCTTTCATGCAACGTGACATACTGTAGAAGATTATGTCATTCGTCAATGCCCAGGTATCAAGCAAAAGCGACCTACTGTTCCTCAAAAGGCACCAATGGGCTCAATTACAACTAGTGTGCCATTTGAGCTATTGTCTGTTGATTATGAGTACTGTATATCTTGGTTATAGTAGACCACTTTACTCGTTTCGCCCAGGCCTACCCAACACAGAACAAATCAGGCAAAAACGGTGCAGAAAAGATTTTCTATGATTTTATTCCATGCTTTGGGTATCCACAAAAGCTTCATCATGATCAGGGCCGGGAGTTCGAGAATAACTGGTTCCAATGACTTGAGCAACTGTCTGGCATTACTCATTCTCGAACAACCCTCTATCACCCACAGGGGAACCCTGTTGAGCGTCTGAATAGAACATTGCTTCAAATGCTCAGAACACTCGCAGAGGAAAAGAAATCAGAGTGGAAAGAACATATAAATGCGTCCATGCGTACATTTGTTCAAAGCACGAGGCTACGGGCTATTCCCCATGTTTTCTACTCTTTGGGAGAGCCCACGGCTACCCATTGATTTGCTCTTTAACCTTGAATCTGAGCCACAGACTGAGACCCATCAGGAATATGCACAGAAGTGGGCATCTCGGATGCAGGAGGCATATAAGATTGCCTCTGAAAATAGTAAAAGGTGTTCGGCAAAAGGGGGGCACGGTGGCTTAGTGGTTAGCACAGTCACCTCACACCTCCAGGGTTGGGGGTTCGATTCCCGCCTCCGCCTTGTGTGTGTGGAGTTTACATGTTCTCCCCGTGCCTCAGGGGTTTCCCCGGTCCAAAGACATGCATGGTAGGTTGATTGGCATCTCTGGAAAATTGTCCATAGTGTGTTCTTGCGTGAGTGAATGAGAGTGTGTGTGTGCCCTGCAATGGGTTGGCACTCCGTCCAGGGTGTACCCTACCTTGATGCCCGATGACGGCTGAGATAGGCACAGGCTCCACGTGACCCGAGGTAGTTCGGATAAGCAGTAGAAAATGAGTGAGTGAGTGTTCGGCAAAAGGGAAAAAATACTATGATCGTGGTGTCAGAGGAATCGTGCTTCAGCCAGGTAATCGTGTGCTTGTCCGCAACCTATCGAAGAGAGGTGGCCACTTGAACATGATGGTCAGGACAATCAGACACATGAAACAACAAAGACAGAAACTACACCGCATGAACAGCCAGCATCAAATATCTGACACCCTCGAGCCTGAAACCAGTGCTTCTGGGGATGAGGAAGGATATGCATGTAATCCCAGATTAGTACCAGTGTATGAAAGAAAAAGAGTAATTCCCAAACAGTTCCAGGGTGAGCCACACAGTCATCTTCGTGTCGCAGCATCAGAGTTTCACCCTGTACACTACAGGGCGGAGTCAGATAACCTTGAGACATATGAGCAGCACCCTCAGGTTGTGACATCAGAACCATCTCAAGCACTGACAGACTCGTTGCCATATGTGGAACCTCAGGAACAATTGGATGACTGCATGGTTGGTAGTGATGAGGATACTGATCTGGGAGCACAGAAGGTTGCACAGCCAGTGAATGACGAGGACGTCATCCTGCGCAGGTCTACCGGTGCAGTTAAGCCAAAGAGGTGTTCACGTACAATCAGATGGGCCAACCTACATATCAAACTTGGAGACCAACAGCCAACACGATGCATGCTTGTGTCCTTTACTCTTTCCAGACTTACCCTGTGCTTCCTGATATACACCACTATCCAGTGCCAGCAGTATGGGCATTCTAAAAAAGTCATGAAAGAATAGAAGACACTGGTCATTCTAAAACATGCACATAAAACGCATACATTCTTTAAGTGACAGCCTCAGTTCTAGATGTCCGGAGACATCTCCAAAAGCAGGGGAGAGTGTAGTGGGTCAAAAAAATGTATTTTATAAGTTTGATTCCCCTAAGTTTGAATGACCATCTGTCATTACGCTGCCACACCACTAGATGGTACATTGTGTGCACATGAAACACGCGAGGGAGATACAGTACTTCCCCCTGTTCGGCACGCTCAGTAATAAACTGACTGCCGCTGTGGAAACATCTAACTTTTGTTCTCTCGTGTTCCTCTCGTGTTTATTCTCTGATCCACAGTGCACACTGCCTGTGTATCATTTGCTGCCGGCACAGATATCCCTAGGTCTGAGGCCGGTAACACAAGACACAAGGAGATACTATGTGGAAATAATGTCACTTCCTGCGTTAGAAGCATTTGGCTTGTCCACGGGTCTTTAGGGGTTCCAGCAACACTGCATGCCAAAAGACATAAATTTTTAATTAATACTGTAGCAAAATTAACTAGGAGTAAAACCACTCTAGAAAATTAATTATTTTAATGGAAAAATTAAGAATATCAGCTTTGACAAGACAGAAGTGCTCATGCTATGACCACAGGCAGCCCCATGTAGGCAAAATGGAAAGACCTGGTATTGCCAGTGATCATTGGCAGTGGTGAACACCATCTTAGGTTTTGCATCGGGAGCATTGCATTGGCTACCTGCCAATAACCCTTGGTTAAGTTGAGTGTGGAGATTACCTGGGCCTTCCCCAGGCACTCCACGAGGTCCTCTACTCGGGGAACGGGAGTAGCTGTCAACTCAGGAATCTGGTTGAGGCTCCGGAAGTCACCACATTGATGTATGGATCCTTACGGTTTAGGGGGCTGAACAAAACTGGCAGACTGTCAGACCACCATCCCTTGTGGATCTGTGTAGAGAGAAGCAAACGCAGTCAGAACAGGGGCCGTGTTAATGTTAATGTGGTATAACTGCATGTCAGCACACTTGCCTGGACTTGCCTTGCCTACAGGACTGTGTACGAGCCTGCCACTTTGCCAGGAATTTGCAGGCAGCACTGAGGATGAGTAGCATCACCATGATGGGTCCTTGCTGGAATTCTTGTGGCTGGGCAAGCTGGTTATAGACACTTTGCTGGGCACACTGGGTCTCCTCCAGATGCTCTCTCATGATGAGTCAGACACAGTTGATTCATGCCTGCATATCCTAGACTAAGTTATTAATGGTTTGGAAGGAGGGGAAGGTTCTTCCCATGATTCTCGGGCCACATCCAGCAGGCCCCGAGGTTGCCGCCCGAACAGGAGCTCGAAAGGAGTGAAACCGTTGGAGGCTTGTGGGGTTTCCTGGATGGCAAAAAGGACGTAAGGGATCTGGAGGAGGTAACAGTTCCATCCCTTGTCATCCACCACCAACTTACATAGCATCCGCTTCAGCATCAAATAGGAATGCTCCATAAGCCAACCTGCCTGCGGGTAGTAGATGGACGTCCTCGGATATTTGTCCAGCAAAAGCCAACACAGATCCATTATTAATTTAGACATGAATGGAGTACCTTGATCGGTGAGTATATCCTTTGGGACACCAACCAAGGCTTGGGCAGAGATCCTGACAGTTCAGTCGGTGGTGCGGTGCAGAAGCGGATTCAGGAACAAGGCACGGACTGGCCATCTGGGGGAAGATCGCTTACCTCTACGCTCTCTGCTGTGCTTCTTTCCTTTAGGGTGAATGCCACAACAGCACTTCTTATTGGCCTTCGGATCTTTGGCAGGAATTTTTTTTGCCCCACCTTGCATTCAGGCTCAGTGGCCCTGACAGTGGTACTGCTGCTTATGGGCGAGTGACAGCGTCACTGGCCATGTTGCTGCATCACCTCTATTCTCTCCTGAAGAGCCATTTCTCTATACAGTTCACAAGGTTAACTCTGGATTGTCTTTCTGTTTCATCACGTGCAGCAGTAAAAGACCTTGGTGTGATTATTGAGTCTTGGTGTGATTATGGACTCAGGAATATGATGTCTCTACATGATGCAGAAACACTAGTTTATGCTTTTGTTACCTCTAGCTTGGATCATTGTAATGCTTTACATTTACATTTACATTTACATTTACATTTACAGCATTTGGCAGATGCACTTATTTTTTTGTTGTTGTTGTTTATTTTTTTATTGTCTGGATGTTCCAGTAGAAGCATAAAAAAGCTCCAGTTAGTTTAGAACACAGCAGCTGGATCCTAACTTGAACCAGATTATATGAATTCCTATCTTATCCTAGCTGCATTGGTTCTCAGTCAAATTTCAAATTTGATTATAATATACCACTACTGACCCACAAAGCACTGAATGGTCTTACACCATAGTACCTGAACGATCCACCATGGCTACTTCAATGAAAAGTTTCATGCTATTTGGAAGTACCTCAAGTAGTAAAGGCTACAAGAGGGAGCAAAGTCGAGCAGTTATGGTTAGTGTGATGAACTTAGAAATTACGCTGACCTATTTCTTCCTCTTACATTTACATTTACAGTATTTGGCAGACGCCCTTATCCAGAGCGACGTACAAAAGCGTAAGTGCTTAAATCTCTAACATTGAATACATTAATGCTGGCTCACTAAGTTACATACTTAAGATACCATGAGTTTAAAACATTTGTTCAAAGTTACAATGAAAAAGTGTCAAAGGTGTGTTTTTTTTTTTTAAATGCGAAAGATAAGGAAAGAAGTGCTAGTTGAAGTGTTTCCTGAATAAGTCCTCTTGGTTGGCCAATTCCACTTTTCTCCACTTAATGGTAGTAGAAGGGGCATTATTTACATTTACATTATTTACTGTCCAGTAACTTATTGACTTATGCTTTTACATACCATTATGTGTTTCTCACCACTGTGAAGACTTAATGTATGTATAAAATGTTTGTGATACCAGACAGATCATGTCCCATATTAACTCAAGGGACATTATATTTTTAGCATTTTATTTTGAAAAACAAGACAATCTTATATTAGACAGCAAGGTGGCAACTTTTGGCAATACTTGCTAGTTGACTGTATCTGGTGTTTGTACATTTAATATTTATGAGAATTAAATAGTACAGTGAAAGCTTTGATAATTTGCATTAGTGTTCATTATGTATTATTTTAATTACTTCAGTATCAGGTGTGATTCACTTGGTGTGAAAAGTTGGTCAGTTCTGGCCTCAGTGCTCAGCTCAGAAACCTCCAAACTAAGAGAACTCCATCTGACTGTGAAAGTGCTGGATCTGACTGGGAATAAACTAGGAGATCCAGGAGAAGTAGATGAAGTGTCTCTCTTCTGTATTGGTGAATCCACACTGTAAACTGGAGAAACTGAGGTATCATTATTTCTCTGAGAGTCACAATAACTCAGTATAATGCATAGTATTTGTATACACTGTTGTTACCTTAGATTTTCTAAAATTACTTGAAACGTTCATATACATATGGGAATATGTGACATTGAAAAATTCTACATTTTTAAAATGTCTGACCCATTACTTTTAAACCCAGCAATACTTTTATGACTATAGTACACATAATATCAAGAATTCTAAACAACATCAGAAATGGTAAGGTTACATGTGGCCTGAGCCCACCCATTTAGAAAAATAAGAACTATTACAATGTTTTCATTATTGCCAAATCAGTTCTCACTCATTAGGAGCTGTTCCTTTAAGAAGCTGCATTTAGAGAGGCTGCTTAGCAACATTTCATGGTGTGTACTGTAGCTATGCAGCAGTCTAGTTGAATAAAGACTTCACCTTCTCTGGAACAGGCACCACACTGTGTCTTTTCCCCCTGCCACTCATACACTGTAATCAGTAGCTATAATAAGATCAAATGTACTGTAGTTCAGTTTGTGTTTACAGTGGAGCGCATTATCAGAGTGGAGATTGGACTCATGAGAGCTGAATAACAGAACTGCACATGGTGAGTACATGGGGCAATGCTAAACAAAGTAATTTTTAACTCTAATAAAAATGCTTAACACAATTATCACTGTTTGTGTACACATCATATTTAATTGGCTAAACAAATACTAGTTTAAGTATTTCAAGAACAGGTATATTTTCACCTGTTTTTTGAAAACATCCAGTGACTTGGCTGTTCTTACATTAAGGGGAAGTTTATTCCACCACCTAGGTGCCAGAACAGAGAGTAGTGCATGCTTTTATGCATACTTACCTTGTACCCTGAGAAACGGTGAGGCCCATCAAGCAGTTCTAGAGGACCTGAGAGACCATGGTGTAGTGCAGGGTACCAGTCAATTTTTGTCTTTGTAAGCAAGCATCAGTGTCTTAAATCTGATGTGGGTAGCTACTGGTAGGCAGTGGAGGGAGCACATCCACGGATGGGGTGGAAGCTGCATTTCATGCAGATGCATTTTGGTTTATTTGCAGAGTTCAAATTGCATTTAGAGGTAGACCTGCCAGTAGTGTTACAGTCTTGAAATGACAAGACACTGAATAATCATCAAGTGGCCTATGTGAATAAAAGTGGCTGAATCCTTCTGATATTGTAAAGAAGATTTAGTCATGAGCATGTCACATAGCACATAGCACATTGTAGCAATGTACAATTGTCCATGGTTATTCCAAGGTTGACAGTGGCCATAGAGGGAGATTTAGCGAAGTAAAGACCAGTTGCAGAGCATTTCTTCACTTGTGTGTGTTAGGGCAGCTGTTGATTTGTTCTGAAAAAATATTTAGACCTAATGGCAAAAATAATGCTAAACATAATGTTAAAAGGCAGCACAACCCTGATCTCCTGTATGTTTCTGTGTACTTGTCACATAAACAACTAGCAAATAAACAAACCTTTTAGGTTACAGTCTTTTAGTACATTGGCCAATTATGGGCATTATGTAAGTTGATGTGACTGCTAAAGTTTTATTGGTCCCATGAATGGTGCCAAAGCAACACAGACTTTTCAGCATCACCGAAGTAAGGGCGCCTTCTTTTCAGCTTTCAGATTTCATCTGTTTTTATTTGTTTGTTAACACAAGAGAACATTGTCAGAACATTGCATCTGTTTGTAACAATAGATTGCATCTTTTTGCAACCATAACATGCTACCACCGGAAAAAAGGACTTATACATACAGATATATTTTCTTTATGTATAAGTCCTTTTTTCCAGTGGTAGCCTGTTATGGCTGAGACACATACATTTAAGCCCAAAATTATTCATACCCCTGGCGAATTCTGACTTAAAGTTACTTTTATTCAACCAGCAAGTTGTTTCTTGATTAGAAATGACACAGGCGTCTCCCAGAAGATAATAAAACGATGTACAAGAGGCATCATTGTGGAAAAAATTATTACTCATCTTTTATTTACATTTGAACAAAAAGTGCCATGTCCAAAATTATTCATACACTTTGCAAACTGTCACAGTCTATGGGAAAATCCAAAGATCTATACCATTCCAAACAGTCCAAGCTGTTTTAAAGCATCCTAATTACCCTGATTCATTGGGAATAGCTGTTTTAATCAACTCAACAGGTGAAAAACAGAAGCTCTCTGCTGTTGGTTTGTGGACAGTCATGGCTAAGACAAAGGAGCTCACTGAGGACCCGCGGTTGCGCATTGTGGCTGCTCACAAGTCAGGAAAGTGCTATAAGACCTTATCTAAATGTTTTGAAGTTCCAGTGGCTACAGTGCAAAGTATTATTAAAAAATTCAAGATGTTCCGCACTGTGAAAAATCTCAGAGGACGTGGTCGGAAGCCAAAAGTGACACCTGTGCTGGCCAGGAGGATAGTGAGAGAGGTAAAAAAGAATCCAAGGATCACCACCAAGGCCATCCTGATGAATCTGGGCTCTGCTGGTGGTAACATCTCAAGGCAGACAGTCCAACAGACACTGCACACCACTGGGTTCAACGGACGCAGACCAAGGAAGACACCACTTCTCCAGATAAGGCACACAAAAGCCCGCTGGGCTTTGCAAATGCTCATCTGGACAAAGAAGAAGACTTGTGGTCTTCTGTTTTATGGTCAGATGAAACAAAAATTGAATTGTTTGTCCATAATGATGTAGCTTTTATTTGGCGTAAAAAAGGAGAAGCCTTCAACCCTAAGAACACCATCCCCACTGTCAAACATGGTGGTGGAAACCTAATGTTTTGAGGGGTGTTTTTCAGCTGGTGGACCAGGGAACCTAATCACATTAAACGGCACCATGAAAAAGGAGCAATACATCAAAATTCTCAAGAACAACATCAGGCAGTCTGCAGAGAAACTTGGCCTTGGGCACCAGTGGACATTTCAGCCTGACGACGACCTAAAGCACACAGCAAAAATGGTGAAGAAATGGTTAGCAGACAAAAACATTAACATTTTTCAGTGGCACAGCCAGAGTCCTGACTGAAACCGATTGAGAATCTGTGGAGTGAGCTAAAGATCAGGGTGAGAGGGGGAGCTAAAGATCAGCCTGTGTCATTTCTAATCAAGAAAAAACTTGCTGGTTGAATAGAAGTAACTTTGTCAGAATTTGCCAGGGGTATGAATAATTTTGGGCTTGACTGTATTTTCAAACCCTGTTTTAACCAAGGCCACCCACTGTTAAAGATCATAACAGAACAGCAGTAATACTGTTTTTATTGATTAAGACATAAATAAAAATCTATTGAACAGTGTGTCATTGTGTCTCTTTACAGGTTGTATAAATTTGGTATCTCAGATGAAGGCTGTACTGCTTTGGCTTCAGCTCTGAGAATAAACCCCTCATATCTGAGAGACCTGAATCTGTCCTTTAATAAAGTAGGAGACTCAGGAGTGAAATGTCTCTCTGCTGTACTGGAAAATCCTCAATGTAAACTTGAGGCACTTAAGTAATTCCATAAGAAACATTACATATGAATAAGAAAAATACTATGTGTAAACTAGTAAATGTAAATGTTAACAATTAGGCATAACAAACCTTTTGGTCTCAATACAGCAATATAACATGTCTAAGTTTATATTGTATGCAAACTCATTTTGGGATATTTTGTTAGGTGTGTGTGTATTACATAAGCAACTGGCAAATGAAAAATCCCTTTGAGTAATAGCTTGCATTTATGGAAAATCTTTTGAGCAACAGCTTCTGAGTGGGTTTTGAGTTTTTTTCAAACTTGCTCACCCTTTTTTACCCAGGCTCACCTACTGTTCAATTTCTGGGCTCACCACTAAAGATTAGAAATGTTTTAGTCAGTGTTATTTATACTTTTTGATTAGCTAAGAGAGGAAAGACAATCCAACATGACAACATCTTCACAACAAGTAAGCCAAGATAAAAATCTGTTGAAGAGTGTGTCATTGTGTCTGTGTACAGGTTGTGTAAGTGTGGTGTCTTAGATGAAGGCTGTGCTGCTCTAATGTCAGCTATGAGATCAAACCCCTCATACCTGAGAGACCTGAATCTATCCTATAATAATATGGGAGCCTCAGGAGTGAAGTGTCTCTCTGCTGAACTAGAGAATCCTCACTGTAAACTGGAGGCACTGAGGTAAGGTCAGCTTTCTGAGAGTCAAATGACCTGCTCCTCAGTAAGACACATTCTGTAATAGTGAGACTGAAACAGAAGTTTTAGATTCACCAGCAATATCCTGAGGTGGAAGTTGAAGAACTGATGATTTGTCTTTGGGTCACATTTCCATGAAATGCATAATGAAAAACTGCATTAATTTATGCAACTGTAATAATATTCATTCAGTATGTCTTCATTTAGCTGCCCTGAACAGGATTAGCTTAGAGGAGATAACAGTTCATGGACACTACTGTATGTTTTTATATACAGATATGGTTAAAACATAATGTGATTTTGCATTTGGTTTTGGAAGGAGGACAAAATAACATGAAACTGGTGTTCCACATGGCCTTTTCTTCCTATATACTGGCTATTTGGGTGAAGTTATTTTCTCACATAGCTTCTATTACTGCTGTTATGCTTATAACACACTCATCTTATATTCTCCTTCCCTTCCTCAAATACCACAGCTTGTACTCAGTTCTCAGCATGTTTGGTGGACATATGATCCTGAATGATGTCTGTGTTGTCCTTAAGGAATTTGTTTAAATTTCACCATTTTTTTTCTTTAAATATTTATCAATACTTACTTTTAGTTAAAAATCTTTTACAGTTAAACAGACAATTTGTAAAACGTTGTGTCCCATGTGATGTCACTTCCTGATTCTGTTAAAATGGAGACAGACACCTTATGCACACACTAACATCCACTTGCATCAACTATAAAACATCATAGAGGCCATGCTGTAAGTTTATTTATCTGCCATTAGACATGTTAAAGATCTTGTCAAAAATTTATTATAAACAAAAACAGCACTGGAAAAGTTATTTAAAACACATTTTGTTTACTATTGTATACAAGCTAAAGCAATGCTAGTAGTCATAGTAACTGCTACTACAGTGAAGAACAAGAAGTCTATTCTTGTTTGTTACCGCTTACAATATGTTTAGTCAAGAATGTGGACCCAGAATGTTTGTATTGTTTTTTTTTTGCAGTTTTCACCAGCATGTTAATGAAATGTGACAGTAAATGATCAATCTTACTATGACTTTGTCATCATTGCCTACAATTTAACTTGGTGTTTGGGCAGAGTTTCAAGACACTTCATAAGAACACTATAATGCCTCATCAGCTAAAAATCAATCTCAGCAAAACTGAACAACTGGTCATCCCAGGTGGTTCATCCCCAGGTCAGAATATTGCAATATGCCTTTTGGCTATGGCTTGCAACCTTGGAGTAACCATGGACGATTAACTGTCCTTTTCCTTGTATGTTGCTAATTTGACACGCTCATGTTGGCTTTTTCTCTACAACATCAGCAGAATTTAGCCATTTTTATACACACAGGCTGCCCAGGTACTCTTTCAGTCTCTTGACATGTGCCTTGTTTGCTGCTGGTAGGTCTACCTATGAACGCGATTCGACGTATACAAATGATCCAAAATGCAGCGGAAGTTCTCATATACCACCCACTTCTGCGCTCTCTCCACTGGCTTCCGGAAGATGCATGCATCAGATTCTGGTACCGAAGTGGTGGAATGAACTTCTCCTTGATGTCCGAACAGCCGTGTCACTGGCTATCTTCAAATGAGGGGTAAAGACCTACCTCTTCCCAAAACACAAACTATCACTTATTTTCCCTGTTTTTTTTTTTTTTTTGTGTCTACTAAAGAACAACCTCTGAACAGAGTTTTAGGTATTTGATATTAATGGTATTTAATATAACGGTATATATATAATGGTAGTTTTAATGGTAGTTTTAGGCTGGTATTAATACTGCTTCACCTAGTGAAGCAGTATTAATATATTCATTGATGGAGAATTAAAAGCCTTTTTGTATGTTTATGGATAGGGTTGTCTGCCCAATGCTGTAAATGTAATGTAAATATTAATTCCCCAAGGTGTCAATAGGTTTGATGTATAGAAATTATAGAGTATTATTTGTGTTGAGAACTATTATCTTCTTGCTTTTTCATAAGCAGAGAAAACTAATTGACAATTTCCATCTGTTCTACTTATTATTACATTGCTTTCAAACTATTTTCCAATTTTTTTTCCCCAGTTCAATAGTTTCTGCAAAGGAAAGGTTTCATTCAGTTTTTTCTTTCTTCTTATAGATCAAGAAAACCCATAAGCAGGCCACTAGGTTCTGCTCCAGTATACTGCCTGTATAAAATGTGTTACTCATTGCCTTGTGTGGGTCTTCTTCATTTTGTCTGAATGCCAAATAAGACATAAACAAGTGTTTGAACGACGGGCCCTACTGGTGAGTGCTTTTAGATGTGATGCTACAGCAGGCCCAGCAGAGGGTGATGTTTACTTTTTTGTTCTATTTTCTATATTTGTGTGTGTGTGTGTGTGTGTGTGTGTGTGTGAAAATGTGAATAAGTATTAGTGTTTGAGTATGTGAACCTGATATTTATTATTAATTTTTAGACTATAATATCTTTACAAATGATCAAATTCAAATTGCCACATACATAAACGTACACAATATGATTCAATGAAACTGTTCATTGTAGTGAGAAGAAATACAATAGAAATTAAAATATATGTGCAATAAAAAGGATAAATAAAGAGAGAAAAACAATAAACATAGATCTATGAATCTGGAAAATAACGATAAATAGAAAAAGTTTGAATAAAACAGATCTGTACAATATGCAATGAAAGGGATGGAACGTGGATAAATATGTTATATATAATTTAGATGTGTTATACATGACCAGTGTAATGACATGTGTAAAGTGACCAGTGCGAAAGGAGTTCCAAATTGATGTGTGCATTGTGTAAAGTATGGTGTGCAAAAAAGGTCCGTCTGAGGTAGTGTGAGTATGAGTCCATAGAGACCTGGTTTTAGGTGTTCTGTCGGTTGAGGGCTCGGAAGGCCTGCGGGCAGAAACAACTCCTCATTGTCTCTGTTTTCGCCTTCATGAAACGGAAATGCTTTCCCGAATGCAACAGAGAAAAGAGTCCATTGTTGGGATGGTGAAGGTCTTCCTGGCTTTGGTCCAGCAACGCTTGCTGTAGATAGACTCCAGGTCAGGGAGATCAATGCAGAGCTGACTGCACCACTCTCTGGAGAGCTTGTGTGTTCTGCATGGTGCTGTTCCCAAACCAGGCTGTGATGCTTCCCAATCAGGATGCTCTCAATGGTGCAAGTGTAGAAAGTTCTTAGCACCTTAGGGGGCAGTTTAAAGCCCCTTAAGCATCTGATGTGGAAGAGACACTGCTGAGCATTCTTTACCAGAGTGTTGATGTGACAGGACCATGACAGATCCTGCGAGATGTGAACACCAAGGTACCGGAAACTGTTCACCCTTTTCACAGGGGAAAACTCGTTGATTGTTAGTGGTTGCTATTTCCTCTCCTGCTTCATGCTAAAGTCCACTATGAGCTCCTTAGTTTTGCTTGCGTTGAGAAGGAGATTGTTCATCTGGCACCATGTCCCCCAGATCTTAATCTCCTGTAGGTTGGCCGTTTTGTCGTCGTTGATGTGGTCTTCCACAACAGTCTTATCCGCTAACTTGATGATGTTGGTGGACCTGGTAGTGGCCACACAGTCATGAGTGAGTACAGCAGGGCTCAGTATGCAACCATGGGGGCTCCGGTTCTGAGGATGAGTGGGGATGAGACATGTTTTCCCACCCAAAATGCTTGTGGTCTGTCTGACAGGAAGCTGGATATCCAGTGACACAGACGGGAGTCCCAGTCCTTCAAATTTTGAGGTGAGTGTGGATGGAATTATGGTATTAAATGCTGAACTGTAGTTTAAAAACATTTTTTCTTATATTCCCCATTTTTGCTGTCCAGGTGGCTTAGAGTGATGAGGTGAACGTATGCGATGGTGTCCTTGGTTTAGCGGTTGGGACGGTAGGAAGGGGATTTAGTGTGTCAGGCAGTGAGGAGGTGATGAAGTCTCTGACTAGTCTTTCAAAGCACTTCATTAAGACAGAGGTCAAAGCTACCGGGCGATATTTATTTAGGCATGCAGGCTGGGTTTTTTTTTTATGGAGGGAATGAAGAAGGATTGTTTGAAGCATGTGGGGATTACAGACTGCTCCAGAAAGAGGTTGAATATCTTGGTGAAAACCGGTGCTAGCTGGTCAGCGCAGGTCTTCAGGACCCGGCCTGTGATGCCATCTGGTCCTGCTGCCTTCCTGGTGTTCGCTCTACTGAACGCCTTCCTTATGTCGTGCTCCAAGATCGGACATCAGAAAAACCAGAGCACTAAGGCTGTCAGGATGCATTATAGTGCAGTAAAAAGTTCCTCTGTGAAAAGCTACATCCTTTCAGCATCTGTTATTCACTAATAATATGTCATTTTGTCTTCTGTCTTTGGAGCGATAGCACTGTGGCTACAGTATTCAATTCCTGCCACTTTTAAATGTCAAAAGTACCTTTAAACTTTTGTCGACGTATCTTTCTTTGACTTATTAAGCTTTTTCAATGCCACTAATATAAGGGCTAAGGGCGCTAATCCTGTCAGAAACTGCTGTCAAACTTTGCAATTAGACTGTCATTATGTTCATATCCGTATTCATACCAGTTTAACAGTTTATTATGAGTTTATTGTATGAATTTATAACTTTTGTACAAAAATGTTCAAATAATTTGTTATAATTGCCTCTCCTCTCAGTCGTCTCGATCGCTGGGTCTGACAGGAATCTCAGTCACGCGCTTTTATAGACTCCACATGTGTATGCGCCATTATAGATTAAACATACAGATGTACGCATATAGAAATTTTCCACTTGAGAAAAAAATAACGAGTGTAGTTTGAGTATAAAAATTAACACTGTGTGTGTGTGTTAAAACAAATGCTATCATTCTAGTAAATGAGTTTTATTTATTCCATTAAAATCCTGATAAAATTATTTATTCAGCATAATTATACTGTCAAGCTTTTTGACTGAAGAAATACTGAAAAAACTAAAACAATACTACTCTAATAAAACATCATTCGAACACACATCAGACGGCACTAAGACCATGGGAATTTTGCATCGCTAATAAGCTGTCAGTCAAAGTCTGTAATCCCTGAGGAGATTTCTACTAAAGGTCAACAGCGAGCTATAAAAGGACCTGTCATTTCTGTTTTATCTGTTTACTCAGACCCAGAAGCAAATCACAACTGCTAGCAATGAAACTGAAAAGGTGTCCATGCTATCAGGGTCATTATCAATTTCAAACTGTAAATATGAACAAGGTCTTGTCTGCGTTAAGAAAACTGGAAGAAATCTATTCAAAATATAAAGATATTGGTTTTGCCTTGGATACATGTCTTCAGCCACCAGATCTTGATCAGCAGTTGTTGTCTTACGATGATTGAATATTTTGCATTTTACCCAGCAGAGAGAAATAGGCCTGAGAACATTTTTAAAATTGTCATTTCCCGTGCAATTTCCTGATGATAAAAACACCTTTGATGAGTCTGTATGTGATATAAACTACATCTGCTTTGCAGAGTTTGTGAGTGAAATGCATCTAGCATGTCTATTCAGTTGAGGAACCCCTAGACTTCTGGGTTAATTGCTATAATCCGCTGCTACTAAGATCTTGGAATGCAAACATGGACATACAGTTCATTCTTAACCCATACAGCTGTATCATGTACATATATGTCCAAACCTGAACATGAGATGAGTGACTACCTGAAGAGAGATAAAAGACTAGTGAAAATAACCTGTCTTAAAGAGCGAGCATGAAGCAGGTCATGAATGCTTATGCAAAGAAGTGAGAGGCCAGCACGCAGGAGTCTCGTCGCAGTCGCTCGTACATGTAGTCTGAAATTAAAATCATCACCACGAGCTATTGTGTTTATTCCCAGTGATGACAATGCAGTGAAGATGAGCTTACCAATGAAGTACTTACAGACCATGAACCCTGAATTAGAGAATGTCTGGATGACCGGACTGACAGACAAATACAAGGCCAGGCCAAAAAGACTTGAATTTGAGAACATATGCATGGCTGAATTTGCAAGTGAATACCGTATTGTTTATGCAGGAGGGAAAAGAAGTAAAAATGTTTTGCCTCTCCAAAAAAATATGGGATACATACAGAAAAGAACAAGGGGAAAACCTGCAGATATTCAATTTGCCCGTTTCTCTAAGGCACACTCTTAAAATTTACCTACCATATCACAGAGATACACAATTGAAGTCTTCCAGATTTCAAACATATGAATCATTCTATACATCTGCATCAGTAACACTACCAGACAAACTGTTGAAACAAAACTGACAGAAAAAAATAAAATCATACATCAACTATTTTTGCTTCCTGACTTGCCTCCTAGCTCCTGTTCAATGAACTATTCTTTGTCCCTCTGTGACCTGTATTTTAATAAATTAAAATATTCCATTGTAATTTTGCCCTGGATAGTCAAAAACCCAGGTCTTGAAAAAATGTCCTCTTCTTCACCAGTCACTCCTATTGAAGATGGACAAAATACCAACTAACAAACACCGTCACCCATATTTTGATAAGAAACAGTGTAAAGTCGTATTTATGCCTGGGGTTGATATAGGCATAGCCGAGTAAGTAGCCGGTGTTATGTCTGTGTGGCGGTGTCTTTTTGTTTCTTCTTTCTTGTTCTCTCTCTCTCTCTCTCTCTCTCTCTCTCTCTCTCTCGAAAGTTTTTTTTTTTTTTTTAAAGCAAGTGGTTAGAACTTTGATTGTGAGCTTTATTGTGGCTTTCTTATAGTAAAGCATACTCAGGTTTCCCATATCTTCTTAATCTCACATATTTTTAGAGCTGACATCAGAAAAAAGAAAGAAACAGAAATTTCACTTTTGTATTAACTTCAGGTAAAAATGAAAAATAAATAACTTATTTCTTATTTACTTATTTCAAGGTTTCTTTATTAGTACCGAGGGTAAATTTGTTGTGCAGCAATCAGAATCTTGATTTGTGAATTGCCAGTATGACAAATTGTGAAAATATACACCTATTTTTTCACTATCCCATGATATCTTACCCGTTTTGATTGTGGCTTCATCCTTTGTCCACATCGTTCGGAATTTTGGAAGCAGAATCGCAGCAGTGATCAACTCTGGTTCTCCTGACATGTGGCCAAAACGGTTCATGATTCCCACCTGCAAGGCAGGTTATTTATTTATTTACATAAAACATTTAAGTATTGAGACAAAGTGCCAAAGAAACTTAAATATAATTAAAATGAATCATTTAAGAGTTAAGACAATAGAAAATAAATACAATAATAAAAGTTACCTGTAGAGCATCCACCAGAGGCTTGCAGTACTTCAGTGGCAACTTGACTCTGTCAAGCTTGACAGTGAGCAACTTGATGGTTGGAAGTAGCCACCCCATCATGGCATTTGCTTCTGCTTGTACAGTAAGATGTTGGTAGCCTGGGTGACAGGGCTCATGACAGCGGCATACTCTGCGAGAAAGGCGAGTTCAGCTGGATTAAACCTGTTGAAAACAAAACACAACAACATTGTTTTTATAACACTGTAACCATTTCATTGGATTCATCAAAATAACTGCTGGAAGAGTAATTTAGTAAAATTGACCAATAATAAGTGGAAGTTGGGATACAATGTGATGTGATGTAAAGTTATTAGTGTCCACGAAAGAATGGGACAAAGAAAGACATTCCAGATGTTCGATTATGATGAAATAAAACAAAATAAAAACACATAATTCCTACTTACATTGGAAGCTTTAGGTCAGTGCAGATGACTCTGATGGTCTCCTCTCTCTTTTCTTTAATTATTATCAGCAGTCTTTCCACTGCCAGGAACAGAGAGTTCCACCTGGTGGAATTCGGGCGCAGCAGATGGAGGGAGCAAGCATCTTCAACAGTTTCGGCTGCAAGGGTGGATTTTCCACATTTGTTCCAAAGTGCACTACACTTCCCAAATGTTGAACGGTACACTTTCTTGTACGCTGCATCAAGTTGGGTTGATTATTTTCATGGCATCAACTATTAACTTGAGTAGGTGACAAGCACAGTGCTGGTGCTTTGGGAGCTGGAACTCTAAACTATCATCTTCAGTCAGAAGTGCTGACACATCAACACACCACTTCCTCATCCCCTTCTTGATCATCTTCTTCCTCTCCTGGTTGAGATGCACTGCCATGATCACCATCACTTCCAATGGCCTTATTGTTCTCATCTTCACCAAAAATGTTGAACGCTTTTATGAAGTTAGAGGCATTGTCTATTGTTGTTCGCACAATCTTCCCCTGAATTTCAAATTCAGAGTGGATGTCATTCAGGGCACTTGCCAACACAACAAATGTGTGCGAACCTCTCAGCTGTTTGAGACTGTCTGCGTCAATCCAATGGGCAGTAACACCAATGAAGCTCCGCCTTCTGACAGACCAGCAGTCGGTGGTGGTGGCGATATGGTCAACTCCCCTCATGTCCTCAGTCACAGCCCTCTTCATTCCCCTGGAGGCATCATCAGTCATGGAGTGCAGAGTCAGCCGTGACGTAATTTTTTCATTAGGCTGCAGTTCCTTCACAAAATCTTGAAATTCTTCAACAACATGGAATGGCCGGAGTCCTTGGACCACATAAGTCACTATAGCTTTGTCAATGGACCTCTGAGACACAGTCCTGGAATTCACCGATGTGGTCTGCTTGATGCTGGAGGTGGGAATCTCAGGAGCCCTTTTTCTCTTTGTTGATGTAAACCCTTCATACTTTTTGAGGTGGTGTACATGCTTTCTCTGTTTCAGAGGGAGAGCCATTTAATGAGCAACTTTAGCTACTTTAGCTTTTAAAGTCACACAACACAAACAATTGTCATTTGACTGTTTAACTTACTTGCAGTTAGATAATGTTTATAAAACTATATTTCCATCAGTGACGCAAATTACTAGAAACTACTTCTAATTTGCATCACTGATGGGAATATAGTTTCATTTTTAAAAACGTGTTAACTTAAATGTTACCATATTATCTTGTTTCAATAACATAGAAATATAAACATTCAGACTGCCACCATTAACACCTAGGCAATAACACTATTAACTGGTACTGTACAACCTGCTGTTGTTTGTGTTTTGTAGCCTGTACTGTACTTGTGTTATTGTTTATCGCCCACTGCATGTACCTTAGAGTTAAACATTTGATTTTTACCGTTTTGGAATCCATTCAGCTGATCTCCGGGTCTGGCGCTACCATTTTCAGCATAGCTTAGCATAATCCATTGACTCTGATTAGACCATTAGCATTGTGCTCAAAAATAACCAAAGAGTTTCTATATTTTTGCGATTTAAAAATGGATTCCAAAACTGTAAAAATCAAATGTTTAACTCTAGGGGAGCTGGAAAATGAGCATATTTTTGGAAAAAGTGGAGTATCCCTTTAAGATAGCTGCTCTACTAAGAAAAAATCCGCCAACTCGTTGTGTGGCAATAAAAGCACTGTGACTTTGATCAACAATGCAAGCGTACATTCACAATTTATAACATTAGCCCAAAATTATCCTATAACCACTGAGTTTGAGTTAATTATCATAAAAGGAAATCTCAAGTTTGACAAAACGTATGATGCTTTTGAAGACGTGAATAGCCCTTAACACTTTCTTTCTAACCTGCCACTGATTAACATAGCAGTTTTTAAAAAATATTTCTTAATCTAACATTAGCCTACCTGAGGAAATATTCGGCCCGGCAGTTATGATATACCATAAACAGTTAAGAATGTTTCAGTATTATGGGCATGTCTTTGAGAGTTCTCGGTTGAATTAAATCCAGGGGAAAATCAGCGGTGTAACGTTAAAGTTGACGTTAATTAAACATGTGCGCCATGCTAATTAGCAACGTTAACAAGCAGACGTTAGTCTGGCTATCACGTTAGCCAGATATCTGATACGGCTTATGATAACTAATGTTGAATCACATTGACATTGTGGCTTTACTGAATAACTATTAATTTAACTTACCTCGATGTGCTTCTTCAGGTTGGACGGGGAGTTTTTGAATGCCAAAATTTCTGTGCTTTTCGGTAGGCATAAGAGGCACTTCATCCGGTAGGAAGAATCTTTTATACCATTGTACAGAAACATTTCTTGTAAATACGGCCACGGGTGTATAACTTCTTCACCCTGTTCACCGAGTTCACCGGTGGTCATCCTGGATAACGGGAGGTCCTCCAGTAGGTGCTTCCATGGCGGTTTCAGTTGTGCTTCCTCCCCCTTTGGCAACATTACGCTGAAATAGAGTGTGCGGAGCGTAATGCAATCTAGGAGCAGTGATTCACCAAACCTCCCTTATTGCAGTTGCACACATTTCTTCTGATTTTATTTTGTAGTAACGAGTAACAAAGATGCTTAGTGGAAATATATCGGAGTAAAAGTATACATTTTATCTAGGAAATGTAGTGGAGTAAAAGTGAAAGTTGACAAATTTAAATAGCGAAGTAAAGTACAGATACGTGAAATTTCTACTTAAGTACAGTAACGAAGTATTTGTACTCTGTTACAACACTGCTTATTACTGTATTAGATACACTAATTTAGGAGTGAGTGCCACCCCTTGTACGTTTATTGTTTTGGTTATTTAGAGTAGTTTAGGTAGGGCGTTTTTACGCTGAAGACCTTTTTATTCCACATTTTTATTTATTAGTCAGGTTAGAGGGTCAAACCAAATTAGTTAGTGTTGTGTTGTTTTGTTACTTCATTTCCTTTAGCACCACTCTCGTCCCTTCCCCCCGTACCTCTCCTTTCGTTAATTGTCCTGTAAATACTGTAAATAGTCTCACATTCTTTATTATTATATATTGTCACTTACTGTAATACTTTGATTAATAGTTCGTTTGAATATCTTTATTTGAGTAAAATCGTTTGAATTTGTGTGTTGTACAGTATTCACCCTTTCACACATATACTCCTGGAAATCTTCTGTTTTTTTGAGTGTTACTTCCCTAAATACCCCTAGACTATTATTGGGTCGTAACAGCCGGTCTACCTGCCAATTATTTTTTATTATATACCCCATTATTCACACTCATGTCCTGAGCTACAGTTCTATGTACTGACCTCATTTGCCACCCTCTCATGCCATGAACTGCAGTTTACCTCACTGACCCCAGGCTCAACACTCTCTTGAAAGTGTTACACCCTCTGATCTTCTTCTTCTTTCGGCTTTTCCCTTCAGGGGTCGCCACAGCGAATCATCTCTCTCCACCTATCCCTATCTTCTGCATCCTCAACACTTGCACCCACTAGCTTCAAATCCTCATTAATTACATCCATATACCTCCTCTTTGGCCTTCCTCTTTGCCTCCTGCCTGGCAGCTCCATGTCCAACATTCTCCTACCAATATACTCACTCTCCCTCCTCTGAACATGTCCAAACCATCTTAATCTTGCCTCCCTAACTTTGTCCCCCAAACATCCAACATGGGCTGTCCCTCTGATGTACTCGTTCCTAATCCTGTCCAATCTTGTCACTCAACATCTTCAGTTCGGCTACCTCTAGCTCTGACTCCTGTCTCTTCTTCAGTGACACTGTCTCTAAACCATACAGCATGGCCGGTCATACCACTGTCCTGTACACCTTCCCCTTGATTCTTGCTGATATTTTCCTATTACACAGAACTCCTGACACCTTTCTCCACCCACTCCAACCTGCCTGCACTCGCTTCTTTACTTCTTTCCCACTCTCTCCATTACTCTGGACTGTTGACCCCAAGTACTTAAACTCCTGTACCTTCTTCACCTCTTCACCCTGTAACCTTACTGTTCCACTTCCCTCCCTTTCATTCACACACATGTACTCAGTCTTACTACGACTGACTTTCATTCCTCTTCTCTCCAGCGCAAACCTCCACCTCTCCAGGTTTTCCTCCACCTGCTCCCTGCTCTCACTACAGATCACAATGTCATCTGCAAACATCATCGTCCAAGGAGACTCCTGTCTGACCTCCTCTGACAACTGGTCCATCACTATAGCAAACAGGAAGGGGCTCAGAGCCGATCCCTGATGCAGTCCCACCTCCACTGTGAATTCCTCTGTCTGACCTACAGCACACCTCACCACTGTCCTGCTCCTCTCATACATGTCCTGCACCACTCTGACATACTTCTCTGCTACTCCTGACTTCCTCATACAGTACCACAGCTCTTCTCTTGGCACCCTGTCATACGCTTTCTCTAAGTCTACAAACACACAATGCAACTCCCTCTGACCATCCCTATACTTCTCCATCAACATTCTCAGAGCAAAAATTGCATCAGTTGTGCTCTTTCTGGGCATGAAGCCATACTGCTGCTCACAAATTTCCACCACCTTCCTTAACGTAGCTTCCACTACTCTTTCCCACAACTTCATTGTATGGCTCATCAACTTTATCCCCCTATAGTTGCTGCAACTCTGCACGTCACCCTTATTCTTAAAGGTCGGCACTAACACACTCCTTCTCCATTCCTCAGACATCCTCTCACTTTCTAAAACCCTGTTGAACAAACTAGTTAAAAATTCCACTGCTGCCTCTCCTAGACACTTCCAGACCTCTACCGGGATGTCGTCAGGACCAACTGCCTTTCCACTTTTCATCCTCTTCAAAACCTTTCTGACTTCATCCTTTCTAATCTTATCTACTTCCTGTTCCACAGAGTTCACCCCTTCTACTCTTTTTTCCCTCTCATTTTCCTCATTCATCAGCTCCTCAAAGTATTCCTTCCATCTCCTCTGTACACTCTCCTCACTTGTGAGCACCCTTCCATCTCTATCCTTAATAATTCTAACTTGCTGCACATCCTTCCCATCTCGATCCCTCTGCCTAGCTAACCTGTACAAGTCCTTCTCTCCTTCTCTAGTGTCTAACCTAGTGTACAATTCGTCATATGCCTTCTGCTTGGCCTTAGACACCTCCCTCTTCACTCTGCACTGTAACTCCTTGTATTCCTGTCTATTATCTTCAGTCCTGTCCAAATCCCACTTCTTCTTGGCTAATCTCTTCCTCTGGATACTATCCTGAACTTCCTCATTCCACCACCAAGTCTCCTTATCTTCTTTCCTCCTTCCAGATGACACACCCAGCACCTTTCTCCCTGTCTCCCTGATCACTTCTGCTGTAGTTTCCCAGTCATCTGGCAGCACTACCTGACCACCCAGAGCCTGCCTCAACTTCTGTCTAAATTCCTCACAACATTCCTCCTTTTTCAGCTTCCACCACTTAGTTTTCTTCTCTATCTTTGACCTCTTCCTCTTACAGACCATCAGAGTCATCCTACACACCACCATCCTATGCTGTCTGGCTACACTCTCTCCCACTACTACTTTACAGTCACTAATATCTTTCAAATTGGCTCTTCTACAAAGGATGTAGTCTACCTGTGTTCTCCTACCTCCACTCTTGTAAGTCACTTTATGTTCCTCCCTCTTCTGAAAATAAGTGTTAACCACAGCCATGTCCATCCTCTTAGCAAAGTCTACTACCATCTGTCCTTCAAGGTTCCTTTCCTTAACTCCAAACTTGCCCATCATCTTCTCATCACCTGTGTTCCCCTCACCAACATGTCCATTAAAATCCGCTCCTATCACCACTCTCTCACCCTTGGGAATACTCTCCATCACCTCATCGAATTCACACCAGAATCTCTCTTTCTCCTCTAACTCACAACCTACCTGCGGGGCATAACCACTAACAACATTCAACATCACCCCTTCAATATCTAACTTATATCTAGACTCATCACCCTGTCTGACACTCTCTTCACCTCCAGAACATTCCTCACAAACTCCTCCTTCAGAACCACACCTACCCCATTTCTCTTACTATCCACACCATAATAAAACAGCTTGAATCCTGCTCCTATACTACGAGCCTTGCTACCCTTCCACTTGGTCTCCTGTACACACAGTATATCCACCTTCCTTCTCTGCATCATATCAGCCAGCTCTCTACCTTTCCCTGTCATAGTACCAACATTCAGAGTTCCTATTCTCAGTCCTACACTCTTACCTTTCCTCTTCTCTCTCTGTCTGTGCACTCTCCTCCCTCCTCTACTTCTTCGACCAACAGTAGCCCAATTTCCACCGGCGCCCTGTAGGTCAACTGCGCCGATGGCGGTCGTTGTTAACCCGGGCCTCGACCGATCCGGTATAAAAAACGTACTGACAATTCGCATGGTTAGATTTGGCAATGTTTTATGCCGGATGCCCTTCCTGACGCAACCCTCTCTATTTATCCGGGCTTGGGACCGGCACAGAAGTCACTGGACTGTGACCCCCATGGCAAGATTTGTTACACCCTCTGATAAAGGGAGAAAATAGACATTAATAAATGGGAACACGGGCTCGTGCTGTTGTCTCTGTGTCAGTCTGTATTAGCTGTGTGATTTCTCTTTCATCAACAGATATTACTGAATTAACAGAACTGTGAATAAATGAATACTCACAACATATCTTAATATGTATATTATACATACATAATATTATACATAATGTATATATTATGCATATCTTAAAATAATATATCTTAATGTACGTAACAGTACATTAAATCACATCAATGTGTCTGAAGCCAATAATACAAATACATCACTTCTTCTATAACATTCATAACGTAACACCCTTCGGTCTGTGTCATCTTGCGACTGCAAAATGAGTTATTTCCTCGTGATGATAATACAGTTATTTTGTGTTCAACATCAATTTGTTCTTCAGTAACCTTTTTCCACTTTTCATGAAAGAGAAAACAATTTACAGTCCCAACTCGATGAAACACTATTTCAACAGTCTATTATAAAAGCATTGAACTCGTTATGAAATACACAAAAAAATACATGAACCTCATTACACATAACATTCACTTTCAATTGACATTGTACAACTATACTCTTCTGTTCCACTGACACCACTGTGATACATTTAGTTTTCTCCACCCTAATGTTTAGCATGTTAAGCATACTGTACAGTAGGTAGCATTACAGTCTTTGTTTTTTGCATCAAACACCATGCTTTCGCATTTATTCACAGAAAAATCCAGTCTCATGACGACTATATAACTTTAACATTGCCCTGAGACTTAAAATCATGAGTGGTGTTATTTGGTAACTACCTGGTGTTATAGGTGTTTTCATGTATATATGCAAAATTGTTAGAAGATTGTTTAATTATGTTATAGTAACTTATTTAATAGTAACTGGTAACTATAATTAAGTATTATCTGCTAAATATAACCCCAGTGCTATAGGTGTTTGTTTATGACTGAAATTCTAAAGCGTTCAATTAATCTATGCAAAATCATTTCATTTTGTAATCTGAGTGCTTCTTTAATTTCATAAAATGAAAAAAAAAAAGATTAAAAAAGTAAGCCCTGTTACAAATATTATTTGTAATGGCTCAGCTCCACCTGTAAATAAACTGGTGTGCCCTCAGCACCTGAATTCATAGTTCTCTGGTGCCACCCCCATCTGTAAAGAATCAAAAGTGAAAGTATTTCTCCCTCAGCATTGACTCTATTTTGTGAAGCGGTGTGAAAAATTAAGCATATTTAAGGCAGAAACTGTGATATTAATATCACACAACAAGGACTGTTGACTAAAGGTGAGATATTTTGTTATTATAAATGACTTTATATAAGAGAAATCTGGATATATTGTATATAAAACTGTAAAATTAGCTGTAAGAAATCTTAGTCTTGTGAGGTACAGGTACAGCCTTACCTGTAAAACAGGTTCACTGTAAATGTCTATAGACTGTAAACAAGTGTTTTATGGAGTGAAATCAGTCAGCAGAACTGGAATGCTGTAATTCTTGGGGAAGGCAAGAGAAAACTTTATGACAATGACTTTATGGATGAGAAAATGTTATAACAGAACTCAATCTTGGCCAATAACAACAAACTTGTGAACTCATGAATGTGGGATTTTGTTCATTAGATATATTTTATGGTGAAGTATTGTGTCAGACACAGGAGCAGCCCCTTGATGCTTTTACAGTTTTAAGTTGTTTTTGCTGCTTTTGATTGCTATAAAATCATATAGACTTTCAGTGTTTAGTTTAGTTTAATGATTTGTTACCAGAGCAGCAGTAGCTTAAGTGTTTAATGCTCTGGCTTGTTGATTGGAAGATTGTGGTCTTTATTTATTAACAATCCCAAATCTTTGTGTTAGTCATTATTATAAATGAGTTCATAGAAGAGAAATGTGGATATATTCTACATAAATTCGTGTAAAATTGGCTGTAAGAAATCTGCATAAATGTAGGGGACAGGTGTACAAACAAACCTACCTGTACAGGTACAGCTTTACCTGTAATACAGGTTTTATCGGGTATTTACTACAAGTGCCTTAAATTAAACATTTAGGATGTTTGATGTATATAGTTTTCTTAGTGTGGAACAAATAATATGTTTTTAAAATATATTTTATGCTCAGAAGGAGAACTCTAGGTGTGTCTATAATACTATGGTGCATTGTGGGAAGTGGAGTCTGGTATGGTTGTGTTTGTAGGCAGGATTAGAACATTGTGAAGAAAAAATACACAGATTAAGGATAGATTAATGAATGCATTATAGTTTAATGAACCCTCAGAATGAATCGATGAAGGACAGATAACAAGATATCCAATCTGCTCTTAATGTTTAAAACGTTTCCCAATTCAAAGAATCGACTCATTCCTGAACAACACATCACCTGTAATGCTTTGACTCCATTTTGTGGCTCTGAGGAAAACATCTTTAAGACATACAGTAAACGGTGATATTAATGTCACACAAAAAAGCAGTGTTGACTAAATGTGATGTGTCGTGTGAGGTACAAGTACAACCTTACCTGTTAAACACTTGACACATTCCTCTTCTCATATTCTCAGATATATAGTTTTATCAGTATGCAACAAATTCAATGTGTATTTAAAACATCTTTTGTCACATTTCTCTCAGATGTCTCATATTTTTCTTACTGTCTATGTGTGCATGTCTGTGTGTGTGCATGTGTGTGCACGTGTGAAACGTGCACACTCTACAGGACTCTACAGGACTCAGCTGTGTGTTTGTGCATACTTTACTAACATTCAAAGATGGAGAATCCGGATCAGGACACCGATAATGAGTCCCCACCCGCAAAAATACGGTAGCCTACCATGCCTAATCAATGATTATTCACACCTTGATTATTTACTGAGTACAGAAATAAAGAAGTAATTTACCCAAAGTGTTTACTATTCATTTCAATTCTGTTAATTGTATGTAAAATCTAATCTTTATCACAATTATGAAGTTATAAACAAATGTATATAAAAGAGGGAAGTGGTAACTCAGTGGTTAAGGTGTTGGATTACTGATCAGAAGGTTGTGATTTCCAATCCCCGGGCCACCCCAGGGCCCCTGAGCATGGCCCTTAACCCTCAATTGCTCAGCTGTATAAATGAGATAAATGTAAGTCTCTGGATAAGGGTAATGTAAGTGTAAATCATTAAGGACCTTATAATCTCAATATTTTTGTTTATTAATGTTTTGCAGTAAACTCCAGGGCAAGAGATCAGAATCACCAGCACCTAGCTTTATGTCCATGAAGAGTCATGAGTCTATAAAGCATCCCTTGGATTTTAAAGATGGAGTGTCATCAACTAAACACATGTAATATCTCTTCACTTTTAATATCCGATGGCAAATTAAATACTAAATCTATGAAGCCAATATTAAATGTCTATATATTTTAGTTTAAGTATTTTTCTTTTTTAAAGTATATTTTGTGGGAAATGGTAAAAGTTGCTTGTGGAATCATTAAAATAAACGCCCCTTGGTTTAGCATGTTGTTTTATAATATATATATTTTCATATATGTTTCATGTACACCAAACAATAAAATGCTTCACAAAATTTACACCAGTGTTTAATTAGTACCCCGCTGTGTGATGACTGTTAGACAAGAGCATAGATGTTAAAAACGTTCATTTTAAATTTTAATGTCCCTTTAAAAGCAAAAATGTAGGGATAATACACAGTAAAATTGTTGGTACCCTAAATGTTCACTGAAATAACTTAAAACCTACAAAAGTAATAATAAAAAAACCTTTGCTGAAAATTGACTAATGAAAATTTTTTGAATAATGGCTCAAAAAAAAACATTAAAAAAACTAATGCAACTTGCCTGGACAAAAATGATGGTACCCTTAACTTAATATTTTGTTGCACAACCATTTGAAACAATCAGTACAATCAAGTGATTTCTGTAACTCCTCATGAGCAAACTGTTCCAGCTGACTCAGGTTTGAAGGGTACTGTACCTTCTTTAGTTATTTCCATGGATGTTCAGTAAGATTTAGATCAGGGCTCATAATAGGCCACTTCAGAATAGTCCACTGTTTTGTTCTTAGCCATTCTTGGGTGTTTTGTGGATTGTCACTTCTTTCTTTGATGGAATTGTACCAACAATTTTGTCCATGTCTGTAGAATACTTTAACTTCATACAGAATTATATGTAGTGTTAAAATACAGCACTGATTAAAAAATGACAAATTGTCCTATACTATACTGACTATAGTTGGGAATTTATAGTTGTTAACTTTTCTTACAATATTTCTTAAAAGATTATATCTGTATTTGTATCAGTTTATAACACATTATCTGTTCATTTAAAGTCATGTATTGAATAACATCCCAAATGACCATACAGGGAAAATTAAATAACTAGAATCTAGAATTAAAATCATTTTTGCTCCAGTTTCATAATGTTCTGTCACAATGTATTTAGTACTGTGCAAAATTAAGATTAATGTATAATTACAAATTTTATTCACAGTGTTCTACAGGAGGAAGGAGACATAAAAGAAAAGAGAATCACAGATACAGAGTAAGAACAAAACTAACATGATTGTAACACTGACATGCAGAAATTATATTATGTTGTTATTACAAAACCTGCTGGTATAAAATAGAGAGTGATTTGATTGTAGAAAACATACACTAGAATAAGACAAACACATTGTGAGAACAATATAAAAAAACTTTGTAACCAATCAGAAAAATCTTCAATGTAATAAGAGGACCACGTGTCTTACCACTTTTTTCTACTCTCACCATATCACAGGCATGGCCCAGAATCTGTGGCTGTAGATAAATTCCAGAAAAACTTAAAATTAAATCTGATGAAGAAGTTTCAGTGTTTGCATGGAGTGATGTTAAGCCCTGGGAACCAAACACTCCTGAGTGAGATCTACACAGAGCTCTACATCACAGAGGGAGACAGTGGAGAAGTTAATAATGAACATGAGGTGAGACAGATTGAGGCAGCATCGAGGAGAACAACAACAGAGGAAACACCAATCAAATGCAATGACATCTTTAAGCCTTTATCTGAACAAGATGAATCCATCAGAACTGTGCTGACAAAGGGAGTCTCTGGCATCGGAAAAACAGTCTCTGTGCAGAAGTTCATTCTGGACTGGGCTGAAGGGGAAGCAAATCAGGACATTCCCTTCATATTTCCACTTCCTTTCAGAGAGCTGAACTTGATGAAGGACCAGAAACTGAGTCTGATGGAGCTCCTTCATGTCATTTTTAAGGAAACAAAAGGAACAGAAAGGTTCAGTGTGGAAAAGGTTCTGTTCATTTTTGACGGATTGGACGAGTGTCGTTTTCCTCTAGATTTCCAGAACACAGTGAGAGTGTGTGATGTAACTGAATCAGCATCAGTGCAGGTGCTGCTGATAAACCTGATCAGAGGGAATCTGCTTCCCTCTGCTCTCATCTGGATCACCTCCCGACCAGCAGCAGCTGATCAAATCCCCTCTGAGTGTGTGGATCGTGTCACAGAGGTACAAGGGTTTAATGACCCACAGAAGGAGGAGTACTTCAGGAAGAGGATCAGTGATCAGAGCCTGGCCAATAACATTATCACACACCTGAAGTCATTAAGAAGCCTCTACATCATGTGCCACATCCCTGTCTTCTGCTGGATTTCAGCCACTGTTCTAAAGAGAATGTTGGGTGAAGCAGACAGTGGAGAGATCCCCAAAACTCTGACTCAAATGTACACACACTTCCTCATTATTCAGACAAACATAAGTGAAAAATACTCAAATAATCAGGAGAGTGATGAAGAAATGCTTCTTAGACTGGGACAACTGGCTTTTCAGCAGCTGATGAAAGGGAACCTGATCTTCTATGAGGAAGACCTGAGAGAGTGTGGCATTGATGTGAGAGAAGCAGCAGTGTACTCAGGTGTGTGTACACAGATCTTCAGAGAAGAGTTTGGGCTTCACCAGAGTAAAGTGTACTGCTTTGTACATCTGAGCGTTCAGGAGCACCTCGCAGCTCTGTATGTGCACCTGACATTCATGATGAAAAAGAGGAATGTTCTTATACAAAATCAGGTCTCTGAACAAGAGATAAAAGAAAATACAATCTCAAATTTACACAAGAGTGCTGTAGATCAGGCTTTAGAAAGTCAGACTGGACAACTTGACCTTTTCCTTCGCTTTCTTCTGGGTCTCTCATTGGAGTCCAATCAGAAACTTGTACAAACCTTGATAACACAGAGAGGCTGTAGATCCCAGAGCATAAAACGTACAGTTCAGTATATCAAGAAGAAGATAAGTGAAGATCTTCCTACAGAGAAATCCATCAATCTGTTCCACTGTCTAAATGAACTGGGTGATAATTCTCTAGTGGAGGAAATCCAACGCTACCTGAAATCTGGAAAACAAAGTGAACTCTCTTCTTCACAGTGGTCTGCTCTGGTGTTTGTGTTACTGACATCAGCACAGGAGCTGGAAGAGTTTGACCTGAGTAAATATACAAGTACAGATAAGATAACAGAAGCTGTTCTTCTGAAATTGATGTCTGTGATTGCAGCATCCAGAAAAGCAACGTAAGTAAAGCTGAATATAACTATTTCGCTCTTACAGTTTTAGAAAGGAAGAAGGTAAAACTCTCTGACAAGTTTGTTCTTTGGTATGTTTTGACCTAAATGTGATACAGGGTCGATACATACAGTATCTCACAGAAGTGAGTACACGTCTCACATTTTTTGTAAATATTTTATTATATAATTTTATGTGACAACACTGAAGAAATGACACTTTGCCACAATGTAAAGTAGTGAGTGTACAGCTTGTATAACAGTGTAAATTTGCTGTCCCCTCAAAATAACTCAACACACAGCCATTAATGTCTAAACCGCTGGCCACAAAAGTGAGTACACCCCTAAGTGAAAATGTCTAAATTGGCCCCAAAGTGTCAATATTTTGTGTGGCCACCATTATTTTCCAACACTGCCTTAACCCTCTTGGGAATGGAGTTCACCAGAGCATCACAGGTTGTCATCCTCCACCTTCTGTTTGAGGATGCCCCACAGATCCTCAATAGGGTTTAGGTCTGGAGACATGCTTTGCCAGTCCATCACTTTTACCCTCAGCTTCTTAAGCAAGGCAGTCATCTTCTTGGAGGTGTGTTTGTGGTTGTTATCATGTTGGAATTCTGCCCTGTGGCCCAGTCTCCAAAGATAGAGGATCATGCTCTGCATCAGTATGTCTCAGTACATTTTAGCATTCATGGTAAACTGTATGTCAATAAACTGTAGCTCCCCAGTGCTGGCAACACTCATGCAGTTCCAAACCATGACACTTCCTTTGTAACTTGTCTTTGTACTCCTCACCTGGTTGCTGCCACACACGCTTGACACCATCTGAACTAAATAAATTTAACTTGGTCTCATCAGACCACAGGACATGATTCCAGTATTCCATGTCCTTAGTTTGCTTCTCTTCAGCAAACTGTTTGCGGGCTTTCTTGTGCATCATCTTTAGAAGAGGCTTCCTTTTAGGACGACAGTCATGCAGACCAATTTGATGCAGTGTGCGGTGTATGGTCTGAGCACTGACATGCCGACCCCCCACCCCTTCAACCTGCAGTAATACTGGCAGCATTCATATGTCTATTTCCCAAACACAACCTCTGGATATGACGCTGACCACATGCACTCAACTTCTTTGTTCAACCATGACAAGGCCTGTTCTGAGCGGAACCTGTCTTGTTAAACCGCTGTATGGTCTTGGCCACTGTGCTGCAGCTCAGTTTCAGGGTCTTGGTAATTTTCTTATATCCTACGCCATCTTTGTTCTAATTCTTTTTTTTTCAGATCCTGAGAGTTTCCTTTGCCATGAGGTGCCAGGTTGAACTTCCAGTGACCAGTATGAGAGAGTGAGAGCGATAACACCAAATTTAACACACCTGAGACCTTGTAACACTAATGAGTCACATAACACAGAGAAAATTGGGCCCAATTTGGACATTTTCACTTAGGGGTGTACTCACTTTTGTGGCCAGCGGTTTAGACATTAATTGCTGTGTATTGAATTATTTTGAGGTTACAACAAATTTACCAAAGTGTCATTTCTTCAGTGTTGTCACATGAAAAAATAAAATAAAACATTTACAAAAATGTGAGGGGTGTACTCACTTCTGTGAGATACTGTATATTAAATTAGGAATATAAAATGCATGAGCAAATGAATAAGACTGAAGGGTAGGAATTAAACATGTGGAAGTGTGTTATTCGTTTGAAGAGAAAAACTTTGAAGTTTTGAAGTATGAGCTAGTATCTTGAAATACTTAGTTTCTTAAATTTATAATTTGATACTTGATAGATAATAATACTGGCTTTATGTTGGATATTTGGTGCATATTCTCACCTATGATAGCATTTAGAACCACATTTATTGCAGTAACCTCATCTCCAAAAGGTTTTCTTTATTATACTTTTATAACAATTTTCTTGTTCTTATAACTTAATAGTTAATTAATTAATAGATAATAGTTTTTATTTGTCTTTCAAAGAAAACTGACTTTGAAAAGCTTTATAGTATTTTATATTAGTATTTTATTTTATTAGTATTATATATATATATATATATATATATATGCTAATATAAAATGCTTTATAGTATTTTATATATATATGCTAATAAAACAGTGACAATATCTAGCTTGATATATATTTTTTACTAAATATTTTGCTGTACTGTTGTATTCATTGTCGGTGACAGCACTGTATCTAGTTTCACACATGAACCTCAACAGCCTTGTGTGTTTCACAAGAAATTTGTGTTAGAAGAAAGTTTTTGAGAGCTGCATTGCTGAGTCTTTGTAACCATGACAACAATGACTGACATGCAAGCTCACACGTTTTAATTTTCAATACTAGAAAATCCCATATTTCACAGGACTGGCAACAACCGTACAGTTAGCTGTAATTAAAAATTTACTATATCCATTTTAATTACTTCAACAAGTGCAAGCAAAAAAATGTGGAAGTTTTGAGAAAATGGCACACTGGTAGGCATTGGCAAGAATAAATAGGTTTACAATTTATTTGTTGCTGCTGTGCAACAGGACCCAAGGCCTTGTGATGCATGAGAAAGGAAGGGCCCCGGTCATTTGTTACACTGAGTTTTTATACACATGACTCAAACACAGAGACTTAAGAAAGGAAAACATTGTCAGTCATCGGCTAGATTATCATGCCTGATCATCTGATCAGGATGACCTTACCAAGCTACGCTGTTTCTCCAGCTCGTCTCCAGCTTGTTCTGAGCCTCTATTATTTCACACAATCAATCTCTAGTAACAACAACTCTCACTCACAGAAGGTTCAAACTTCACAAACAACTTCTTAGTAAAATTTTCCATCACAATTGAAAGTACACAAATTGGATTAAAACTAATTCATGAACGTAACATTTGTTAATAGTGTTAGGTCTGTTTTGCGTCTTCTGCTTCTTTTTTGCATTTTTACACTCCAACTTCATTGTCATTTTGTGATCTTCCACATTAGTTACACTCATTACTTAACCTAGTTTCATAAATTGCAGTTTCTATTACTACAGGAGTCCTGTGGCTTTACATAAATCTTTAACCAAATGATAAAATAGTGTGTTTTTATTTTTTATTTTATCTATTTACACACATTTACATTTACATTTACAGCATTTGGCAGACGCCCTTATCCAGAGCGACGTACATAAGTGCTTAAATCTCTAACATTGAATACATTAATGCTGGCTCACTAAGTTACATACTTAAGATACCATGAGTTTAAAACATTTGTTCAAAGTTACAATGAAAAAGTGTCAAAGGTGTTTTTTTTTTTTGTTTTTTTTTTTTTTTTTAAAAATGCGAAAGATAAGGAAAGAAGTGCTAGTTGAAGTAGTGTCCCTTATGAGCCCGACGTGACCTCTTATACCAGAAATGTCCCTGGGGATGTTTATAACATAAGTATTGATGGTTACATTTGAGATGTTTGCAGAAATATCACTTTAAGCATATTGTTTTTATTAGTGCTTGTACTTTTCGCACTTGTGAAAATGAGACAGATTTTCTCATGAGACACCATAGACAGTTTGAAGACTTGTTTGATAACCTGCATTAGGATTAATCCATTATGTATTTTATTTTCTTTAGTATCAGGTGTGATACACTTGGAGTGAAAAGTTGGTCAGCTCTGACTTCAGCGCTCAACTCAGAAACCTCCAATCTGAGAGAACTGCATCTGACTGTGAAAACACTGGATCTGACTGGGAATAACCTAGGAGAATCAGGAGTGAAATGTCTCTCTGCTGGACTGGAGAATCCTCACTGTAAACTGGAGACACTGAGGTAAGAACATCTCTCTTCGTGTCACAATAACTCACTAAAGCAGCAGTTGTGTACATTGTTGTTTTGATATTCTGATATTTCCTGTAACAGTACAACATGCAAAACATATAGATTAGTCATAAAGTGATAATGATTTCTCTCAAAAGACCTGTAAATGTTATGCACACTATGTTTAGTGTCAATGCACAAGAATGTTAGATTTCAGAATGTTGGCATAAAGCCTATATTTTTGTCATGAATTTATTAATTGGGGAAAGCTGCTTGAAATGTGATTTTATTTTATTTAAACTAAATTCTATTTGGAATAATATCATAAGCACCAGTAAAACACAGCAGTACAGATGTCTAACTTTATTTTCTGTTGTGTGTGTGTGTATATGCACTACATAAATGGGCAATGGGCAAACCTCTTTTAACTACCAGGTCAATTTTTTTCTGTCATTTGACTGCTGACTTTTGAGTTTTCTTTTAAAACTTGTGTCCACCCTGTTTTACCCAGACTCACTCACTAATAAAAGTTTGACTAAAAGTAATGTTTTGTTAATTATACCTCGTGATTAGTCAAGAGGTGGAACGAAAAAAATATATCCTATGTCATTGTGTCTCCCTACAGGTTGTTTATGTGTGGTGTATCAGGTGAACACTGTGCTGCTCTGAATTCAGCTCTGACATCAAACCCCTCACACCTGAGAGACCTGGATTTGTCCCGGAATAAACTAGGGGACTCAGGAGTGAAGTGTCTCTCTGCTGTACTGGAGAATCCACAGTGTAAACTGGAGAAACTGTGGTAAGATCATCTCTCTGACAGTCAGTAAGACACTATCTCTATCAGTGAGATTGGCACGGTAGCTTTAGGTTTATCATTATGTCCTGAGTGGGAAGATTGTTTCTTTTCACGACACACTGATGATTTGTCTTTGGGTCAGATGTACAAACTACATGTTAGTTTGTACATCTGGTCTAATTAATACATCAAATTACATGTTTAAATGAAAGCTAAACTGGAATCAAAGCGGTTGAACAATTTTTAAAATTCTTCTTAAATCTTTAAGAACTGCTGTCAGTGAATGTTCAGTACATATTTGTGTAGCTGCTATTTACAGAGTTGCCAGATTTGTGTTACAGAAGCAGCTCAGTGAACAAATACATAACCATGCAGTATTCACAGAGATCTTTTCACTGATTACAGGATCAATAGGTGTGTGTATGAGAGCAGATCACAGTGCATGGTCACTATGTAGGTGAAAAAATATCTGAATTCTTCCACATTCAAAGAAATCTTTTTTTTTTTTTTTTTTTTTAATCCTTCCTCAAATACACTAAAAGCTCAGCTCATCTGCTTCTCTGTGTTCATATCATTTTTCTGTTGAAGTTTTATTTACAGTGTATCCTGAAGCCATAGAACCTGTTGAACCCAATTTGTCAGCTTTCAGGTTCTTCTTTTCAAACCTGTGACCACCTTGTTTTACCCAGGCAAACCTACTGTTTAAAATCTGGCAGTAATGTTTTGGTCAGTGTTAATAATACCTTGTGATGGGTCAAGAAATAGAAAAGATCTGTTGATAAAGAATGTGTCATTGTGTCTCTTTACAGGTTACGTGAGTGTGATATATCAGATGAAGGCTGTGCTGCTTTGACTTCAGCTCTGAGTTCAAATCCCTCACACCTGAGAGAACTGTATCTGCCTGAGAATAAACTCGGAGACTCCGGAGTGAAGTTTCTGTCTGCTGTTCTGAAGAATCCTCACTTTAAACTGAAGAAACTGGGGTAAGATCATCTGTCTGAGAGTCATGTGACCTGCACCTCAATAAGACACATTCTCTAATAGTGAGACCAAAGCATGTTTTAGGCTCAGGATTAATTTTCTGGAGGAAGACTTTTTCTGTTCAATGCATATTGATGAATTTCAAAGATTCTGATGTGACTGTAGTGGGGGTAGATCATAATGACTGTAACTTGGGTAGATTATTTGGCATTCTTTCCACCATTTTACTGAATCCACCTCACTACCCAGCTTATGTGTTTGTAGGTAGGTTGCTAGATGGACATGATCATACATGATATATGATCATGTGCAGTTTGTATACCTGTTGATATGTGCATATTTATTTTTGTCCTTGATTCTATTTTTTTATATTTGTTTGTTGAATTCATTGGACAATGTTTTAGTCACTTTCTCTTTCTCTGATTATAATTAATGGTCAGTCTGTTGTTGTCTGTTCAGCTTTAGCTGCTAAAAGTTTAATATCATTCACAACAGATATTACACTCAGTATGTTCAATTTTGTATTCATTTACAAACACATTATTTCATAAGTAACCCAAGATTTTAAAAATTAAAATGGTGATGAGCATATCATTGTGTCTCTCTTCAGGTTATGTGATTGTGGTATATCAGATGAAGGATGTTCTGCTCTAAAATCAGCAATTAGCTCAAACCCTTCACACCTGCAAGAACTGAATATATCCTTTAATAAAATCGGAGACTCAGGAGTGAAGTGTTTGTCTGCTGTTCTGGAGAATCCTCACTGTAAACTGCAGGCACTGTGGTAAGATCTTCTAATTGTAAGATCCTCATATAATGTCTTAATATAATATAATGTCGTATAATATAAAAACATAGAGATCTACCACTTTCTAAAGAGCCCTTTATAATGGCTATAATATATTATTTTGGAAATTGTGCACATGCATTATTAAAGGTCATGTGATCAGGGCTCTCTCTCTCTCTCTCTCTCTCTCTCTCTCTCTCTCTCTCTCTCTCTCTCTCTGATGCCCCTTGTAAAGAGGAAACAAGTAAACCAAGATTTTTTTGAGTGTGACATTGTGTCTTTTTATAGGATACGTAAGTGTGGTGTCTCAGTTGAAGGCTGTGCTGCTCTGACCTCAGCTCTGAAATCAAACCCTTCACACATAAGAGACCTGAAAATGTCTTTGAATAAACTAGGAGACTCAGGAGTGAAGTGTCTCTCTGCTATACTGGAGAATCCTCACTGTAAACTGCAGAAACTGTGGTAAGATCCACCTCAGTTTTGTCAAAGTATCTTTGAGTCAGATGTACATAATGTGAGAAGCTGTAGTGCAAAATGTAACTTGAGGTGACTGGAATGTCTCTGAAATTAATTAATGTAAAAAAAAAAAGTCCAAACTCCAGTCCATATTTAAACAAATCAATCAACGCTGACAAGTCAAAAGTTGATTAAAACTTCATTATACCGCTCCCAATAACACATTAATTTACACCTGGTTTTGAGAAAAAAAAAAGTGTAAAATGTATATACTGTGTGTGTATATATATATATATATATATATATATATATATATATATATATATATTATATATATATATATATATATATATATATATATATATATAATTTAAACCAAAAAGTTTTATTTTGTTCTCCTTCATCCACAAATCCAATAATCCTCTGGCTTGTCCACATGATCTTTAGCAAACTTCATGGGTAGTAATGTTCTTTCTGGAGAGTAGTGGCTTTCTGCTTGCAACTCTGTCTTGCACACCAAGGTTTTTTAGTGTTTACCTGATGGCAGACTCATGAATATTAACATAAGCCATAAGTAAACATAAGTAAAAGAGGTTTTTATTTACTTAGAAGTTACGCTGTAGTCCTTTCTGACCAAACTGGCACGTCTTGCTTTTTTTTTAGTGATCGTTGTAGGTTGACCACTACTAGGAAGGGTACCAGTGGCCTTAAATTTCCTCCATTTATACAGAATCTGGCTGACTATAGATTTGTGGAGTCCAAACTCTTTCAAGATGATTTGGTAACCTTTTTCATTCTAATGCGCAAAATGAATCTTTTTCTGATGTCCTCGGAAATCTCCTTTGTTTTTGCCATGACCCACTTCCTAAACCATGCACATCAGACTTTGATATATCTCTGTTCTTTAAATAAAAACAGACACTCCTTTAGTTTCACATACTTTTGCCTCTCACAGATACATAATATTGGAACACTTTGGTTCACTTTGTCTGCTTTTGGGACTTATGTGAAAGTTTGATGATGTTTTGGCTCATATATTTACAGTATGTAGAAATATAACAGTTTCAAAAGGGTTTACAAACTTTTAAGCATGTGTGTATGAATGTACATATACGGTGATGTTTTTCTAAAGTGATTTGAAGTCTTAAACCAAGATAAAAAGTAGTTGACAGAGTTCATCATTGTGTTTTTCTACAGGTTGTGGGATTGTGGTATATCAGATGAAGGCTGTGCTGCTCTGACTTCAGCTCTAAAATCAAACCCTTCACACCTAAGAAAACTTGATCTGTCCTATAATAATCTCGGAGACTCAGGAATGAAATGTCTTTCTTCTGTACTGGAGAATCCTCGGTGTAGTCTGGAGATACTGGGGTATTACTGTATTTTAAAACGTGTAAAACTTAAAAACACAGTCACAGATCTTGTAAATACCAAATTAAACCATTTACACGTTGAGATTAAAAAAGATACAGCAACCACTGAGCTAACAACCTTTCCAAAAACTAGAGACTGAACCTGTTTTAGGACTGAGTAGTCACAGTATGATCTTCTTAAATGATTGGTTCGCTTATAAAAGAGATTTTTTTATACATCCATAAAGCAGGGAAAAGATAGTAAAATATTTCTAAAGACATATTGTATGTTACTCAAGAAGACAAACTGTCTACAACCAGTGAAGAGTGTGTCCTTGTGTCTTTCTGCAGGTTGTGTAAGTGTGGTGTGTCAGATGAAGGCTGTGCTGCTCTGACTTCAGCTCTAAGATCAAACCCCTCACACTTGAAAGAATTGGATCTGTCTGATAATAAAATAAGATATTCAGTAAAGAAGCAGCTCTCTGCTCTTAAGGAAGACAAACATTACAAACTACAGACTCTGAAGTAAGTTTTTTTTTTTAATATAAAAAGACTAATAATTTAACTTTATCATCATTAGTTTATATATTTCATTTAGTTCTAATAAATGTCAAATTGCCAGGTTAGAAAATACAACAACTTTTAGAAATGTTATTTAATTTATTCGATTTAATCTAATTTTTTTTCTGAACGTTACCTTTTAATGCTGTTTTGTGTTCAGAGTGTTGATTTAAAATTCATGTCTGAAGTCAGGTAGTGAGACAAAGTCTACAGAATATGCCTGCATGATAATGATTATAAATGAACAACATGTCTTCTGTTACGCCTGTAAAATTTAACTCAGCTGTCCTGTTTCAACTCATGGATGTTTTCATTTTGTAACACAGACGTTGCTAAGACTGGAAAAAAATGTTGACTGGTTAACTATTAGACGGAAGATGACAATGTTTCTCTAGGAGCATCATGGTCATTTTTGTGCTTATTAATTCACATTTATCTTTTATATTCAGGTTGTAGTGAACATGTTTGTGTAATATGAACCGGAACTGTTTGAAGTCGAGTCGCCCGAGTCGTGTATCTGGTGAAGCCCAGAGGAAACAAGTCACATTTAACACTTCATCTTTTGGTTAATTAATCTTTTGGTGACTAGAAGTAACTGTTAAAAAGTTTTGTTGGTCTGAGTATATGATTAAACACAAATACAGTGCTGTATTATTTATGTTGTATAAAGTTAATATTGTTAAATATATTTCTCAGGAACTGTTGCAATATTATGTCCAAACACAATATATTTTTACAATAGATGTTTTTGAAGGGAAGATTGCTTTTGTTATTTAAATCACCCAAGATTGTTGGGTCAGCATCATCACCTATCCTTGGTGAGATCACACAACCCAGACTGGGTCAGTTCACACTGCACTCAGTACTGGAACACAGAAGTGATTCAAACTGTTATGTTTAACTCAGCAATTTTAGATGCACCTTTTTTGTTGAGAATTAACTGGGAATGAAGGAATATTAGCACAAAAATCTTTTTTTCTGTAATAATGATGTCATAAAAAATCCTTCTATTGGTCATTCACGTGGACAATTATTATTTAGGTTTAGTTCACTATTTATGATGGTGACATGGCTTTTGTGTAGTAGTATTACATAGGGGTTAGTCTTCATGTTAAAACCTGTTATGCCTGTCTTTTTACATGCTTTCTCCTTTAGGCATGTTGGCAGTGGAATCTTTTTTGTGTAAAATGCCTTGTATGCCCTAACCATGTATATAGTCATT
Source organism: Tachysurus vachellii (assembly GCF_030014155.1). Taxonomy (NCBI): domain Eukaryota; kingdom Metazoa; phylum Chordata; class Actinopteri; order Siluriformes; family Bagridae; genus Tachysurus; species Tachysurus vachellii. The sequence goes on from NC_083475.1 coordinate 5,755,759, forward strand.
TTTAATAGTAAGATTTTTTTATTTTCTCTCTCAAGGGCTCATTAGTTCAACTAAATAATGACTGTATTTGAACAAGAACCCCTGTTATGTATGTAATAAAAGTAGTCTTCAACATGATTGTTGTATTCAAATACAAACTCAAATACTTTCTCAAATAAACTTTGTCTAGGATATTCTTGTCTAGAGTCCCACAGCAACATTTAGCACAATAAAATAAAGGAATGTTTAAGAAAAGTAAGCCAAACTTGGTGTTTTATGGTAACGAAAAACAACACAAACAAACCAGTGCCCCAGGGTAATTTGTCATGCAGGTAAAAAAAAAAAAAAATTCCTTTCAACCCCATCACTTTCTGTTTCAAATGGCTACCTAAAGGAAATGTCAGAGTATATGCAAGTAATCCCGTTTACCATAGGAGGTATAAAGCCAATAAATACAAATTAGTTTGCGACTAAACCCTGACAGCATTATTCTTTCTTTATGGCTCCAACATATGTCCACTGTCATCTCTCCAAAAAGTGTTCATAATATCTTTAGGAAATATATTAAGTTCACTCTCTCTCTGTCTTCGAACTGCTTTTGTGGCAGTCAGCTTTGTGCTCTGGCCTTCATCAGTGAACATTCCTTTGGCAGAAATGAATTAGCATTAAGCTCTCGGTTGCACAATTCCACATGACTACAAACAGATGTAGAACAAGTTGTAGGATATTATTTACATTTATATTATTTAATTTCCAGTGTTATCCAAATGCTAAGACTACCTTCTACATGGAAAAGCATGAAGCTTATGCACAAAATCCACATCATCGTCTCTTCATTACTCAACCCCTCGCTTCTCCTACTTTGTCTTTCCTGACTCTGAGGACATTACTTTCATGTTACACAGCCAGGACTCCCTAACTCCTGCACAGTCACATTTATTAACCCTATCAACAGGATATTGAATGCACTGATTACAATCAGCTGTCAATCTTTCACAGAACAACCTCCAAGATTCCAACAAGTCTGGCTTCAAACCTGCACATTCCATAGAAACTGCTTTTTGGCTGTCATTCAAACTACATACTGCTAGATCAGATAAGCTGCCATCTGTCCTCATTCTCTTTGACCTTTTTGGTAGCGTTTGAGAGTCAACCGCAAGACTCTTTTTTTCACCCTAAGAGTCTTGGAATCACTGGAGCACAAGGTGTGCATCCTACTCGGTAAAATAGAGGGGATTAAAATTTGCTCCATGCAGACTCTCCACTGGTGTCCCACAGGGATTAGTGCTTGGTCCTTTTCTTTTCTCCCTCTATACTCAATTTATTAGTCAATTCATTTTATTTTGGGTATGTGACACAAAAATTTGAATTTGAACGATCTGTGTACTTTTTAGACAATCTGCTGATCTCTCCCTTCAGCCAGTGCTCAGAGCCTTGGGGCAACCTTGGATAATCATTTGTCCTTTTCTTTGCACACTGCAAATCTGCCATGCTTATGACAGTTTATCATTTACAACATGACAAATGTTTCCACACAGGTAACTCAGGTGCTTGATCAGGTGCTCTCTTTTGTCATTTTGAGATCGCCACTCTCTGCTTGTAGTTCTAACTCTGTGTGTAATTTGGCCTCTGGAAATGATCCAAAATCAAGCTGCATGTGTTTTCACTGGCTGAGTCACTGGCTGTTTTCAAACAAACACCTTCACCTTCCTGAAATACTTAAAATAATGCTTATTTTCTGTGTTTGTTTACCAAAAAGGTTTGTGATTTATTTTCTCCCAACAGAGATTTAGAATCATGGTAACTGGTTTAGATGCATTTAGATGCATTGATTTAAAAAGTTTCAAAGACTTTTTTATATCAGTCTAGGTGCTTCTACCAAATACTCTATATGTGTTTGTAATACAGTGTAAATGTATACAAGTCTGGAAAAATAGCTTGTTTCAAAATATTAATTTTCATAAAATGGGTCAAAAACTAGAATTATTGTTGTCTTTATTAGTCAGAGACAATACACAATTGACCTGAATTACTATCAGTATTACCTTTTCTTAGGCAAATCTTCTTTATTCAGAATCCACCCATTTCAACAAATCACCCATTTGTTTGACAAGCTTTGCAATCTGTTTTACATTTAAAATTATCCAGAAAATTCCCGGTAAAAATTGTAATGACTAGCTGTAATCCTACAACTAAATAGAATCATATAGGGCCTTTTTACACCTGGTCACTTCATGTGTTTTCTCTGATCTGATAGCTGTCTGATTTGTTAAAACTGTGCTATTTACATTAGGCCACATAAATGCGTCTTGGCGAATCGGATATCAACCCGATCTTTTTAGTCCCGTCCAAAATGCAAATATATTTTACCTCATTTCCGGGGTAATTGAAATGGAACACATTTTGGTGTATGCGGTTGCTACAAAAACAGCATTTATGGTTTGCTGCATTTTCGCTGGCGGCAGCAGTGCATTTTAAGACCAAATGAGACACCTGGGTGAAAGATCGGAGCCAGAACTGATGGGAAAACATATTTGTTTCTTTCGCGATGCATGACTCACGAGTCACCTGCGAGTGACGTACTGTTTGGGAAGAGTATAGCGCTGACGTATGTGGCTTGAACAACCACATGCATTTACACCTGTCCAGTTTCATCTGAAATGCGTCCCAGCCTACCTCCTGAAGTGGTTTGAACGATCAGATTTATATCCGTCTCAAAACTGCTTCGGAGGGCATTTACACCTGGTCTTTTTACGATCGGATAGTTATCCGATCACAGAAAACGCATGAGGTGACCAGGTGTAAAAACCCCCTCAGATGCCTTTTATAAATATTTGTGCTTTAACTCTACATTTGTGTAGCACTCCTATCCCACCCTTTATGATAAGAGCACTCTGGGTTCGTTAACTAGATCCAAAAACAACTTAGGCAAGTCACAAATCACAGTATATATTTAGGAATTTAAACAAAGAAAATTAGCAGTGTAACTAAGAGGGTAACATAATACTTAAATAGTCATTTAGTAAAGTGCATGACAGAAGACGAATAAAACAATAATTATTACTATATTATTTAACAAACAAGTTAACTAACCTTACTAATATCTTTCACTGAAACATGTTATGGTCATAACCAACTTAGTAAAACAAAGAGAAAAAAATGCTGCAGTCCTGGATGATGCTTGTGAGTGTTGTGGCGATAAGCTACTTTGCCCCTTCTTCTTTTTAATCGGCAAAAACCACAAAGAAAAAACTTAGACTCACAGTTCGCAGTCTCGAATCCAGGGTCAGAGAAAGTATAATCCACGTAGTTTACTCGGACATAGCCTTGGTGATCCACGAACACGAGCACGTTTTCCCTCACCGGGAACACCACCTATAATCCGTAGCGAACTTTCGATATTTGCTCCAAGAAACAAAGAAAAATAACTCCACGAAAATCACTATTTGTTTTAAAGTGTCTACGGAACACTGTATCCTGTCACCTTGACGGGAGTATAAAGCGAACAGAAACTATTTATAATGAGCGACACCTCTGCGTGTCTCTCCAGCACAAAAAAAAACAAAAACGGTCTGACTCTCTCTTTTTGTCGTCAATCCCCTCACGACAAAGACCCGCCCCCATCCAATTACACACATCAAAATTAACAGACCCGGCCCTGAACCAATGGGCTTAAGACATTCATTAACTATATTTGAGGATAGGGTGCAACTTACAGGACTATAACAATACATTCATCCATCAAAAACATATATATATATCACATACAAACAATGTTGTTTTCTAAAACATAATATCCAAGCAGGCTACATTTGAATATATTGTCTTCTGGTAAAGTAGGTTCCTGACTTTTGTGTACTATCTGCTTAAGTCACTTTGTTCTAGAGTAGTGTGATTTTGAATTTTGTTATTCTATACCATTGTTGAGTTTATAGTGTTGGTCTTTGTTGTTCTCTCAGCTGATTAATCAGGAGTAGTTTCAGTCTCCCTTAAGGTGTGAATTGTGGGCAGGGTTTACCCATTTAAATTGAATGTTCTCTTAGCGATTTGTAAGTATCTCTCTCTCACGTTGTAACATAAGTGTCTAATACTGTTTTGATATATTCTACCATACTTTAATTCTAACTCTTGGTTGACTGCAAATATGTAAACCCATCTCTGTACTTAATTTCTACTGTCGCAGACGGTCTCGTCCACAGAGCAGAGGTCACAATCCCAGTAACCTCATCTACCCTCCTCTGTTGTGTAAGTCTCAAACAGTGATGGTAGGTGGGCTCTGGAATTGCCAGTTTGCTGTAAAGAAAGCTGATTTTATCTCTGCTTTAACTTCCCATTACTCCTTTGATTTTCTTGCGCTAACAGAAACCTGGATATCCCCACAGAACACTGCTACACCAGCTGCTTTATCCTCTGCCTATGCTTTCTCTCACTCACCACGAGAAACAGGCAGGGGTGGTGGTACAGGTTTATTGTTGTCAAAGAAATGGCGCTTTACACCTCTCCTCTTGTCTCATTTAACCAAATCTCCTCTTTTGAATTCCATGCCATTTCAGTTACCTCTCCAATCAACCTTGTTATCATTGTTGTTTACCGCCCTCCTGGTCCCCTAGGAGACTTCCTGGAAGAAATGGACACACTGCTTAGTGCCTTCCCTTCCGAAAGCTCCCCTCTGACAGTGCTTGGTGACTTCAACCTCCCCTCTGACAAGCTTCAATCTTCTTCCCTCCTGACTCTTCTCGACTCATTCGCCCTGACACTCAACAGCTACATCCCCACACACAAAGGAGGCAATTTCCTGGACCTGGTTTTCACCCGTCCTTCTCCAGCTACCAACGTGACTGCTTCCCCACTACACATCTCTGATCATCACCTGGTATCCTTCACCATCAATTCAATTCAATTCAATTCAAGTTTATTTGTATAGTGCTTTTTACAATGGTCATTGTCACAAAGCAGCTTTACAGAACATAAACATAAAACAAAAGATAAACATAAGGAGAAGTATAAAGAATTAATATAATAAAAATTCAAGATATATACAGTTCACAGTGTGTATGTATGTATGTATGTGTGTATGTGTATTTGTCCCCAATGAGCAAGTCTGAGGGCTCAGGCAACAGTGGCAAGGAAAAACTCCCTTAGATTGGTAAAGGAAGAAACCTTGAGAGGAACCAGACTCAAGGGGAACCCATCCTCATATGGGTGACACTAGATGGTGTGGTTACAAATATACAAGTATCACAGAGTCCAACTGGAGCCGGTAGATCTGTAGATGTCTCAGGGTTCTCACAGAGTCAGCCTTGTCTCAGTGGAGGTCCAGAAATTTCAACGCACGGAAGACGATCTTAGCATGGGTGTCTCAGCATGGGTAGAAAAAGAGAAGAGAAGAGCAGTGCATAGGGATTAACATATCTGCTGTTCATAAGAATGTGCAAGTCTAGTGTGATAGTGCACAATATTTATGGGATGTATTATGTGTACGCCTGACTAAAGAGATGAGTTTTCAATCTACATTTAAACTGTGAAAGTGTGTCTGAACCCCGAACACTATCAGGAAGACTATTCCAAAGTTTGGGAGCTAAATAAGAGAACGCTCTTCCGCCTTTAGTAGACTTAGATATTCTGGGGACTTCCAGGAGTCCTGAGTTTTGTGATCTCAGAGAGCGTGAAGGATTGTAACGTGTTAGAAGACTAGTTAGATACATGGGAGCTAAACCATTAAGAGCCTTGTACGTAAGTAGCAGCAGTTTGTAATCAATTCTAAACTTAACAGGTAGCCAGTGTAGAGATGAAAAAATTGGGGTTATATGGTCATACTTTCTTGTCCTAGTGAGAACTCTGGCCGCTGCATTTTGGACTAACTGTAGCCTATTTATTAAAGATGCAGGACAACCACCTAGTAATGCATTACAATAGTCCAGTCTAGAGGTCATGAAAGCGTGAACTAGCTTCTCAGCATCAGATACAGACAGGATGTTTCTCAGCTTGGCAATATTTCTGAGGTGGAAGAAGGCTGTTTTTGTGGTTTGGGCGACGTGATTTTCAAAAGACAAGTTACTGTCTAATAAACACCAGGTCTTTCACTGTCGAGCTACTAGTAACAGTACATCCCTCTAATTGGAAATTAAGTTGTGAGAGTTTCTGTGTACTAGTTTTTGGGCCTATAAGTAGTGTTTCTGTCTTATCAGAGTTTAACAACAGAAAGTTACAGCTCATCCAGTCTTTTATCTCTCTAAGGCATTGAGTTAATTTCGACAATTTAGTTATTTCATCTGGTTTTGAGGAGATGTATAACTGTGTGTCGTCGGCATAGCAATGGAAGCTAATCCCATGTCTTCTAATAATGTTCCCTAATGGAAGCATGTATATCGAGAAGAGCAGAGGTCCTAGAACTGATCCTTGAGGGACCCCATAATTAACTGGTAATAAGCTGGAGGATTCACCATTTAATTCTACAAAATGGTATCGATCAGACAGGTAGGAGATAAACCAACTTAAAGCCTGTCCATGAATGCCTGTGTAATTTTGTAAGCGATCTAGGAAAATGTTGTGATCTATAGTGTCGAATGTAGCACTAAGGTCAAGTAGAACTAATATGGACATGCAGTCCCGGTCCGAAGCTAAGAACAAGTCGTTTGTAATTTTTACAAGTGCAGTTTCTTTGCTATGATGGGGCCTGAAACCTGTCTAAAACTCTTCAAATATATTGTTCTCCTGTAAGAAGGAGCTCAGTTGAACAGACAACCTTTTCTAGTATTTTAAACATAAACGGAAGGTGTGAAATCGGTCTGTAATTTGAAAGTCCATTAGGATCTAGATTAGGTTTCTTAATGAGTGGCCTAATAACTGCCAACTTGAAGGATTTAGGGACGTGACCTAAAGATAACGAGGAGTTAATAATATTAAGAAGAGGCTCACCGGCTTTATGTAACACTTCTTTCAGTAGTTTAGTTGGAATGGGGTCTAGTGAACAAGTTGTTGATTTAGCTGTAGTAATAAGTTTAACTAACTCTTCCTGACCTGTACTTGTAAAGCAATGTAGTTGTGTGTTTAGAACCTTAGGTGAGTCCGGGATGCTAGTTGCTCTTATGTGTTGAGCGTCACCTATTTTATTCCTGATACTTTCGATTTTATCAGTGATGAATCTCATAAAATCGTCACTACTGAACTGTGATGGAATTGTGTGTTCAGATTTTTGTTTTTTTGTTAGTCTAGCCACTGTGCTAAATAAAAACCTGGGATTTAGTAAAGTGCATGACAGAAGACGAATAAAACAATAATTATTACTAACAACAACTTACTAACTTGTTTTTACTAACAAACAAGTTAAATAACCTTACTAATATCTTTCACTGAAACATGTTATGGTCATGACCAACTTAGTAAAACAAAGAGAAAAAAATGCTGCAGGCCTGGATGATGCTTGTGAGCGTTGTGGCGATAAGCTACTTTGCCACTTCTTCTTTTTAATCGGCAAAAACCACAAAGAAAAAAACTTAGACTCACAGTTCACAGTCTCGAATCCAGGGTCAGAGAAAGTATAATCCACGTAGTTTACTCGGACATAGCCTTGGTGATCCACGAACACATGAGCACGTTTTCCTTCACCGGGAACACCACCTATAATCCTTAGCGAACTTTCGATATTTGCTCCAAGAATCAAAGAAAAATAACTCCACGAAAGTCACTATTTGTTTTAAATTGTCTACGGAACACTGTATCCTGTCACCTTGACGGGAGTATAAAGCGAACAGAAACTATTTACTGTATAATGAGCGACACCTCTGCGTGTCTCTCCAGCACAAAAAAAAACAAAAACGGTCTGACTCTCTCTTTTTGTCGTCAATCCCCTCACGACAAAGACCCGCCCCCATCCAATCACACATATCAAAATTAACAGACCCGGCCCTGAACCAATGGGCTTAAGACATTCATTAACTATATTTGAGGATAGGGTGCAACTTACAGGACTACAACAATACATTCATCCATCAAAAACATATATATATATCACATACAATGTTGTTTTCTAAAACATAATATCCAAGCAGGCTACATTTGAATATATTGTCTTCTAGTAAAGTAGGTTCCTGACTTTTGTGTACTATCTGCTTAAGTCACTTTATTCTAGAGTAGTGTGATTTTGAATTTTGTTATTCTATACCATTGTTGATTTTATAGTGTTGGTCTTTGTTGTTCTCTCAGCTGATTAATCAGGAGTAGTTTCAGTCTCCCTTAAGGTGTGAATTGTGGGCAGGGTTTACCCATTTAAACTGAAGGTTCTCGTAGCGATTTGTAAGTATCTCTCTCTCACATTGTAACATAAGTGTCTAATACTGTTTTGATATATTCTACCATACTTTAATTCTAACTCTTGGTTGACTGCAAATATGTAAACCCATCTCTGTACTTAATTTCTACTGTCGCAGACGGTCTCGTCCACAGAGCAGAGGTCACAATCCCAGTAACCTCATCTACCCTCCTCTGTTGTGTAAGTCTCAAACAGTGGTGGTAGGTGGGCTCTGGAATTGCCAGTCTGCTGTAAAGAAAGCTGATTTTATCTCTGCTTTAACTTCCCATTACTCCTTTGATTTTCTTGCACTAACAGAAACCTGGATATCCCCACAGAACACTGCTACACCAGCTGCTTTATCCTCTGCCTATGCTTTCTCTCACTCACCACGAGAAACAGGCGGGGGGGGGGTGGTGGTACAGGTTTATTGTTGTCAAAGAAATGGCGCTTTACACCTCTCCTCTTGTCTCATTTAACCAAATCTCCTCTTTTGAATTCCATGCCATTTCAGTTACCTCTCCAATCAACCTTGTTATCATTGTTGTTTACCGCCCTCCTGGTCCCCTAGGAGACTTCCTGGAAGAAATGGACACACTGCTTAGTGCCTTCCCTTCCGACAGCTCCCCTCTGACGGTGCTTGGTGACTTCAACCTCCCCTCTGACAAGCTTCAATCTTCTTCCCTCCTGACTCTTCTCGACTCATTCGCCCTGACACTCAACAGCTACATCCCCACACACAAAGGAGGCAATTTCCTGGACCTGGTTTTCACCCGTCCTTCTCCAGCTACAGATGTGACTGCTTCCCCACTACACGTCTCTGATCATCACCTGGTATCCTTCACCATCACTCTCCCTACCCTACCTAAAACTACCTCTCACCCCCTCACTCTTACCCGCTGCAACCTTCACTCTGTCTCCCCTTCTTCTGTAACTTCTGGCACCCTTTCGTCTCTTCCTGATCCTGAGTCTTTTTCCTCACTACCTTTGGACTCGGCCACAGATACTTTTCTCTCATCTCTTTCCTCTACTATGGACTTCCTCTGCCCTATGTTCACTAAGCCCAAGAAAACTTCCTGTTCTGCTCCTTGTCTTTCAGATGTGCTGTGTAACAATCGAAAAGACCTAAGATAATCAGAGAGAAAGTGGAAGAAATCACAACTTGATGCAGATCTTGATTTTTACCGAACACTCCTGGCCAAGTTCTCCTCAGATGTGACTTCTGCCAAGACTTCCTTCTACAAGGAAAAGCTTGAAGCTTCCTCACATGACCCTCCAAATTCCACAACATCATCTCTTCTCTGATCAACCCCCAGGCACCTCCTTCTTCATCCTTCCTGACTGCAGAAGACTTTACTTCTTTCTACCAGGAGAAGATTGAGGAAATCTGCCGGACCTTCACTTCAGCCCGGACTGCACTTACATCCCAGGGTATGGATTCCCCTACACATTCGTTGTCTCATTTCTCAACTTTAGCAGCTAAAGAAGCTAAGAAGGGATTTTACAACTCATCCAGTCTTGAAATCCTACCACCTGCCCATTGGATCCACTCCCTTCCACTATGCTCCAAACCATCTCGCAAGACCTGAGAAACTACATGCTGCTAGATCAGCCAAACTGTCATCCGTCCTTATCCTCCTTGACCTTTCAGCAGCGTTTGATACGGTCAACCAAAAAGACTCTGTTGTCCACCCTCAGGAGTCTTGGGATTTGCAGATTAGCTTGGGAATGGTTCGCTTCCTACCTGGAAGGACGCTCATATAAGGTAACATGGAGAGGAGTGACATCTGTTCCATGCAGACTCTCCACTGGTGTCCCACAGGGCTCAGTACATGGTCTTCTTCTTTTCTCCCTGTATACTCACTCTCTTTGTGAAGTTATTTCCTCACATGGGTTTTCTTACCACTGCTATGCTGATGATAAACTTATCTTCTCTTTCTCACCCTCAGATACCACAGCTTCTGATCGGATCTCAGCGTGTCTGGCAGAAATTTCATCATGGATGACTGCTCATCAGTTAAAGCTCAATCCCCTTCAGCCACAGCTCACAACCTTGGGGTAACCATGGACAATCAACTGTCCTTTTCCTCTCATGTTGCTAATGTGACTCGCTCATGTCGGTTTCTTCTTTACAACATTAGAAGGATTCAGCCATTTTTGTCCACACGGGCTGCTCAGGTACTTGTTCAGTCTCTTGTCATTTCTAGACTGGACTACTGCAATGTACTGCTGGCAGGTCTACCTATGAACACAATCCGTCCTCTGCAAATGATCCAAAATGCAGCTGCCCGGCTTGTTTTCAACCTGCCAAAGTTCTCGCATACCACCTTGCTGCTGCGATCCCTCCACTGGCTTCCGGTAGCTGCACGCATCAGATTCAAAACACTGATGCTGGCCTACAAAGCCAAAAATGGACCAGCACCCTCTTACCTCAAAGCCCTCATCACTCCTCGCACTGCACCCCGCACCCTCCGATCTACCAGCACAAACTTACCAGCAAGTTTACTATAAGACTCTTCTCTGTTCTGGCACCAAGGTGGTGGAAAGAACTTCCCCTAGAGGTCCGGACAGCTGAGTGACTGGCTATTTTCAAGCTTATTCAGGAAACACTTCAACTAGCACTTCACAACCTTTGACACTTTTTTGTTGTAACTTTGAACAAATGTTTTAAACTCATGGTATCTTAAGTATGTAACCTAGTGAGCCAGCATTAATGTAGTCAATGTTAGAGATTTAAGCACTTACGTATGTCGCTCTGGATAAGGGCATCTGCCAAATGCTGTAAATGTAAATAGTGATGTATGAGAATGGACAGAGAAGATGAAAACCCAACATTATGTCTTAAATCCTGGCTATGGTATGGTAACATATTGCAATAATAATTATCACAATCACCCTTACTGGTTTCTTGATTCTGTGCTTGCTACTATGTACATGTTTTTATATTCAATTCCAGTTGTATAAGCTGGCAGTGTATGTAGGGAAATATACGGTGAGAATATAAACATATCTCAGCCTGAGGTACAGAACGGTTCAAATGCTGAATGTTTGAACTTATACTCGAATAAATACTCAAAGAGTGAAGGCACTGGATGCTGAATGCATCATTGGAAAATTTGCCATCAACCACAACAACCATGGCATTGCCCTGAGACTTCAAATCATAAGTGGTGTTATTTGGTAACTACCTGGTGTTATAGGTGTTTTCATGTATATATGCAAAATTGTTAGAAGATTGTTTAATTATGTTATAGTAAATTCAATTTAATAGTAATTGGTAACTATTATTAAGTAGTATCTGGTAAATATAACCCCAGTGCTATACTGTAGGTGCTTTGTTATGACTGAAATTCTAAAGCGTTCAATTAATCTATGCAAAATCATTTCATTTTGTAATCTGAGTGCTTCTTTAATTTCATAAAATGAAAAAAAAAAAAAAGATTAAAAAAGTAAGCCCTGTTACAAATATTATTTGTAATGGCTCAGCTCCACCTGTAAATAAACTGGTGTGCCCTCAGCACCTGAATTCATAATTCTCTGGTGCCACCTCCATCTGTAAAGAATCAAAAGTGAAAGTATTTCTCCCTCAGCACTGACTGTATTTTGTGAAGCGGTATGAAAAGTTAAGCATCTTTAAGGCAGAAACTGTGATATTAATATCACACAACAAGGACTGTTGACTAAAGGTGAGATATTTTGTTATTATAAATGACTTTATATAAGAAGAATCCAGATATATTGTATATAAAACTGTAAAATTAGCTGTAAGAAATCTTAGTCTTGTGAGGTTCAGGTACAGCCTTACCTGTAAAACAGGTTCACTGTAAATGTCTATAGACTGTAAACAAGAGTTTTATGGAGTGAAATCAGTCAGCAGAACTGGAATGCTGTAATTCTTGGGGAAGGCAAGTGAAAACTTTATGACAATGACTTTATGGATGAGAAAATGTTATAACAGAACTCAATCTTGGCCAATAACAACAAACTTGTGAACACATGAATGTGGGATTTTGTTCATTAGTTATATTTTATGGTGAAGTATTGTGTCAGACACAGGAGCAGCCCCTTGATGCTTTTACAGTTTTAAGTTGCTTTTGCTGCTTTTGATTGCTATAAAATCAAATAAAAAGTTACCAGAGCAGCAGTAGCTTAAGTGTTTAATGCTCTGTCTTGTTGATTGGAAGATTGTGGTACAAGCTCCAGCACTGCCAAGTGTGGCATGTGGGCACTTGGCACAAGGCCCTTAACCCTTGTATTATTGTATGAGGTACTCAGGATACTTATGCAGCACTCAGGCAAACTTTATTTATTAACAATCCCAAAACTTTGTGTTAGCCATCCAGAACTGAAAACTGACTATTTAAAATACTACACTTCTTTTGATTACAATACTTTTAATTTTTTGTTGAAGTTTACCTTCTTGTACTGCTATAATTAAGTATATTAGTATAAGTATATAATTCTAACTTAATAAGAATGAGCATTGGTAAGAACTTCACAGTTGCACAGAATGCAATACTGTGTTATCTAGTTTAAGTTATCTTTCAAGCACTTCTGTTTTATGTATATATATTTATTTGTTTATTTTCCATGTAACTGAAAGAGAAATTTGTAGACTCTATGCAATATATTTAAGATATGCATATGTGGATTGCTTGAATACAATTCAGTAAAAGTTTGTTGACTGTACAGTATGTAGCATTTATATTTCAATGAGATTGGATTTGTTCACTTCTGTATGTTTTTGGTAAGCGTGTCTGACAAATGCTGTAAGTGAAAAATGTAAATACAAGCTCTGATGCATTTTTAATACATTTTGTAGCATCTAGAATGCACAAATTGTTGCAGATTTCTCTAACCTATTAAATGATCTGATCCCTTTTCCTAGCTTGGAGGAACAGTTTGCTCTGCTGTGTAATAATTGCATACTCACATTTTCTACATGGCTACTCTAAACTCGCTTAGACACTCTTATTCAGGGAATAGTCAATACCAATTCACTACTTAAACAGTTATACCTCTGTCATCTCTCAGATTAAAATGCAACTAATGATATGAGCAAGCATTTTTAGCCTAATCATGAAAGCCAAAACTGACAGAAAATGTAAACTAACAGTGTAAACATACAACATTATTATTATAAATTTACTTCCTCATGTACCCTATTTTTACCAAACCATTTACCAGATGATGAAGTTATTCTAAAGTCTTTGTCTTATGGCAGAACTGGTACATTATAACTTCTTCAGTTTCGACAATGCTATCACTGCAGAGTAAATAAATAACATCATAAAGTTGCATTTTGTCATATAAACTAATTAAATACTGTAGATGAAAGATGATGGTGATGAGAATTTAAAAGGTCAGTCATAATGTACAGGCTGGTACTCAATAGTGTAAAGACAGGATTTTTTACTAAAGCGGCAACATTTTGTTTTAGGAAAAAAATAGGAAAGTTTAACTGAAACTTGTTTTTGTGTTTTTTAGAAGTGTAATCCATTCCAGCAGGAGACGTGACTGTGAGTTTGTGCATAATTTACTAATACTTAATGATGGAGACTCCTGATCTTGACACAGACATGTCCCTGCTTTCAAAAAACTGGTAATCTTCCATGTCTTAGTATTTTAGTCATGAAATATTCATTTCTAAATGATTTATTGAATATGTATGAAAAAAATAACCTGTACATAACACATTAAAAACTTTATTTATTTAATGTTAGATTCTGATCATTGTAAAGTAAAATTAGTCCTTATCACATTAACAAGTATATTTAAAACTGTAAAATCAGTTTATGTAAATCAGTATTGGTCTCTCTATAACGTTGTGCAGTAATCGCCAGGAAAAAAGATCAGAATCACCAGCACCCAGCTGTATCTCCATGAAGAGTGATAGGTCTATGAATGCTCCGCTTTTATTCAAAGATGGAGAGCCTTCCCCACTGCACAGGTAACATCTCATTGTTAGTCACACTTTCTAAATTCTAGCATAAACTTAGAATTTAATATATTATTTATCATGGTATGTAGTATTCTGGTGCACAGATCTTTTTTATTTTATTATTTTATCATTACTACTAATTTTATGTCAGTTTCCTGTTTTCCCCTGAACTTTAGACTATTCCAAGGATGCATCACATTATTATATTACTTTGCCATTAATCTCTACTGTGATTGAGCAATCCAAACCCCTGAGTGAGTGACACTAATGAAAAAAGAAAAAATAATGGAAAACAGCACTATAACAGCACTATGTGGTGTGATATCATGGTGAAAAAAAAACATAAAGTGGGACTTTAGTGAATTTTAAATGCAGAAACAGAACTTAAATGTCGTATGTATTATCAAACCAGACCCATTTCTAAGCCAACAGAAGATGGCTGTGTTTGCAGAATATTTGGTGGGATAATTCCTGTCTGAGTTACAAAATGTGTAAGATATGGATACAGGCAATGACTGTTTATCAAAAATCATGGAATTGCCATTATATTGTACGTAATACTTTAATCATTAGCAATAGTACAGATCCTCATTTCCTAGACAGCAATGTTTATTAAATACTGTAATTGATATTTTGATCAAATATATGTTGCCACCTCAAAGCAGGGTCCCCTGTAGCTGTCTATGCAGTTTCATATATTCTCCCCTTGTCCATGTAGGTTTCCTTTTGAATCTCAGTTTTTCCCACTTCCCAAAAACATGCCAACAGGTGAATTAGCTAACATAAACAGTAATAATATCCTGCTGATGGGGATTTTTTTTTTTTTTTTTTTTTTTGCCATTTGGCAACATTTCTTTAAAATGTTTTAGTGATGAAAGTTAACATCTTTATTAACTACAACTTTTATTCACAGTGTTGAACAGAAGGCAAGCGTTATAATAGAAAACAACATCACTGATACAGGGTAAGATAAAATCCAACAGCATGACTGTGACACTGACAGGCTGGAATTATAAATCTCTCTACTAGTATTAACAACAGAGTGATTAGGTTATAGAAAACACACAGTAGAATAAGGCAAACACAGTGAGAACATCATAAAGAACTATCTGTGGTAACCAGTTAATAATAATAGAGACCCCTTGTCTTACCACTTCTTTCTACTCTCACCATATCATAGGCATGGCCCAGAATCTGTGGCTGTAAATGAATTCCAGAAAAAGTTCAAATTATATCTAATGAAGAAGTTTCAGTGGTTGATTGGAGTCATAATAGACCCAAACACTCCTGAGTGAGATCTACACAGAGCTCTACATCACAGAGGGAGACAGTGGAGAAGTTAATAATGAACATGAGGTGAGACAGATTGAGGCAGCATCCAGGAGAACAACAACAGAGGAAACAACAATCAAATGCAATGACATCTTTAAGCCTTTATCTGAACAGGATGAATCCATCAGAACTGTGCTGACAAAGGGAGTCTCTGGCATCGGAAAAACAGTCTCTGTGCAGAAGTTCATTCTGGACTGGGCTGAAGGGGAAGCAAATCAGGACATTCCCTTCATATTTCCACTTCCTTTCAGAGAGCTGAACTTGATGAAGGGCCAGAAACTGAGTCTGATGAAACTCCTTCATGACTTTTTTAAGGAAACAAAAGGAACAGAAAGGTTCAGTGTGGAAAAGGTTCTGTTCATTTTTGATGGGTTGGACGAGTGCTGTTTTCCTCTAGATTTCCAGAACACAGTTAAAGTGTGTGATGTAACTGAATCAGCATCAGTGCAGGTGCTGCTGATAAACCTGATCAGAGGGAATCTGCTTCCCTCTGCCCTCATCTGGATCACCTCCCGACCAGCAGCAGCTGATCAAATCCCCTCTGACTATGTGCATCGTGTCACAGAGGTGCGAGGGTTCAGTGACCCACAGAAGGAAGAGTACATCGGAAAGAGTATCAGTGATCAGAGCCTGGCCAATAACATTATCACACACCTGAAGTCATTAAGAAGCCTCTACATCATGTGCCACATCCCAGTCTTCTGCTGGATTTCAGCCACTGTTCTAGAGAGAATGTTGGGTGAAGCAGACAGTGGAGAGATCCCCAAAACTCTGACTCAAATGTACACACACTTCCTCATTATTCAGACAAACATCATAAGAGAAAAATATTCAAAGAAGAAGGACAGTAGTAATAAAATGCTTCTTAAACTGGGACAACTGGCTTTTCAGCAGCTGATGAAAGGGAACCTGATCTTCTATGAGGAAGAAATGAGAGAGTGTGGCATTGATGTGAGAGAAGCAGCAGTGTACTCAGGTGTGTGTACACAGATCTTCAGAGAAGAGTTTGGGCTTCACCAGAGTAAAGTTTACTGCTTTGTTCATCTGAGCATTCAGGAGCACCTCGCAGCTCTGTATGTGCACCTGACATTCATGATGGAAAAGAGGAATGTTCTTAAACAAAATCAGGTCTCTGAACAAGAGATAAAAGAAAATACAATCTCACATTTACACAAGAGTGCTGTAGATCAAGCTTTAGAAAGTCAGACTGGACAACTTGATCTTTTCCTTCGCTTTCTTCTGGGTCTCTCACTGGAGTCCAATCAGAAACTCATACATGTTTTAGTGACACAGCAAGGATGTAGCTCCACAAGCACAGAGGAAACAGTTCAGTACATTAAAAAGAAGATCAGTGAAGATCTTCCTACAGAGAAATCCATCAATCTGTTCCACTGTCTAAATGAACTGGGTAATAATTCTTTAGTGGAGGAAATCCAACGCTACCTGAAATCTGGAAAACAAATTGAACTCTCTTCTTCACAGTGGTCTGCTCTGGTGTTTGTGTTACTGACATCAGCACAGGAGCTGGAAGAGTTTGACCTGAGTAAATATACCTGTACAGATAAGATAACAGATGCTGTTCTTCTGAAGGTGATGCCTGTGATTGCAGCATCCAGAAAAGCAATGTAAGTACAAAGGATTTTGCACACACACACACACACACACACACACACACACACACACACACACACACACACACACACACACACACACACACACACACACACAGATTACAAGGGGATGCATATGCCCAGGATGAAATCACAGGCACAGGGAAGAAATAAAATGATCACACACTTCACAACAATTTTTTGCTCTCTGAAAAGTTTTTGCTGATGACAGGTGACAAGTACCTGTTGGGTATGCACAAATATAGTTTTGGTTTTGCTGAATCATGTAGAGAAATAGACAGTAAATGTCACGTTTATGTCTCTGATATGCTATAGTTCAACATAATTAAAAGTGTTCTGCTCCTGATTTTCATTTGTATTAAGTGTCCGATGCATCACATTGCAGTGTCCAACAGTAGTCAGCAAGCACTGACCGATTCCTGTTGCCCTGATTTCATTTTCAATTGTAGCAATGTCCTGGTGAAACTCTGTTTGTCACTGACAACACTGAGATTTGCAAGGAAGAAAATCTTAGCTATTAGTGTATTCAATTGACTTCTTGTTTTTGCCAGAGAAACCAGACTCTCACCATACTTTGCCGTTCGAGTGCCTTTGATCCGAGCTCTCAGACAGACAGCACATGTCACCCAACAAATGCAAGACACCCATTCCTTGTCTTGATCACCAAGTTGAAGTACAGATGATATGCTTTCTTCACAAGAGCAGTCATTGAGCATCTCTGATGAATAGGTGTATACTCGCCACAAATATAGCACCTGTTACAACATTGACAAGACATATTGACTGACACTAATCGTTCTGTAAAACGTCTATAACATCTAACTTACTTGTAACAGGTCTACTGAGGCAATACTATATTCTAAAACAATACAGTATGTACACATTATAAGTTCTATATTAATCCAATAAGCATCTGTGTATGCGAGTCACTTTTATAGCCTGCTGAGACAGTGTCAAGCTGGCTCCGGCCTGCCCAGGCATTCCCGGGCATCATACCTTCACAGAACAGCTTCCAACCCGGCCTCATTTCATGCCTGGACATGCCCAGACTGCATGCCCAGACTACAAAACATTGTACATAGTTCTCTTACAGAAACAAACAATTTTGGGCACAAATACAAGAAAAAACTTGACAAAACTGAAGATTTCAATGATATGGTATGTTATGGGCAAAATTTGGATGTGATTTTTGTGATCAGAAGGCAAAAGTCTATAAGGAACACCCAACAGTGTTCAAGAAGCAAAAACATTGTTGTGCAAACTGAAAGTGGTTAAGCCACTGGACCACTGATAGGAAGGCTGTCCACTAAGTTGCCACTGTTGGGCCCTTGGGCAAGCCCATTACCCCATGACTACTTAGTTGTATAAATGAGATAAATGCAAATTGTTCTGGATAAGGATGTCAAATGCTGTATTAAGATTACTTGAAAATGATACTTGATTACTACTGCAATATCCAGCCATAATATATTTATATTCTCTAATATTATTTCTAATGGAAATTGTTGTATTAAATTATAAAAGAAAATTAAAATAGGAGCATTTTCACTAGTAAGGGACCCCACTGTATATTGTAATAAAATACCTAACCTAAGGGCCTTATTGTTTTATGGATTTTTCAGTTAATGATTAACTGGAATTAAGGAAAACCATTCAGTCATCACTCAGTCAACTACAGTATATAAAATAAATCATATCTAAAAAATATCTAAATAGTAAGGAAATCTAAATAGTATCTAAAAATAACAATAACATGGCAACAATGCCATATCCACCCCAGGGAAAATCTAAGGTAAATGAAACTATATTATTTTGCTCTGAAAATTCATTAGTCACTTGGATATGATTATAACCTGCAAGATATGTACTGTTGTATTCATTGTCAGGGACAGGATTGCATCCAGTTTCACACCAAGTATATTGCTAACTGATGCTTACACTTTTAGCATTTATTAAAATAAGAATGTACAGTGAAGTGTCTTTTTATAATATACACTAGTGTTAGTTCATTATGTATTATTTTTAGGGTTGCAAAGGGGCCGAAAGTTTCCAGTAAATTTCCGGTAAATTTCCGGAAACTTTCCACGGGAACTTAATCCGGGAATTTACAGGAATTTATGGGAATTTATGGGAATTATTTGGAAATATAGGGAAATTTCTATAAACTATATCATATACAAAAATAAATAAACATTTTGTTTGGTCATAAGCAGACATGCATGCAAGGTAATACAAATTTTATAAATGACGTCTTGACTGATTTAATTGTCAGTAGAACTTTAATTGATTCTTTCACTGAGTAACACAAAAACATAATAAACATTATTATGCTTGTAATAAACATAATAAACTTAATAATTGTAATAAACCTATTTACCTATGATTGATGTAATCTATTCTAATTAGTAAGGTAGTTATTAAGTTTAGGTATTGGTACAATTAAGAATGTAGAATAAGATTTTGCAGAATAAGGCATTATGTGCTTAATAAGTACTAATAAATAGCCAATATTCTATTAATTTTCATGCTAATAAGCAACTAGTTAAATGACCCTAAAAGTGTTACTGTGCATGTCATGGAAGAATGCAAGTACATGCAGGGGGTTTGTACGGTGGCCGGGAAGTGCAAAACACATTAACAAATCCGAAAACACATTAACAAATCCGAAAACAAATTAACAAATCCCAAAACACATTAACAAATTAGAAAACAAATTAACAAATCCGAAAACACATTAACAAATCGAAAACAAATTACCAAATCCCAAAACACATTAACAAATCCCAAAACAAATTAACAAATCAAAAAACACATTAACACATTGTTTTCGGATTTGTTAATGTGTTTTGGGATTTGTTAATTTGTTTTCGGATTTGTTAATGTGTTTTGGGATTTGTTAATTTGTTTTCGGATTTGTTAATTTGTTTTGGGATTTGTTAATGTGTTTTGGGATTTGTTCATTTGTTTTGGGATTTGTTAATTTGTTTTCGGACTTGTTAATGTGTTTTGGGATTTGTTAATTTGTTTTCAGGTTTGTTAATGTGTTTTGCACTTCCCGGCCACCGTAGGTTTGGCCTCAATGGCCCTCCAGTAAGCAGTGTGCTGTGTGCAAGTGACCGAGGAACGCAGGGTACAAATTCAACTTAAATTGCATTAAATCTTATTGTTTTAAACAAACTTATGCTGCAATTTAAGCACATTTAAGTTCCTTGTTATTTGCAACTCTGCATTTTTTTAAATTCCCAGTTTATTTCCATATATTCCCGTTAATACCCATATATTCCGGTTAATTCCCATATATTCCCGTTAATTCCCATATATTCCAGTTAATTCCCATATAGTCTTTCAGTTTATATATAGTTTCCAGTCTTGAAAATTCCCAGAATTTTGCAACTCTAATTATTTTATTGCTTTTAGTATCACGTGTGATTCACTTGGAGTGAAAGGTTGGTCAGCTCTGGTCTCAGCGCTCGAATCCTCAAGTCTGACAGAAATGCATCTGACTGTGAAAACACTAGATCTGAATGGGATTGATCTAAGAGACTCAGGAGTAAATTGCCTCTCTGCTATACTGGAGAATCTTCACTATAACTTGGAGAAAGTGAGGTAAGATCATCTCTCAGAGTCATATTAACTCACAGCAGTTGGATACAGTGTTGCTTTTCAAATAAATTTTCTGTTTCAGTTCAACAGGCCATCATTCATCAATAAATGATGATGATTTCTCTCCAGAATTATTTATTAATTCAATAAATAAATATTTTTGATACATTTCTATTAAAAATAAAGATAAAAAGATACATTAAATACTTTTAAAGCTAGCTATACTTTTACACCACAAAAACTTTTGTATACTAAATATCATTAATTCTAAATAAGAACAGCAGTGGTGAATTGGGCCCACCCATTTGGATATCTGGTAAACCCAAAACACTGGTTTATTCACAAACATCAGTTCTCACTCTAGGAGCTGCTGCTTTAAGAAGCTGCATTGAGTAATATTTGTAGGGCCCTGTGGGAAGTGGAACATGGAAGAACAGCACAGAGACAGGGTTACTAATTAAAGGAAACACAGTTTAAATTGATTGATTGTGCAACCTGAAATAAAGGAGGTTCAGTAGACTTTGGAAGCTCTAGAAGTAAGAGACAGGCCTCAATTGGAAAAGCTTCCAGATCGGTGTGGGTCTGAGAGTCCAGCCAGCAGTGATGAAGAGAGAAAGGGGCTTTTACCTGGAGCATGGCACAGGCTCAGTAGGCAGCAGAAGAGTCATTAATCTGTATGAATCTGGAAAAAAACAGCAGAGGGAGACAGCATGTTTAATTCCATTGTTCAAACGTTCCTACCTTTACCTGCCTCTAGCTGCTGAGCCTGATTCTCCGCTGTGCTGGTGATCACACTTTCTGTAGGAGTTGCTCAGGATCTCAGTTGATATGTCATTTTTCCTCAACCTTCTTAAGAAGTAAAGTCACTGCTGGGATCTTCTCAGGAGCTGATGAGTATTGTGATACCAGGTGAAGTCCTCACTGATGTAGGTTCCGAGGAATTTGAGGGTTTTCACCCTTTCTACCTCAGTTTCATCGATGTAGAATGGGGTGTGCTGCTCTTTCCTCCTTCTTCTAGGATCAATAATCATCTCATTAGTTTTATCTGCATTTAAGGAGAGATTATTTTTCTGACATCAGACCTGCTGGGTAATGAGTCCTATGACTGTGGTATCATACTGTACGCAAACTTTATTATCTTGGTGTTGGTTTGGGAGGCCATGCAGTCATAGGTGAAGGGGGTGTACAGCAGTGGCCTCAGGACACATCCGTGGTGGGTCCCTGTGCTCACAGTTCTGTTGCCTGATGTCCGGTTTCCTACTCTGACTAACTGGGGTCTGTCTGTCAGTCCAAGGGTGAGGAGCTTTTTAGAGAGCCTGTGTGGAATTACAGTGTTGAATGCCAAGCTGTAGTCAATGAATAGCATTCTCACACCTTACCCTCCACGTGTGTGAGGACTGTGTTGGTGGCAGCAGTGACAGCATTTTCAGTGGACCGGTTTTGCAAACTGAAGTGGATCCAAGGTGGTTGTAATGTTCAATTTTATGTGGGACATGACTATCCATTCACAACACTTCATCACGATTGGGGTAAGTCTTCTTCGGGAAAGGTATGATGGTGGTGGGCGAGGGACACATTATAGATGTGAACATATTACAGATATGTGACATATTATAGATGTGAAGTCAGCATGTTCCATCGAATCCTGAATGCCCACCATGGGATGTTATCTTGGCTGGCTGCCTTCTGTGGGTTCTTTTTCCTCAGAGACATGCACACCTCTGCTGATAACCCGGTGAGTGGTGTGTTCAGTATGCCCTCTGACACAAGAGTCTTATGCTGCTGGCTGGTGTTCAGGGCCTTGCAGTGAGAAATGTGTTCTCTGATAACAAAGAGAACAACAACATGTCATACAAATCTGATGAACATAATCTGAAGTATGAAGTATAAGCACATTCCCATAACCTTTTGCACAGGTTTCTCTGCAGGACACATGGTGATGCACCAGTTGTCTGCAAAGGAAGCCTAGGCTTACTCAAAGGAATTGTTAGTGTTCCCATGTTTTTCCCAACAGCATTGATTCCACTAGGCTGGAGAAGTAAACCTCGAGAAGCTCCTTGTGGGTGGAGGGTGGTTGGGTGAGTGATTTGTGTGCTGATTAACGAGATTATCCAGTCTGATGACCATGGTGATATACTGTGACAATGTTTGGCTCTTCTTCTTACCAGCCACCTCTGCCTGTAACCTGGGATTAAGTTCACAAAAAAATCACTTGTAGTGCTATATTATTATAACTGCTCTGTGCTGCTAGTGTCCAGAATTTTACAGCATGGTCTGCAGCCAAGTCACTCACTCATGAGCTGAGAAAAGTGGGTGAAGGAGATGCTCACCTGTGGATTATTGTCCCCGACTGCTGTTGCCCAGACCAATGCCTGTCTATACTGTATATATACACTGCTCAAAAAAATAAAGGGAACACTTAAACAACACAGTGTAATTCCAAGTCATTTACACAACTGCCCACTTAGGAAGCAACACTGATTGACAATCAATTTCACATGTTGTTGTGCAAATGGAATAGACAACAGGTAGAAATTATAGGCAATTAGAAAGACACCCCCATTAATGGAGTGGTTCTGCAGGTGGTGACCACAGACTACTTCTCAGTTCCTATGCTTTCTGGATGAAGTTTTGGTCACTTTTGAATGCTGGTGGTGCTTTCACTCTAGTGGTAGCATGAGACGGAATCTACAACCCACACAAGTGGCTCAGGTAGTGCAGCTCATCCAGGATGGCACATCAATGTGAGCTGTGGCAAGAAGATTTGCTGTGTCTGTCAGCGTAGTGTCCAGATCATGGAGGCACTACCAGGAGACAGGCCAGTACATCAGGAGACGTGGAGGTGGCCGTAGGAGGTCAACAACCCAGCAGCAGCAACCCAGCAACCTCTGCCTTTGTGCAAGGAGGAACAGTAGGAGCACTGCCAGAAATGTAGGCCACAAATGTGCATGTGTCTGCTCAAACTGTCAGAAACAGACTCCATGAGGGTGGTATGAGGGCCCGACGTCCACAGGTTGGGGTTGTGCTTACAGCCCAACACCGGGCAGGACGTTTGGCATTTGACAGAGAACACCAAGATTGGCAAATTCGCCACTGGCACCCTGTGCTCTTCACAGATGAAAGCAGGTTCACACTGAGCACATGTGACAGACGTGACAGAGTCTGGAGACGCCGTGGAGAATGTTCTGCTGCCTGCAACATCCTCCAGCATGACCGGTTTGGCAGTGGGTCAGTAATGGTGTGGGGTGGCAGTTCTTTGGAGGGCTGCAGAGAGGTAGCCTGACTGCCATTAGGTACTGAGATGCGGTTGGCCCTGGGTTCCACCTAATGCAGGACAATGCTAGGCCTCATGTGGCTGGAGTCTGTCAGCACTTCCTGCAAGACGAAGGCATTGATGCTATGGACTGGCCCGCCCGTTCCCCAGACCTGAATCCAATTGAGCACATCTGGGACATCATGTCTCGCTACATCCACCAATGCCACGTTGCACCACAGACTGTCCAGGAGTTGGCGGATGCTTTAGTCCAGGTCTGGGAGGAGATCCCTCAGGAGACCATCTGCCACCTCATCAGGAGCATGCCCACGCGTTGTAGGGAGGTCATACAGGCACGTGGAGGCCACACAGACTACTGAGCCTCATTTTGATTTGTTTTAAGGACATTACATCAAAGTTGGATCAGCCTGTAGTGTGTTTTTCCACTTCAATTTTGAGACTGACTCCAAATCCAGACCTCCATGGGTTAATAAATTTGATTTTCATTGATAATTTTTGTGTGATTTTGTTGTCAGCACATTCAACTATGTAAAGAACAAAGTATTTAATAAGACTATTTCATTCATCATTCATTCAGATCTAGCATGTGTTGCTTAAGTGTTACCTTTATTTTTTTGAGCAGTGTATCTTATGACTGGACAAAAGAAGAAAAAATGTCTGTTGTTTCTTTGTCTCTCTCCACAGGTTGTATGATTATGGTGTATCAGATAAAGTCTGTGCTGCTCTGACCCCATCTCTGAGATCAAACCCTTCACACTTGAGAGAACTGAAAGTTGCCTATATCTATTTACAAGACTCAGGAGTAAAGAGTCTCTCTGCTATACTGGAGAATCCTGACTGTAAACTGGAGAAACTGAGGTAAGATCTTTCCTCTTTAAAAGTCACGACCTACTCATCAATAAGACACTTTCTCTAATAGTGAGACTAAAGCAGAGGTTTTGATATGTCTGAATTTAATGTGTGTGCTGCAGGATTTTAAAGCAGCAGTGAAATGACATGATCTCAGAAAATAAGAATTTAATGCCTCTGAACTTAAAAGGCCAGCAATTAAAGAAATGTGTGTAGGTGTGCAGCTTTAAACTACAGCATGAATAATTTTGTGGGTTTTTTTTCTGAAATAGTGTTTGTTCTGCCAGTGAATGTTTAATCCATCTCCATCTAGCTACTATGAACAGATATTTGTTACAAAAGCAGTTCATTATTAAAAAGCATAGCTTTATTACTGAAGAAAAAGCATTTAAATAGGGCGCCCTGTTTGAAAGGGCGCCCTATTTAAATGCTTTTTTCAGTCTGTCTGCTTGGCTGTTTCCTCTGCATTGCTGCAACCCACCTCCACTAGCTCCTCCTTGAAACTTTGTGTTTAACTTAATCAGTGTCATTCTGTTGTCACTGATGCAGGCTCTGTTCTAAATGGGGGATTTTGTCTTGCTGCTTTCCCAGTTAAATGGGAGATTATCCCCCCACGAAGCTGCTGCTGTTCCCTGATTAGCTTTCATGGAACTCATGAAAAGGATGGGGAATTCAGAACAGAGCCATACCGCCAAATGTAAATTTGATAAGCTTGCAAATAAAAAATTTAAATATGTCAAAGAATTGTCTTTATTTTGACTCAAGTGGTCCTGACTGAAATCCCTCTAACTCAACATAAATACAACTCAGTTAACCTGTCACAAAGTAAAGAAAAGAAAATACATGTCTTTCTACATGTCCCTATCTAACCAAACACGATAACAAACAGAATAAACAAAACTAGTACACAAAAATTGTGTATTTACAAGGTGTACACGAAAGCATATTCATATTTTTGTTGGTATATAGGGAGAAAAGCAGAGGAGAAAGAACACAGCCTTGGGGCGATATATATTATAGATGACAATATAAATGAAAGCATTTCATGCTTTTCTGAAATGAAAAAGACATTTTTTTGTTTATTGTACTAAAGAGTATATTTGATTGTTTTGATTAAACATTCTCACAAAAAATCTTTGGTTTTAAGTACAAATTAGAGCCTATTGAATTTTTGCTGGGTCAAGCTAAAATGGCAATTCATGATGCAATTATCATTTTCTACCGCTTATCCAAACTACCTCGGGTCACGGGGAGCCTGTGCCTATCTCGGGCATCATCGGGCATCAAGGCAGGATACACCCTGTACGGAGTGCCAACCCATCGCAGGGTACACACACACTCTCATTCACTCACACACACACACTACGGACAATTTTCCAGAGATGCCAATCAACCAACCATGCATGTCTTTGGACCGGGGGAGGAAACCGGAGTACCCGGAGGAAACCCCCGAGGCACGGGGAGAACATGCAAACTCCACACACACAAGGCGGAGTCGGGAATCGAACACCCAACCCTGGAGGTGTGAGGCGAACGTGCTAACCACTAAGCCACCGTGATGCAATTATTTTAATTTTTATTATCAAACAGCTATGAATGATTTCGTTTCTTTCTTCTGTTTTGTGTTACAAAAGGCTTTGTGTGATGTTTTTGATGAAAATGTACAGATTTACAGTTACTACTCCTCTTAGTATTTTTCAGATTGAAAATACAGAAATCAAAAGGCATAATCAATAAAGGCATAGTCAAACAATCACCAAAGTGCAAAACTGAACATGCAATTTATATATACAATCTGTTGATGAATGTGTCATTGTGTCTCTCTGCAGTTTGCGTGATTGTGGTGTCTCAGATGAAGGTTGTGCTGCTTTGACTTCAGCTCTGAGTTCAAACCCTTCAGATCTGAGAAATCTGAATCTGTCCTGTAATAATGTAGGAGACTCAGGAGTGAAATGTCTGTCTTCTGTACTGGAAAATCCTCACTGTAAAATAGTGGCACTGAGGTAAGATCAGCTCTTGGAGAGTCATATAGTTTACCGAAGAGCAGACTATATGACTCTCCGTAATATAAACCTAAGCATTTTAAGTTCATGTTAAGTTCATGTATCGACAAATAGCTTATTCATTTAAACACATACAGTTGGCTCATGAAATTCACTAGCCAGAAATGAGTGGTGTAATGAGGTCATGTGATATCCTCATTTGATTGAAGGTAACTGTCATTTAAAAACAAGTAAATATTTTGTTAAAATACTTTAAATACTGTATGCTAGTAAAAATTATTTAAAAGAATCTGCATTTTATTTTGTAAATTTTATTAAGGTACCAGTCATACACCAGGTCATAGGGCAGTGGTGTCCAATCTTATACGGAAAGGGCCGGTGTGGGTGCAGGTTTTCATTCCATCCAAGCAGAAGCCACCAAACCTGCACCCACACTGGCCTTTTGTGGAAAAGATTGGACACTGCTGTCATAGGGCATTGGGGGTTGGAAGTAGAGTGGGTGAGCTTGAAATGGTCAATGTACGATCTGTGTTTTGATAAATATCAGTTTGGTGTTCAATCTGAACACTCAGTGTACAGTAGTGTTAGTTTTTGATAGGGGTGAAAGGAAACATTGCAAAGACATTGACATTGCCTCTATCAAACAGAGACTTAAGTTGTTTACTGCACCATATGCTTGAACTTGCTGACGGACTGGCAGATAGCTACTGTAGCTTAACAAGCTGTAACTAAGTTTAGCCAAGGTGAACTTTATGAAGCATCATTTCATCTGTCTTCTCCCTTGAATCTTCTCTTGGAATGTTTACGATGTGCAACCAGCTTTTTGTTGTAATGTTGTGTGTAACTTAAAGTATATATAAAATGTGCTGCCTATGATAGAAAGTAATTTTGACTAACAGATCAAAACAATACAAACACAAAAAAAACACAAAACATTGTTGTTTGCCCATTAAAGTCCAACCCACCCTTCCAAATGATGCCCCTTGACAAGAGAGGGCAGACAACATGACATACAATATGAGTGTGAAATTGTGTCTGTCTACAGGTTGTGTAATTGTGGTGTATCAGATGAAGGCTGTGCTGCTCTGACCTCAGCTCTGAGATTGAATCCTTCACACCTGAGAGAACTGAATCTGTCCTGTAATAAAATAGGAGACTCAGGAGCGAAGTGTCTGTCTGCTGTTCTGGAGAATCCTCACTGTAAACTGGAGATGCTGTGGTAAGATCATCTCTGAGATTCACATGACCTGCTCCTCAGACACATTCGATTAACTAGTGAAACTGGAGCAGAGCAGACGATTTAGGTTCATCATCATGTCCTGAGTGAGAATATTTTCACATCTCACTGTTGATTTGTCACTGTTTGAGTCTTTTGGGTCAGATGTACATATATAAAAAGGTACAGTGCAAAATGTGACTGTAGTGTCAGAAATTGTACACAAACAACTAATCACAAATCACAACTGCACCTGGGACACAGACTTTTTTTTTTAATTATACTATAATAGTGTTTATTCTGTCAATGAAGGTTTCTTTTTCAAACACATCAGCTTTAAAGTAAGACTTCAACCAAAGATCTAAAAAAAATTTTGATAAAGAGTGTGTCATTGTGTCGCAGGTTGTGGGATTGTGGTGTATCAGCTGAAGGTTGTGCTGCTCTGACTTCAGCTCTGAGATCAAACCCCTCACACCTGAGAAACCTGAATCTATCCTTCAATAACATTGGAGACTCAGGAATGAAGTTTCTCTCTGCCGTACTGGAGAATCCTAACTGTAAAATGGAGATATTGAGGTAAGATCATGTTTATATGGCAAATTATTATATAATAATTATTAATCAACATCATAAAATAATTAATGCTCAAAACTCTGAAGTCATAATAATAGACAGTTATTTTTGTCATGATTAAATAAACCATTGACACATCATCTGTGTTTAAAAAAAAAAATACTTAGGGAACCAACAGTATAATTTCTAATTAGACTACTTAGAATCTAATTAGAGTCCAACCATGTCTTAGGTCTGATTATGGACTGTCTGATCTTCTCTAGGTAGATCTGTTCACTGTTTTTGAGCTGTCATTGTTTAGCTGTGTGAAGTATGTAAAAGCTACTAAAACTTTCAAAAGATCCAGTATGTGTTAGACTGTTGACATCGTTTAGATGAAAGTCAGTTCTCCTCGGACTTTCCTTTGACCAAGAGAACGAAGAGTGTTATTGTCTCTCTGCAGGTTGTGTGAATGTGGTGTCTCAGATGAAGGTTGTGCTGCTCTGACTTCAGCTCTGAGACCAAACTCCTCACACCTGGATCTGTCTAACAATAAAATAGGAATCTCAGGAAAGAAGGAACTCTCCGCTCTAATGGATGGTACAAATTACAACCTCTGAGGGGTGAGTAATGTACATAAATGTTGAAAAAATAAAAGACTAATCATTTAACTTTTGCATTCTGCTTTTCCCTGTTTCTGTTAAGAAGCAACCTTGAACACTCAAAAAGCCATTTGGACCCGTTTCCCATAGAAAAAAAAAACACAGGGAGCCACAAAACCCATTTTACATCTAAAATGAAGATCACACTGCATATATCGTTTTTTTTACCTTTATGGAAAGTATAGAAAAAACTGTACTGTGTTGCATTTATGAAATCAATGAACTGCTACCGAGTAAACAAAATTTTATTTCTGCAAGCAAACAAAAATATTTTGAAAGTTTGAACTAACCTTAACAAAAAAGATGCTGGGTTGAAGGTTACTTTCAAATAAAATGTTTAATGTCTAATTGAGTCCTCTTCGTATTCATGACATCAAAATTTTAACTTGCCGGCTGCAGCAAACCAAAACTGCGTCTGCTTCTTGCACAGCAAAAAGTCCAGTGTTAAATTAACTGGTGTTAAAAGTCCAGTGTTAAATCACAGTGTTGATTTCAACACTTTTTCAGAGTTTATGTAGCTCCACACTCTCTGGAGTTAAATTAACACTTTCTAAATAGTTAAATATTTAACACTATGCCAGAGATCCTAATTTGACTACAAAAAAGTGTTAAAATAACACTAAAAGGGATACAGAAAAACACTAAGCTGGAGTTACTAATCTGATTCCAAAAAAAGTGTTAAAATAACACTAAAAGGGATATCGAAAAACTGTTGTGAGATGCATGTTTTTGGTGGTTAAAATTAGTTTCCTTCTTAAAAGATCTACAAAATAATGTTAAATAAACTACAGCACAAAATAATTCCATTAACTTTTACAGCATTATTTCATTTTTAAAGTTCAATTAAAACATTACAAAAGAAGGTATGATATACAAACTTTCATCCACAAAACTATGAACTTTGAATATCAAATCGCTTATAAAATTCAATCTCTGACATTTTTATAATACACCTTTCATCACTTCGTAGTGCATGAAGATGCTCATCAAAATTCTCTGTGAATAGTTTGTTTGCCAACAGATAAATGTGATTGTCAACCAAAAGTACATCACTTATTTGACAGAAGACTGGCATTTCATCTTCTATTGCACTGCACACCACAAGTCCAGCTCTGTATTCTACACCATCAACTTTAACCCAACTGGTTGAGAAAACATCTTTCGATAGGAACATTTCAAGCAGTTGAGCATTCTCATCTTCTATGGAAAATGATTTAATTGGCCCAAACTCATTATGTTTGAGGGTAAAGGTTTCCCCAATGGTAAGCAATGGCCATCTGATGCTTTTTAGCTAAGGACTTCTAACTAAGCTAAGGACTAAGCTAAGCTTTAGCTAAGGACTTAAGGTTATGTTTTTGAAATTTTTAAAGAAATCTTTGAACATTTTATTTTTCGATTCAAATCTCCTTGACCACATATATAATAAGGGGCCAATTTTCCTTATAGAAGAGGGGTAATGAATCATGTAGTGATGCTTGGGAAGCAATTTTTTTTGTGGATACAAGTTCTTAAATAGTTTGTGGTGGTCAGCAATCAAGTGCTTCAAATACACTGTCAAGCCTGAAGTGAGACAAGGTGAAAACACTAGGTTAATTATTTGAAGTAACATAAGCAACAAACTCCAGTTCTTGTGTCCTGGAGGAACAATGTCTCCTAACAAAAGTGGCAGATTTTTCACAAGACATAATGTCTGGATGGAATTTAAACCAATGCTATTACCAGCACTCTCCAAAATAACCTTTGTGGGGCAATTTTTACGTTCTAAAAATCCATAATCAAAAGAATAAATCCTTGAAAGTTATATAAATCAGATATAAAGTTTTGTGTGAGATGACCAAAAAGCAATTTCATTTCGTATATAGAGCCACGCCTTCAAGGAGGTCATGCATTATATCGATTATATATATATATATATATATATATATATATATATATATATATATATATATATATATATATATATATATATATTCAAACCATACAGTGACCTCAATTGTGGGTTTTCCTGGAGAGACTTGCAATTAGGGATGAGCGAGTACAGCATTATCTGTATCTGTATCTGTTAACCATATGAATTATCTGTATCTGTATCTGTACTCGGAGTGGATGGGGCCTAACCCGGAAGTAGGCGGGGCTTGTCTTGAAATGAGCGGGGCTTTAACCGGTATGTTATTTTAAGCATGCAATTGATATGGGTTGATCAGAAATTGTTATATTTATTGCGGATTAGAAAAATATTTACAGGACAGCATCAGGATTGAGCTTCAGATCAATGGTTTTGATCACGATAGCAAACGAACTATATTACAGAACTATTAAGTTTTGCAACAATGAAAACAAAACAATGCAGTGCAATTATGAAGTAAAATGTAATGAACAACATAACGTTCTTTTTTAACTTTTAATTTTTTTTTTTTTTTTTTTTTTTATGTTCAGTGTGAGGGGGGCACGGTGGCTTAGTGGTTAGCACGTTCGCCTCACACCTCCAGGGTTGGGGGTTCGTTTCCTGCCTCCGCCTTGTGTGTGTGGAGTTTGCATGTTCTCCCCGTGCCTCGGGGGTTTCCTCCGGGTACTCCGGTTTCCTTCCCCGGTCCAAAGACATGCATGGTAGGTTGATTGGCATCTCTGGAAAATTGTCCGTAGTGTGTGATTGTGTGAGTGAATGAGAGTGTGTGTGTGTGCCCTGCGATGGGTTGGCACACCGTCCAGGGTGTATCCTGTCTTGATGCCCGATGACGCCCGATGACACAGGCTCCCCGTGACCCGAGGTAGTTCGGATAAGCGGTAGAAGATGAATGAATGAATGAATGAATGAATGTTCAGTGTGATTCTTTTTTATTTTTTTATTTCCACACCAGGTGTGTGTGTGTGTGTGTGTAGCTTATTAATTAATTTGTAATATTTATAACACTAGCTTACTACCTTTATGATTTTATGAAATACAGCAAAAACGTGTCAGACACTCAGTGTCTGTTTACTGGTTAGAGACAGCTGAAGGTTTAAAAAAGAAAAAAATCTTCGACAGGCAGAGACGCAATGACCAAAGACGCAAAGAGACGCATTCTACCAAGCAAGCACCACGTCTGAACGAACCCACGTTTACCAGAACTCTACTGGTTAGTAAGTACGTATTATTAACGTTACAACCCGAAGTAAAAAGCTGAAGAAACCCTAAACGTTAACGTAAAAGACCCGCGAACCCGAGTGACTGAGGGAGAGACAGAGAGCTGTTCTGTGTGTGACTGTGAGTGAGCAGAGCGAGACACAGCAACACAATACATCTGTATGTGTGTAGGGGAGGGGTGCTGTGACTAGCCTATCACAGAACACTGACACAATCAGCTACCCAATGATGATTTTCATTCAATCCGAGCACAGATATTGACTCGTATTACTCGTATAATACTCGTACTCAGCAGAAGTGCTTTATCTGTACCGGATACTCGTTTCAGCCGAGTATCCGGCTCATCTCTACTTGCAATGCATTTCAAAGATTTCTTTTACATGAAGGACTACCTTAGGATCATCTTCACTGTTTGATAATCATTCTTTTCAATTAAACAAAGGCGACAGAAATGATGGCTACTAAATGACTCATTAAAACCAAGAATCGAGTGCATCCCTAGATTATCACCAATGATTTGTGTGATGGTGCCATATATCTGCTCATCTGAGAATATATATTTTTTTTGTTATTGTGTCTTTTTACAGGTTGTAGGATTGTGGTGTATCAGATGAAGGCTGTGCTGCTCTGACTTCAGCTCTAAGATCAAACCCCTCACACCTGAGAGAACTGGATCTGTCTGATAATAAAATAAGAGACTCAGTAAAGAAGTGGCTCTCTGCTCTTAAGGCAGACAAACATAACAAACTACAGACTCTAAAGTAAATTTTGAAAAAAAGACTTTAACTTTATTATCATAAGTTTATATATTTAATTTAGTTCCAATAAATGTCAAATTGCCAGGTTAGGAAATACAACAACTAAAATGAACCGGGAACTGTTTGAAGACATTGGATGTATTATATCCCGACTGGATAGGCACCCGAGTCATTTATCTGGTGAAGCCCAGAGGAAACAAGTCACATTTAACACTTCGTCCTTTGGTTAATTAATCCTTTGGTGACTTCTTGTCCAATTAATGAACTAGAACTAACTGCTATATAGTTTTGATGGTTCGAGTATATGATTAAACATAAATACAGTGCTGTATTATTTATGTTGTGTAAAGTTCATTCATCTTCTACCGCTTATCCGAACTACCTCGGGTCACGGGGAGCCTGTGCCTATCTCAGGCGTCATCGGGCATCAAGGCAGGATACACCCTGGACAGAGTGCCAACCCATCGCAGGGCACACACACACTCTCATTCACTCACGCACTCACACACTAGGGACAATTTTCCAGAGATGCCAATCAACCTACCATGCATGTCTTTGGACCGAGGGGAGAACATGCAAACTCCACACACACAAGGTGGAGGCGGGAATCGAACCCCGACCCTGGAGGTGTGAGGCGAACTTGCTAACCACTAAGCCACCGTGCCCCCTTGTATAAAGTTAATATTGTTAAATATGTATTTCTGAGGAACTGTTACAATTATTAATGTATAAACACAATATATTTTTACTATAGATGCTTTTGAAGGGAAGATTGCATTTGTTATTTAAATCACCCAAGATTGTCAGCATCATCACCTATCCTTCATGAGTTCACACAACCCAGACTGGGTCAGTTCACACTGCACTCAGTACTAGAATACAGAAGTGATTCAAACTGTGTTATGTTTAACTCAGCAATTTTAGATGCACCTTTTTTGTTGAGACTTAACCGGGAATGAAGGAATATTAGCACAAACATTTTTTCTGTAATAATGATGTCATAAAGAAATCCTTCTATTGGTCATTCACATGGACAATTATTATTTAGGTTTAGTTCACTATTTATGATGTTTGACATGGCTTTTGCCTAGTAGTATTACATGTTAAAACCTGTTATGCCTGTCTTTTTACATGCTTTCTCTTTTAGGTGTGTTGGCAGTGGAATCTTTTGTGTGTGTAAAATGCCTTGTGCACCATAACCATATATATAATCATTTTTTATAGTAAGATTTTTTATTTTCTCTCACAAGGGCTTATTAGTTCAACTAAATAATGACTGTATTTGAACAAGAACACCTGTTATGTATGTAATAAAAATAGTCTTTAACATGATTTGTATTCCTTTCTCAAATAAACTTTGTCTAGGATATTCTTGT
The DNA here is from genome assembly GCF_030014155.1 of Tachysurus vachellii. Classification (NCBI taxonomy): domain Eukaryota; kingdom Metazoa; phylum Chordata; class Actinopteri; order Siluriformes; family Bagridae; genus Tachysurus; species Tachysurus vachellii. The sequence goes on from NC_083475.1 coordinate 5,790,349, forward strand.
CTAGAGTCCCACAGCAAATTTTTACACAATATATTTAAGGAATGTTTAAGTAAACTTGGTAAAGCCAAACTTGGTATTTTATGCTAACAAAAAAACAACACAAAGAAACCAGTGCCCCAGGGTAATTTTGTCATGCAGGTAAAAAAAAAAAAAAAAAATCCCCCTTCAACCACATCACTTCTTGTTTAAAATGGCTACCCAAAGGAAATGCCAGAGCAGATGCAATTAATCCCATTTACCACAGGAGGTATAAAGCCAATACATACAAACAATGTTGTGACCAAACCAGTAAACACTGACAGCATTATTCTTTCTTTATGGCTCCTACAGATTGTCTACTCAATACTGCTCTCTCTCTCTCTCTCTCTCTCTCTCTCTCTCTCTCTCTCTCTCTCTCTCTCTCTCTTTGTCTTCAAACTGCTTTTGCAGCAGTCAGCTTTGTGCTCTGGCCTTCATCAGTGAACATTTCTTTGGCAGAATTGAATTAGTGTTAAGTTTATAATGAACTCAGAAATTACACTGACTTAGTTGCTCGGAGCTCTCGGTTGCACAATTTTACTTGACTACAAACAGTTGTAGAACATTACAAGTTTTAAGGATATTATTTACATTTATATTATATACTTTCCATACTTTGTCACCCAAATGCTAATACTACCTTCTACATAGAAAAGCATGAAGCTTATGCACAAAATCTACATCATCGACTCTTCATTACTCCCCCTCGCTTCTCCTGCTTTGTCTTTCTTGACTGCTGAGGACTTTCCCTCCTTCTTCAATAAGAAGTTCTGCCAGACCTTAACTTAACTTTCCTGTTACACAGCCAGGATTCCCTAACTCCTGCACAGTCACATTTATCAACCCTAGCAACTGGATATTGAATGCACTGTTTACAATCAACTGTCTATCTTTCACAGAACAACCTCCAAGATTCCAACAAGTCTGGCTTCAAACCTACACATTCCATCAAAACTGCTTTTTGGCTGTCATTGAAACTACATACTGCTAGATCAGATAAGCTGCCATCTGTCCTCATACTCTTTGACCTTTTTGGTAGCGTTTGACAGTCAACCGCAAGACTCTCTCTTTCACCCTAAGAGTCTTGGAATCAGTGGAGCACAAGGTGTGCATCCTACTGGGTAAAATAGAGGGGATTAACATTTGCTCCATGCAGACTCTACACATGGGATCCCATAGGGATTAGTGCTTGGTCCTTTTCTTTTCTCCCTCTATACTCAATTCATTAGTCAATTCATTTTCTTTTGGGTATGTGACACAAAAATTTTAATTTGAATGATCTGTGTTCTTTTTAGACAATCTGCTGATCTCTTCCTTCGGCCAGTGCTCAGAGCCTTGGGGGAACCCTGGATAATCATTTGTCCTTTTCTTTGCACATTGCAAATTTGACATGCTCATGATGATTTATCATTTACAACATAACAAATATTTCCACACAGGTAAGTCAGGTGCTTGATCAGGTGCTCTCTCTTGTCATTTTGAGATCGACTACTGCCACTCTCTGCTTGCAGCTCTACCTCTGTGTGTAATTTGGCCTCTGGAAATGATCCAAAATACAGCTGCAAAACTTGTTTTCACTGGCTGAGTCACTGGCTGTTTTCAAACTTCACCTTCCAGAAATACATAAACTAATGCTTATTTTCTGTGTTTGTTTACCAAAAAAGGTTTGTTATTTAATTTCTCCAAACAGTTTTAGAATCATGGTAACTGGTTTAGACATATTCATTGATTTCAAAAGTTTCAAAGACTTTTTTTATATCAGTCTAGGTGCTTCTACCAAATACTCTATATGTGTTTGTAATACAGCGTAAAAGTCTGGAAAAATAGCTTGTTTCAAAATATAAATTTTCATAAAATGGGACAAAAACTAGAATTATTGTTGTCTTTATTAGTCAGAGACAATACACAATTTACCTGAATTACTATCAGTATTACCTTTTCTTAGCCAAATCTTCTTTATTCAGAATCCACCCATTTCAACAAATCACCCATTTGTTTTACCAGTTGCTTTGCATTTAAAAATATCCAGAAAATTCCCTGTAAAAATTGTTATGTCTAGTTAAAATCCTACAACTAAATAGAATCATATAGATGCCTCTTATAAATAGTTATGTATGAGAAAGGAAAGAGAAGATGAAAACCCAACAGTATGTCTTGAATCCTGACTATGGTATGGTACCATATTGCAATAATAATCACAATCACCCTTACTGGTTTCTTGATTCTGTGCTTGCTACTATGTACATGTTCTTATATTCAATTCCAGTTGTATGTAGGGAAATATACGGTGAGAATATAAACATATCTCAGCCCGATGTTGAATGTTCAAACTTAGCACTTTTGGAAATAAATACTCAAAGAGTAATGGCTCAGCTCCACCTGTAAATAAACTGGTGTGCCCTCAGCACCTGCGTTCATAATTCTCTGGGGCCACCCCCCTCCCCCCACCCCCTCTCTGTAAAGAATCAAAAGTGAAAGTATTTTTGTGCCTTTACTCTATTTTTGAAGCGGTGTGGAAAGTTAAACATCTTTAAGGCAGTGTCGGAACTTAGAGCCCGTCTCCAAGTCGGCACATATCAGGGTGAATTATACTGATATACTTTATAATACTTTTATACTATATAATTGTTACTTAAACTTACTTTACTGATAGCACTAACATTAATACGAATTAAAACAATGGGAAAGCTCCTCAGACCTGGATGAGAACGAGCAAACTTCTTTATTGTGGTCAATCAGCTAACAATTCTCTAAGAGAAATTGCCAATTTGAAAGTAACAAAAGAAATCCCAAAAACCCAAAAAGAAAAGAAAAAGCATCTTCATGAAGAGCATCGGCATGCAAAAACAAAAACCCTCAGGACGGTCCTGCAAAGTAACGGGATTTTTTACGCATACACCTTTGGTCCCAAACATTCTCCTCTATATATACGCTTCCAAGCGCCTCCTTATCGGTTCCCCTCCTCACAGACCCATTTCCATATCACCTTATCATTATGTCACCTTATTTACCAGAATCATCTCATATGTTTTTGTAACGTCCTGTTCCTTACAATCCCCTTGTTTTTCCTTCACCTTTTGCCCATATGCCCATTTATGGATTTTCCTCCCCTTAGTTCCCCGGGGCCCAGGTCCGGAAGCCCAGGCCTGTGACCCTGGGTCTTCTTCGTTCGACATAACAATTATATCTAAACAACAATTTTGTTATTAAAAGTGTGCTCAAAAAAGAGCCTCACTCCCTGGTCGAAGTTACATTTGCCTCTAAGTTTTTTTTTCCATTTTTTCCATTTTTCCATTTTCATATCACCCATGAGCTCATTACGTGTCTGGAACAGTTCTATTCTATGGCCCTGAGTCCCCTGTTTACACTCTTTCTTCTCCTGTCTGCTGAGTTACTATAATAAAGAGTGCCTCTTTTATTCACCCTCTGACTTCTGGTTAATAATATATAATATAATAATAATATAATATAATAGTATAAATATATTCTCTTAAGGCTCCAGGATTTTTCACAACAGCAGAAACTGTGATATTAATATCACACAACAAGGATTGTTGACTAAAGGTGAGATATTCTGTTATTATAAATGACCATATAAGAGAAATCTGGATATAATGTATATAAAACTGTAAAATTAGCTGTAAGAAATTGTCATGGTTGAAGCACCTCATCCTCGTCCTCCGACCGCCACCAGAGGGAACCTTTCCCTGAGTATTAGTAGCTTCCGGACTACACTTCCCATAACCCTCTTACCGGGACTGATTACACCGCCACCTGCTTTCAATCACCCATTTCCTACATAAGCGAACTTGAACGAGACTTCGCACAGAAGTCAAGTTCAAGTTCGCTTATGTAGGAAATTGGAAACAGGTGGCGGTGTAATCAGTCCCGGCTATCACGCCACGGCTCTCAGTCTGAGCGGTTTCCTGTCTAGTGTTTTCCCCGGTTTGTTACTCTGTTTTGTATTTCTGCCTGACGATTGTTTGCCGCCTGTCTTGACCCTCTGCCTGTTATTTTGACCACGATTTCTGCCTTCTCTACCTTGTTGTGTTTGCCGACGTCGACCCTTGCCTCTTGTATTACGAGTACTCTAATAAAGCTTGCAAATGGATCCTCAGCCTTATGACGCTTCATTACAGAAATCTTAGTCTCGTGAAGTATAGGTACCTGTAAAACAGGTTTTTCTGTTATGGACTATATAGACCTTTTCAAATAGAATTTGTTTTTTTTTTTTTTTTTAAAGTTTGTATTTTATTTCTCAGCCAGGTCTGGGAGCATAAATGTCTATAGACTGTAAACAAGTGTTTAATGGAGTTAAATCAGTCAGAACTGGAATGCTGTAATTCTTGGGGAAGGCAGGAGAAAACTTTGATTTTATGCATGAGAAAATGTTATAACTGAACTCAATCCTGGACAATAACAACACACTTGTGAACTTATGAATGTGGGATTTTGTTTGTTTAGTTATATTTTATGGTGAAGTATTGTCAGACACAGGAGCAGCCCCTTGATGCTTTTACAGTTTTAAGTTGTTTTTGCTGCTTTTGATTGCTATAAAATTTCAGTGTTTAGTTTAATGATTTGCTACCAGAGCAGCAGTAGCTTAAGTGTTTGGTGCTCTGGCTTGTTGATTGGAAGATTGTGGTCCAAGCTCCAGCACTGCCTAGCTGTGGCATGTGGGCACTTGGCACAAGGCCCTTCACCCTTGTATTATTGTATGAGGTACTCAGGATACTTATGAAGTGCTCAAGACAAACTTTATGTATTAACAGTCCCAAAACTTTGTGTTAGCCATCCAGAACAGGAAACTGACCACATAAAATACTACACTTCTTTTGATTACAATACTTTTAATTTTTTTTTATCAGTTTACCTTCTTGTGCTGCTATACTGTAATTAAGTATATTAGTATAAGTATATAATTCTAACTTAAGTGAGCATTGTTAAGAACTTCACAGTTGCACAGAATGCAATACCTTGTTATCTAGTTTCTTTCAAGCACTTCTTTTATATATATTTTTTTTTATTGGATTATTTTCCATGTAACTGAAAGTGGAATTTGCAGACTCTATGCAATATATTTAAGATATGCATATGCGGATTGCTTGAATACAATTCAGTAAAAGTCTTTTGACTGTATGTAGCATTTCCATTTTGACGAGAATGGATTTGTTCACTTCTGTAAGCTTTTCGTACGCATGTCTGACAAATGCTGTAAGTGAAAAATGTAAATACAAGCTCTGATGCATTTTTAATACATTTTGTGGCATCTAGAATGCACAAATTGTTGCAGATTTCTCTAACATACTAAATGATCTGATCCCTTTTCCTGGCTTGGAGGAACAGTTTGCTCTGCTGTGTAATAGTTGCACACTCACATTTTCTACATGGCTACTCTAACCTCGCTTAGAGACACTTCACTATTCAGGGAATAGTCAATACCAATTCACTACTTAAACAGTTATGCCTCTGTCATCTCTCATTCAGATTAACATGCAATTAATGATATGAGCAAACATTTCTAGCCTAATCATGAAAGCCAAAACTGACAGAAGAGCTGAAAGAAAATGTAATCTAACAGTATAAACATACAACATTATTATAAAGGTGTCCAAAAAGAGATTTTACTTCCTCATGTACCCTATTTTTACCAAACTATTTACCAGATTATGAAGTTATTCTGAAGACTTTCTTATGCCAGAACTGGTATATTATAACTTCTTCAGTTTTGACAATGTGCTGTCATTCATTCATTCATTCATTCGATTTCTACCACTAATCCGAACTTCTCGGGTCATGGGGAGCCTGTGCCTATCTTGGGCATCAAGGCAGGTTACACCCTGGGTGGGGTGCCAATCCACACTCTCACACACACACTATGGACAATTTTCCAGAGATGCCAATCAACCTACCATGCATGTCTTTGGACTGGGGGAGGAAACCGGAGTACCCGGAGGAAACCCCCGAGGCACGGGGAGAACATGCAAATATTCTAATTTAATATTTTATGTATCATTGTATTGCCATAGGCAATTCTTCCCATGTAGGTTCAACTAGCAAGGAACCTAAAACCAAAAACCTCCAATTGGCTAAGACTAATTTTTCTTACTCACACTAAAATACAAACATTAAAATGATACTTAACAAGTCAGAATTTGTTTTATAAAATGTCACATTGTACAAACTATAGAAGTTGACATGTTTCAATGTCAACAGAAGTTTCCTCACAAGTTGGTGGATTGGCGAATATAACTTGCCCCATGTTTGATGGACTGGTGCCAAATCCAAGATGTAGTATTATACTGGCACTATATTATACTATAGTTTTAGGGATGGGGATTTACACATGTGAACCTTTCTGTCAAGAATCTTAAAAACTTCACACACATACATACACACATACATATACTGTGTGTGTATATATATATATATATGTATGTGTGTATGTGTGTGTGTATGTATGTATTTATATATATGTATATATATATATATATATATATATATATATATATATATATATATATATATATATATGTATGTACAGTATATATATATATATATATACATATATATATATATATATATATATATATATATATATATATATATATATATATGTATATATTAGGGCTGGGCCGAAAATATCAGGTGTTCACGATATCAGTGTTTCATGTCGGTCGATATCGATAATTATTGATATTTTTATGACCCATTTAAGATAAGGACCAGGAGAAAAATATATTACATTTAAACATTTTTATTTTAAACTTAACCTTTCTCTGATCATAATCCCCTCAGTTATTAAGACAGAAATGTCAACAACCAGGAAACCTCAAATAATTATATTATATATTATATTATATTATATTATATATTATATTATATTATATTATATTAGAATAAGTCTAAAGTCACAATGAACACTTAACAATTATCTCTTAACATTTAAGGTGCAAATTGAAATAAAATGTAAGAAATGCTTAATAAAGTGTAATAAAATAGTGCAAATGTTAAATATAAACAGACAAACCTGAGAATTTAGTGCAAGGAAGTTCACTAGCTGTTCACCTTCTGGTGAATAAAGTGTTTTAAAATATGTGCAGTGTTTTGTAAACATAAATAAAACTGAGGTAGACTGAGATACATCTGTAATATAAAAAACAACCCTGATACACTACAGTAACATTGTTTGAAATATAAAAACCTGCAGAAATATGAAAAAGTAACAAGTTATTCTTACTCTAATCATACTTGAAGTTGAACTAGTTCAAGTATATTTTCGTAGACTTATAATTAGGGCTGTAGCTATCGAATATTTTAGTAATCGAGTATTTTACCAAAAATTTCAGTGATTAATTGAGTAATCAAATAAAATGTATTTTTGCTTAATTAAGGAGCAATATTAAATATACACGAGAAAATAAGATGGGTCTCTTAAAATGAACAACTAATTGGTTTCTGTTGGCTAAAATTTTAATTGGCTAAAATTAACTTTTATTTTTTTAAATGCATAGTACTGTATGCAGTGCATACAACAATAATTTCTATAAAAAATAAACATTTAGATATTTTACCCATTGTTTCTCTGTCTGTACTTGTACTTGTGAACAATGACAAAGTGGACTGAGAAGAATTAAATACATTTAAGTGCCAAACATTCTGGGTTTTAAATGAACCCTTTTCTGAGATGCAAAAACAAAAAAATTAATTACTTTCAAATTACTTTTTTAAAGTATCAAAACTAAGGCATACTTTAAAATAAATAGAATTAATAATAATAGAAAATACTGCCTTTAAGTCATGTAACTTAACTTTCAGAACTAAAAGATTCATAATCTACAGCTCAGGCATAACATAAGCCTTTACTGTCTTCTTGGAATGCTTTGTGGTAATTAAGAGGCAAAAACATGGACAGGAACTTGGACTTAGAGGACATGCATGGTTTCACACCGAGTGCTTTAAGTATATATATAAATCAGTATATAAAAGTCTCTCTCAACGTGTGTGTGCTTTAAAAGTCTTTAAAGAAGCATGTGATTGCAATGAAGAAAGGTAAGCATATCAGCATGCTCAGAACTGAGGCTTGCCATGCACTTTGAAGCAATGTTTCCTGCTGCTGAAAACAGACGCTCTGATGGTGTCCCAAACCTTGGACATTTTCTGTTGTTTTCTCCTGTTTGTTTCTTCTCTTTGCTCATTGCCATTGTAATCGCGCCTTTACATTTTGCAGCCCACACTAACACGCGCCCGTGCCCTCAAATCAAAAGACCGCTAACTCCTCACGTCTCTAACGTAAAAAGTTATAAACTGTAAAGTCTGTATATAAATCTTAAAAATCTTAAAAAGATGAATAGATCCCCAACCCTCGTAGTTTCCTGAACTTGGAGGATGTGCACCAGATGTTGGGATGACTGTTGGACATATAGTATAATACTAGGAGCCTGATCTTTGTGTATTTTATTTCTGTCAGGCATGTTGGACATGTAGGCTGGGATCCTAACACAGGATTTGATGTAAGTTTTTATAAATCTTTATTTTTTTTTGTTGTCCATGAGTCATTATATTAATGTTCTACTTTCTGCAGTAAACTTTTATACTGACTGGGTAGCTGTTCAGGAGATTTGAAGTTCCATAAACACATACTGTAATCAGACACATAAAACAGTTCAACTTTAGCTAACATGTTAACAAAATAGATGAATAAACTACATGGAAATGAATTCCTAGCTTTAAAGGTCATGATCAAATTCATTTTGATGTTTTAAAATGTCTTTTGCTTATAAAGGTGACATAACTGTTTACTTTGATCCATAGTCAGCTCATGAATTGGCTAAAATGTCAATCGATATTGTAGTCACATTGAAAGGGGGTTTAAAATCCAGTTGCTTAAATTACTTCAGGAGATCTGAGGCTTTATTGATGAATAATCACAATCACAATACCTTCTTCTGAGGTAAAGACATGCAAACATAATGACACAAGGTAGAACCCAGGGAAGTAGTGAGCAGTTATAACGAGCTGAATTTACTTGCTGATTTCAAGGTTTTTGAAACAAACATTCTCGTTTCTTTTTTTTAACGTGACTGAGAGCTGATGTTACTCTAACTATGATCAAATTTTTAGCATTGGATGTTCAGACTTCTATTCACATATCTGAAAGGTAACTATTTACACACTTGATGTCCTGCAGTGTGTGTGTGTTATTCCTGTAATTTTACTACATATATAAAATATATGGATGTCATACACTGTAAAAAAAAAAAAAAAAAACCTTTGTTTTTACAAAGAAAATTGGCAGCTATGGTTGCCAGAATAATTCAGTTAAAATTACACTAAAAATGTAAACTTTAAAACAGTTTAAAATTGTACACTCTCCAGAATATTTATGTATAAAATACAAAGATGTCCCGTAAAAATTTACACGTATTTACAGTTTAAAACTGTGCACTCTCCTGAATATTTATGTACTAAATACAAAAATGTCCCGTAAAATTTACTTGTGAATTATGTAAGAAATAGGGAAAACCTTTTTCATTTAAACAAATCCCTCTTTTCACAGAAAAAAATTGCCAGCTGTGGTTGGCAAAATAATTCTGTAAAAAATAAATTACAATTTAAAAGTTATAAATTATAAAATTTTGCAAGCACTTTTAAACTGCACCACCTTATAGACCATTGACTTTGACCCGAAATGTGAAAAACTGCAACCCAGTGTACACAGATTAGGGATTTAAAAAATAAAACACCAAAGTAGATAAAGATAAAGTAATGAAAGCCAAAAAAAAAAAAAAAAAACAGCATTAAAGTGCCTTGAAGGATTTATTAAGCACAAAGCAGCAAACATACATCTCTAATTTCTTAACATAAATTCGTAATGTGTACTACTGTCTATACACCATACAATAAAGAGAATGCGACAGATTAATGATTCTCTCATTGGAGCTGGAACAGGGTATACAAACAAGTGGTTAAAATTTAGATACAGGAATGCTACTCAAAAATCACAAAAGCAATAAAGTTCTGTAACAGCTGTATACATATACTTGTATCTTTAAAAATATCATTTGAAACATTTACTTGCCTCTTAATCTGGAACAACTGGGCATAAAAGGTGAAACTGTCCTTCAAGTTGAGTGTTTCTCAAGTCAGGAATCTGACTGACATTAGTCCATATTCACACATCACGCCACTCATGATCTGAAAGTTCCTGAATCAGTGTAAGAACTCTTGGGTTGACGAGAAGATGGGCGGTGTTTGTCTGTTTGTTTGTTTGTTGGTGCCCTTCTCCGGGTTGATGGAGAAAAAACACCTTGGTAAAGCAGAAAAAGGTGACTATTAATAATCATAAAGCTTCAATATAATCAAAAACAACTTCACAATCTTTAATTTATTTGCTGATTAATCTTTTAACAAAGGTCAAAAAATTATGTAAAATTTACTACTCATAGTTTGTATACGTTAACTAATGACACATTAGTTGTTAATGCATTAACCTAAACAAATTATGAATATTAATTCTATTACAATTGAATTAGAAATGCAATTGTTCATTGTTCAATTTAGTTCATAGTGCATTGACTAATGTTAACAGATACAACATTATGAAACATAAGTACATTTAGAAATAAATATTAAGATTTATTATTTACCATATACCTCTGCAAAAACTCCAGAGTTGATGCCAGTTCTGATGGGTAATGAATGTTAAAGCAATAATAGCTAGCAAACATCATGCAGAGGGCAGTGATGAAAGAGGTGATGTTTTCAAGTACAATATTCCGATCCACACACAACATAAACCTCTTCGAAGAAAAGCAGGACTGACCTAAGAAGAATTTTTTTTTAATTAACTTATAAAAATAAATTACAGATAAAAAGAAATACCAGATAAACTGAAAAGGTGAAAGGGTGAAAGTGTGAAAAAAATATAACTTACCACACATAACAATGGTGGGAGTCAGATAAACGTGGTTCATCTCTACTTCCCCTGCCAGGCATGTGTCCTCCAGGTAGCAGAACATTGCATCTTCTTTCTCATTAAAGTAAGACAGCAAAAGCAGCAACATTTGTTTCACATCTTCAGAGCAACCAATTAGCTCCCCTCATCACTGCAAACTTTGCCGCTGCCTGTAAGAACTTTTTTTCACACCAACAGTATTTCAGTAGTTTAAGAGTCGTTTGCCCTTCAAATCCAGATTTCGTGTGAAAGTTTCTTGAAGACCAATTCCAGTAAGTTCCTTGAAGTGAACTGCCATGCCAAGGTCATTAAACCAAAACGGCCACTCTTCCAAAAGACTTTTTATATTTTGCCCCTGGTTGACTTGTTTACGCTGTGTAGAAAGTCATTAGACGTTTGACTTCTTGTAGATTTACAGTAGGTTGCTAAGACATCATCTTCAGGTTTTCTTTCTTTTCCTGATGGCTCTCAGGGGTCTCTCTAAGGGGCATGAATTTTACATCCCAGTTAATGCACCTGTAAGTATCCTGGATTGTTGGTCTCTGCTCTGGAGGTATTTCGTCTGTGTCAGACTCATTGACATGATGCTTTCGTTTTCTTGATTTAGGGGTTGTAGATCGCTTCGCATTTTCAATCCTATATTGCAACTGCTTAACTAAAGAATGGTACCCTGGCCAAACCACATCTCCATCTATTACATCTTGCAGAGATATAGGATATTTTGACACCATCTTTTTGGCAACTTCAGTAGAATGCCTTCTACTTTGGGCAGAACCTTTTCGCATCATCTCAGTCACCACAATCCGGACCATTTCTCTTCTCAATCTTGGACTTGGTCGTTTTTCTCTCTCCAATACCTGCATCAGTTCCTCTGGGAACTTCTCGCATGGTATCAGAAAGGTATCCACCCAGTCAATATCAGGGCTATGGGAGCTGCTGGAAGAGAATGATTGTGAACTACTGGGTGAAAAAGACTGCAAGGTTGTGGGATATCCTAGTGATGAACCAACAGATGAGCTGCTGGTTTCAAGAGTCTGGCCTGCAAAAAACACACAAAAAGGAATCATCAATAACACAATGTAAATGTTTTTATATTGATTACCTTTTAAATGTTTTAGGCAAGCAAGTTTGGGCACTAGTAGTATTCTGTTCTGCAAAACATAACTTACATCTCAGTTTCCAAGCAGCAATGACTTTTCGGGCTTGAACTGGCCACAACGCTGACAGCAAATCATCTTCCTATATAAACTTAAAATCATCATAGGTCTCCACGCCTAGAGAATGCAAAGTTCTTCTAAAATATCTTTAGTCACCTCTGAAAGGTCAGGCAAGACCTCATTGATGGCAGAGCGTAGAAATATTCTCTCCGAGTCAGTCATTTCTGGATTCAAGTTAGAAGTGAATATAAGAGATAAGTAATACTACACTTACTGTAAGACAAGTCTTCAATTTTGAGAATAAAATATGTTTGTGGATTTATCTGCCTGCACATCTAAAAGTACAAAAAGACGTGTTCATATTTTCAATATGCAATAGTGCAAAAGTTTAAGGCACCTTAGTATTTTCACCAAAATAAATGTTTTTAAGCCAGTTATTTATATATTTTGCTGTAGTGTGTCAGTAGGAAATCAGTTTAAATTTCCAAACATTTCTTTTGACATTAATAATCTAGAAAGATTTTTGTATGCACAAAAAGTCACAGAATCTTACACTCCACAAAGAGATCTGATCGTACATAATTGAGTCCATCTGCGATTGCACGAAGAAACAGAAAAAGAGACATACTAAATAGAAAATAAAAATCGGGAAGCTGCTTGAAGAAACGCACCTGCAAAGCTACAGTACTGTGAAAACTTTTAGGCACTTGTGAAAAATGCTGTAAAGTGAGGATGCCTTTAAAATGAATATAATAAATAGATTTTATTTATCAATGAACTTCTATTAATTAACTAAAATCAATATCTGTGTCCACCTTTTGCAGCAAAACAGCTGTTCTCCCATGTACACTTGCACATCGATTTTCAGGGAGTTTTGCAGGTGGGTTAAAGCATATTTCAGTTAGCAGTTTTTATCTGTTTCTTCATATAATTGCAGATGAACTAGCTGATGGTGAGTTCACATCTTTTTGTGGAGCACCTGATGCCATGCTTTTGTTCATACAAAAGTTTCACTGGATTATTATAATTTGTTCAGAGAAATGTTTGGAAATGTAAACTGATATTTCCTACCGACACACTGCAGCAAAATATATTAATAACTGGCTCAAAACTATTTTTGGCAAGTAGTATGGTGCCTAAGACTTTTGCACAGTCCTGCATACGTTCACATTTTATTAAGCATACATTAGCATTTTAGTATTGTTTTTTTTTTACCACTTTGCCCAAAACATTTTTTATTCCAACAGCACACTGTGTTTCAGTGGAATGAATTGGTGCCCATTAACAATGTATGATGATAATGGATAAAAATCCACCAAGTCATTACTTCTAAGACATTGCACCCTGGTACTTTGTTTTGTCACAGAGTACAGGTGGTATTCAGAAGGATAGTCAACTTTATGCATTCCCATCACAAAATACACAGCTGCATTATTTTGAATTAAAATAATAAGTAGTTCTCCAAACTCAGTGGACTCACCATTTTTCAACACAAGGAAAAGACCCTTTTTATGTCTTTTTTTATGTATGTTTTTATGTCTGTGGATACACAAGTATTAACTTCTGAAAAGCTAAACTCTCGCACTGCATGTTTAATTGATTCACTGTAAAGGTTGGGGTAAAAAGTACACATCATCATCTGGATTTTGCACTTTGTCACCAATTAAAACAGGAAGCAACCTTAAGAAATTCCAATTCTGAACAGCTTGTCTGGAAAGCATGGACACCTCTGAGTTGACAGCACATGGCTTTGTGAGAGCATCAGTTCTTTTGTATTTAAACTGCTTGATGCATCTGTTCAAAATTGAATATGTAAGCCATCGCCTATTTTTAATGAAATACTTCAAGAACATTGCAATGTCATAGGCTAAGACACCCTCAAATATGTCATGGCCTAAACAAGGTGGGAGACCAGGCTGGCAAACATGATTTCAGAGTATTAAAAATAGAATTTACCTTTATTCCTTTGCTGCCTTGACAGTCTTTAGTTTGTTGATCACAAACAGCAGAATCGTAACTTTCAGGGGTGTGCTGTGGACCACAAACACTTGGGTCATCACTTTGAAATTCACTTCGTGTGATTTCACAGTATCGGCAAAAGTATTGAGAATGACCGAAATTTTCAGTAAACCCACCAAAGCTGTGTGAACCCAAATTATCACCAGCGATACAATACAGAGCACCTTTCACCGTTTCACTGCCTACAGTTATTCCGTTTTCCTCCAAATCTTGTAAATCCACGAATAGCTCTAAGAAAACCTTCACACTTCCAAACTGTTTAAGATCATTCTCTGCACATAACAAGACAAGTGACACGTGATCAGTATTGGACCGTACATGAGGAGGAAAATTAACTACAGAAAGATACACTGTAACTACTTTGTGCTTTTTCTTAGCAGAACCAAGTGAATTGACCATTTCAAAAGCATCCTGGTGAAGAATTACTTTTAGGCATTTTGGATTTTCACGGAAGAAATGGTTGCACTTAAAGTTTTTGCCATCACTTATGTCACCAAAATAATCTGAGTCTGTTTTACAAGATGTTTGTGACACTGAATACTTCCATAATTCTGATTTCAATAGATTGCTTAAAACTTGTATCACAGGTATGTAGTATGCAAACCTTATTTTCATCATTACCTAATGGCTCTATGTATTGGAACATTTTTTTAAATGTTTGAGTCCTTGAATATGTTGTTCTCAGTGGTCCCTGATGACAGAAAGAGAACAGGTCTGAATTCTTTACACATTCACAGACTTTCCTAACAATATTAGATTAGATTAGATTAGATTAGATTAGATTAGATTAGATTAGATTCAACTTTATTGTCATTGTGCAAGATACATGTACAGAGCCAATGAAATGCAGTTAGCATCTAACCAGAAGTGCATAGATAGCTTATTTACAAGTGGCAGTGTAAATGTAAAAGTGTAATAAATAAGGGTATGAGGTTATACAGAAGGTGTAGTAATATGCACATATAACTGAATAAGGGTATATATAGTGTGGTTTTTATATAAGTATGATACAGTATGAAGTGGTTTGACAGATATAGCTGTACAAAAGGAATGTCATTATGAATATATATATATATATATATATATATATATATATATACATATATATATATATATATATATATATATACACACACACACACACAGAATAAACAGAATAAATATGGATGGACATACAGAAGTGTAATGATAGTTTTTGGGTGGTGCAAGGATGCATGATTTTAAAGTGGTGCAGCTGCTGTACCACACTGAGATGCAGTTTGTGAGGATACTCTCAATGGTACAGCGGTAAAAGTTCTCCAGTATCCTGTAGCACAGACGGGACATTTTAAGTCTCCTCAGAAAATATAGGCGCTGTTGTGCCTTTCTGATCAGGATGGCTTTCAATATCATCTGTTAGACATATTTCATCATTCAAAAGTGAATGTAGTTTACTTAAAGTGTAATCCTGTCCCAACTCGTGTACATTCTGCATCTCTTCAACAATTGTCTGTATTGTTGAAGCTGGAAGCAGAAGCTGCCCTTGCAATTTTAGGTATAATAAACACAGAGTCCTAAGAAAGGACTCACTGAAATTCTGTGGCAATTCACTGGCTTCATGTGTTGCATCATTCGGGCTCTGGGAATCATCTTCACATGCAATGACGGAGGAAGACTGGAAAATAGCTTCCCTGTAAATGTCACTTATGCTATCAATCGAACATGCTCTATGTTTCCTGGACATATGAGCAGTAAACAATGATTTAACAGTAAACATTTTTTACAACCTGTTTCAGGACACACCACAGGTCGCCCCTCCACTATATGCTCTTTTAAGTGGTGTACAAGTTCTTTAACTGTGTGAAACTGCCGGTCACACAACGACATGGCACATTTCAAATCTGAAACAAAGGTTCTGGGAGCAACAGGGGGTTCAGACTCATTGCGCTGCCGATAGAAATGAGCTTTAAAAGCCGCGTAAGTGCAAAATGTCCGCTTACAGTCATCACTAACACACTTAAAAAACAATGGGGTTCGTTCCTATGAACTCTACAATTCAGCACATAACCCCTCAACGTGTCTAGTAGTTTGCTGCAAAATCTTGTATGGTGAAGTCTTTCAAGGTCTAAGAAAAATAACTTTTCTCTCACCAGTGCGGAACCCCATGTGCTGGCTCATTAGCATGCTCTCAATAACGGCTTGTTAACTGCTTCAAGATGGCTGCTCCCGCCATGATCAGGAATCAGGTCTAATGCTGATTAGACGAGGCAGAGTTCATCAATTTAAATTCCTACACAAGACATGAATTTACGCGGGAATGTAAATTTTTATATGAGAAATCATTACAGTTACATATAAAATTGCCTTAAGACATTATAAATATTACTAAATGGGGAAAACAACAGAAACTTTTTCAGAAACTGATGAATACCTAGGCTATGAAACAAATGACGCATAACTATTTGGAAGACAAATATAAAATGTATGCATTACACCACTACTTCATATATAATTTTTTTATACTTTAAAACAAGCCTAAACTGATATATTGTTAATACCTAGTCATTTCAGACATGTAACATGTTTTTTTAATTTGAAATTTGATATAACAAATGGCAGACTGATGAACACCTAGGCTATGAAACAAATGACGCATAACTATTTGGAAGACAAATATAAAATGTATGCATTACACCACTACTTCATATATAATTTTTTTACACTTTAAAACAAGCCTAAACTGATATATTGTTAATACCTAGTCATTTCAGACATGTAACATGTTTTTTTTAAACATTTATATGAATAGAATTTTGTTGTATTTATTTTATCTGTAAATATAACATACAGGGAGTGCAGAATTATTAGGGAAGTTGTATTTTTGAGGATTAATTTTATTATTGAACAACAACCATGTTCTCAATGAACCCAAAAAACTCATTAATAGCAAAGCTGAATATTTTTGGAAGTAGTTTTTAGTTTGTTTGTAGTTTTAGCTATTTTAGGAGGATATCTGTGTGTGCAGGTGACTATTACTGTGCATAATTATTAGGCAACTTAACAAAAAACAAATATATACCCATTTCAATTATTTATTTTCACCAGTGAAACCAATATTACATCTCAACATTCACTAATATACATTTCTGACATTCAAAAACAAAACAAAAACAAATCAGTGACCAATATAGCCACCTTTCTTTGCAAGGACACTCAAAAGCCTGCCATCCATGGATTCTGTCAGTGTTTTGATCTGTTCACCGTCAACATTGCGTGCAGCAGCAACCACAGCCTCGCAGACACTCTTCAGAGAGGTGTACTGTTTTCCCTCCTTGTAAATCTCACATTTGATGATGGACCACAGGTTCTCTATGGGGTTCAGATCAGGTGAACAAGGAGGCCATGTCATTAGTTTTTCTTCTTTTAGACCCTTTCTTGCCAGCCACGCTGTGGAGTACTTGGACGCGTGTGATGGAGCATTGTCCTGCATGAAAATCATGTTTTTCTTGAAGGATGCAGACTTCTTCCTGTACCACTGCTTGAAGAAGGTGTCTTCCAGAAACTGGCAGTAGGACTGGGAGTTGAGCTTGACCCCATCCTCAACCCGAAAAGGCCCCACAAGCTCATCTTTGATGATACCAGCCCAAACCAGTACTCCACCTCCACCTTGCTGGCGTCTCAGTCGGACTGGAGCTCTCTGCCCTTTACCGATCCAGCCACGAGCCCATCCATCTGGCCCATCAAGACTCACTCTCATTTCATCAGTCCATAAAACCTTAGAAAAATCAGTCTTCAGATATTTCTTGGCCCAGTCTTGACGTTTCAGCTTGTGTGTCTTGTTCAGTGGTGGTCGTTTTTCAGCCTTTCTTACCTTGGCCATGTCTCTGAGTATTGCACACCTTGTGCTTTTGGGCACTCCAGTGATGTTGCAGCTCTGAAATATGGCAAAACTGGTGGCAAGTGGCATCTTGGCAGCTGCACGCTTGACTTTTCTCAGTTCATGGGCAGTTATTTTGCGCCTTGGTTTTTCCACACGCTTCTTGCGACCCTGTTGACTATTTTGAATGAAACGCTTGATTGTTCGATGATCACGCTTCAGAAGCTTGGCAATTTTAAGAGTGCTGCATCCCTCTGCAAGATATCTCACTATTTTTGACTTTTCGGAGCCTGTCAAGTCCTTCTTTTGACCCATTTTGCCAAAGGAAAGGAAGTTGCCTAATAATTATGCACACCTGATATAGGGTGTAGATGTCATTAGACCACACCCCTTCTCATTACAGAGATGCACATCACCTAATATGCTTAATTGGTTGTAGGCTTTCGAGCCTATACAGCTTGGAGTAAGACAACATGCATAAAGAGGATGATGTGGTCAAAATACTCATTTGCCTAATAATTCTGCACTCCCTGTATAAAAATATAACATTATTTTATATGTAATAATTTTAGTATTTTAACTGTCATTTTGTAGTTTTAACTGCATTCTACTACTTTCTGAAATACTGAGTTTTTTCTATTTAATTTACAAAAAGCTGTACATTTTACCCAAAATATATATTATTTTAATGCATACTTTTTATAAAATTTACTGTTTTGTTTGGTTGAGAAATTCACAAAACATTACTGTAAATTTAACACAGTTTAATTGTTTTTCCCAGGTTAATAATCTAGACCCAGAACTGAAGAACCTGTTTGACATGTGTGGTATTTCTGAAGTCCAACTAAAGAACAAGGAGACGTCAAAAGCAATATATGATTTTATTGAGAAAAAAGGAGGAGTGGAGGCTGTGAAGAACGAGTTTCGTAGACAAGGTAGGAGTGTGTCTATATCTTTGTGTGCCTTTTAAGCGTAAAATGCTATACTTTTACTTAATATAATGGTACTTTTCAGATCCTTAATGGTAACAGTATGGTAGAGATTATATAGGAGGGTTATATTTTGTTTGCTAAACTGTTTTGCTTTTATTTCCTTCAAGCCTCTCCCTCTCATCTCTCTTGTGGTGGTCCTCCCACACCTCCACCCCCGTCCCATGGACGAGGAGTTCCATCTCCTCAACCTCCCCTCAGAGCTCCTGCTTCTGCTCCTCCTTCAATTTTGAGTGTGACTCCAAATAGAGACCTCCATGGGTTAATACATTTTTGTTTTGTTAATTTTTGTGTGATTTTGTTGTCAGCACATTCAACTATGTAAAGAACAAAGTATTTAATAAGACTATTTCATTCATTCAGATTTAGGATGTGTTGCTTAAGTGTTCCCTTTATTTATTTGAGCAGTATATATACAGTATATTTGGGTCTGCTTAAAACATTGTATCTGTTCATTCAGAGTGATGTGTTCATCACACCATTAACTTCTATACATGAAATAACCGGAATACCAACAATTTTATGTTATTGTATTTATACCTAGAATACAATGTTCCTTATTGGTCACATAACATTTAGCACTCAAAAAATAAATAAATAGGTAAATAGTTAATAGTCGTTAATTGGTTATTTATAAAATATTTAGTCATTACTAAATATAATATAATGTAATATATTATCTCATCTCATCTCATCTCATCTCATCTTCTACCGCTTATCCGGAACCGGTTCGCGGGGGCAGCAGTCTAAGCTGGGATGCCCAGACTTCCCTCTCCCCAGACACTTCCTCCAGCTCTTCCGGGGGAATTTCCCAGGCCAGCCGAGAGACATAGTCCCTCCAGCGTGTCCTAGGTCTTCCGCGGGGCCTCCTCCCGGTTGGACATGCCCGGAACACCTTCCACAGGGTGGCGTCCAGGAGGCATCTGGAACAGATGCCTGAGCCACCTCAGCTGACTCCTCTCGTTGTGGAGGAGCAGCGGCTCTACTCTGAGCTTCTCTGGAGTGACCAAGCTCCTCACCCTATCTCTAAGGGAGCGCCCAGCCACCCTACGGAGGAAACTCATTTCGGCCGCCTGCATCCGGGATCTTGTCCTTTCGGTCATGACCCAAAGCTCATGACCATAGGTGAGGGTAGGAACATAGATCGACTGGTAAATAGAGAGCTTCGCCTTGCATATCAGCTCTTTCTTCACCACAACAGACCGGTATATCGACCTCATCACTGCAGAGGATACACCGATCCGCCTGTCGATCTTCCGCTCCTACCCTCACTCATGGTCTTGACCCAAAGCTCATGACCATAGGTGAGGGTAGGAATGTAGATCGACAGGTAAATAGAGAGCTTTGCCTTGCAGCTCAGCTCTTTCTTCACCGCAGCAGACCAGTATATCGACCTCATCACTGCAGAGGATACACCGAACTCACTGTTGATTTCCCACTCCGTCCTTCCCTCACTTGTGAACAAGACCCCAAGATACTTAAACTCCTCCACTTGAGGCAGGAGCTCTCCACCAACCTGAAGGGGGCAAGCCACCCTTTTCCGGCTGAGAACCATGGCCTTGGACTTGGAGGTGTTGATTCTCATCCCCGCCGCTTCACACTCGCCTGCAAACCGTCCCAGTGCACGCTGAAGGTCCTGATTTGATGAAGCCAACAGGACAACATCATCTGCAAAAAGCAGAGACGAAAACCTGTGGTCCCCAAACCAGACTCCCTCCGGCCCGCGACTGTTCCTAGAAATCCTGTCCATATAAATAATGAACAGGACCGGTGACAAAGGGCAGCCCTGCCGAAGTCCATCAGAACATGTCTGACTTACTGCCAGCAAAGTGAACCAAACTCCTGCTCCAGTCATATAGGGACCGGACAGCCCTTAGCGGAGGGCCCCGGATGCCATACTCCTGGAGCACCCCCCACAGGTCGCCATGAGGGACACAGTCGAAATGCCTTCTCCAGATCCACAAAGCACATGTGGACTGGTTGGGTAAACTCGGACTCACTGTCTCCAACCTCCCTCGGGATCTGGTTGAATCTCTGCCGGAGGTGGGAGTTGAAGATCTCTCTGACCGGAGACTCTGCCAAATGTTCCCAGCAGACCCTAACAGTACGTTTGGGTCTGCCAAGTCTGTCCAACTTCCTCCCCCGCCATCGGATCCAACTCACCACCAGGTGGTGATCAATTGACAGCTCCGCCCCTCTCTTTACCCGAGTGTCCAAGACATATGGCTGGAGGTCAGATGAAACAACCACAAAGTCGATCATCGACCTCTGACCTAGGGCATCTTGGTGCCACGTGCACTGATGGACACCCTTGTGCTTGAACATGGTGTTCGTTATTGACAAATTGTGACTAGCACAGAAGTCCAATAACAGAACACCACTCGAGTTCAGGTCGGGGGGCCGTTCCTCCCAATCATCCCTCTCCAGGTGACACTGTCACTGCCCACATGAGCGTTGAAGTCCCCCAGTAGAACGACGGAGCCCCCGGTCGGAGCACTTTCCAGCACCCCTCCCAGAGATGCCAAGAAGGTCGGGTACTCTACACTGCCATTTGGCACATAAGCGCAAATAACAGTGAGAGACCTATCCCCGACCCGAAGGCGCAGGGATACAACCCTCTTGTTCACCGGGGTGAACTCCAACACATGGTTGCTGAGCTGGGGGGCTATGAGCAAGCCCACACCAGCCCGTCGCCTCTCACTGCGGACAACTCCAGAGTAGTAGAGAGTCTACTACTCTGGAGTAGACTTTTAAATTTCCTCATAAGGGGGTTTTGAACTACTCTTTGTCTGGCCCGTCACCCAGGACCTGTTTACTTTGGGAGACCCTACCAGGGGCAGAAAGCCCCAGACAACATAGCTCCTAGGATCATTCAGACATGCAAACCCCTCCACCACGATAAGGTGGTGGTTCACGGAGAGGGTAATATATTATAACTGTTTAAAAAGTTATAAGTCTGTATATAAATCTTAAAAATCATAAAAAGATGAATAGATCCCCAACCCTCGTAGTCTCCTGAACTTGGAGGATGTGCACCAGATGTTGGGATGACTGTTGGACATATAGTATAATACTAGGAGCCTGATCTTTGTGTATTTTTTTCTGTCAGGCATGTTGGACATGTAGGCTGGGATCCTAACACAGGATTTGATGTAAGGTTTTATAAATCTTTATTTTTTTTTTTGTTGTCCATGAGTCATTATATTAATGTTCTACTTTCTGCAGTAAACTTTTATACTGACTGGGTAGCTGTTCAGGAGATGTGAAGTTCCATAAACACATAATCAGACACATAAAACAGTTCAACTTTAGCTAACATGTTAACAAAATAGATGAATAAACTACATGGAAATGAATTCCTAGCTTTAAAGGTCATGATCAAATTCATTTTGATGTTTTTTTGTTTTTTTTTTCTCAATCTTTTTATTGAGGAAGTATCACAAACAGTCATGTACAAACAGTTTACAGGTATTCCCCTTAAATTTTTGTTATTTTAAAACACAATAAAACAGTAAGTAAAGAAAAAAGGCATATACGGGAGACAGAAAACACACAATAAAATTAAAAAATAATAATAAATAAATAAAATATATATTTTTTTTTATTTAAAAAAAGAAATAAATAAAGAAACGTACAAATGGGGGGAGGCAGAATCAATCACATGGTAGAGTTTGTAGCGATTTAAAATAGTCCATGAAAGAGCACCATTTATGGTGAAATTTTTCAGAGTTACCCCTGGATGAAAACTTTATCTTTTCCAGTTTAAGCAATGACATCACATTCTGGAGCCACACAGAAACTGAAGGTGCTTTATGCCTCTTTTCCACCAAAAAGAACCGAGTGCTGGTTCAGAGCTAGCGCTGGTGCTGGTTCAAAGTTGGTTCCACTGGCGAACCTCCTAAGAACCAGTTTGCCTTTCCACCGGCTAAAGAGCCATCATAGCGCCGAGTGTGACGTCACTGTATACATCTCACGTGTCCCAGCAACTTTAGCGCAGCAGCGGCAAACAGAAATACATGAACAATGGCGGATGTTGCTTTACTGTTAATGCTCATGGCTTTGCGAACATACATTGGCATCCAAACGCAGCGAATCCAACGTGTACATGCAGCTCCATGTAATCTGTATAAACGGAGGTAATCGATAAAGTACATAACGTTATTTTATCATTAACACAGAAAAAAGTTAGCCTTAGCATGTAGCTACTTACTATCATGTGTGATGATAATGTATCATATCGCGGTAAAGTAAAAAAGTATTAAACATTAGTATACTTAAGGTACATTATCAAATGCGCTAACAGTAGCCCCACCCACAGCCCCGCCCACAGCCCCTGACACAAGCGGTTCTTAAGTCTAGACCAGCAACGTTTTGGTGCTACTTAAGAACAACTTTTCCTGGTTCAGAGCCGGTGCTTTGGCTGTCGAAAAAGAAAGAACTGGTTCTAAATTAGGCTCTGGCTCCAAACCAGCACTCGAACTGCCTCGGTGGAAAAGGGGCAGAGGCTTTCCAGAGAAGTAAAATGAACCGTCTAGCCACAAGTGATGTAAATGTCAATATATCAGCCTGAGCAGGGTCAGTTAACACAGAGTTAAACGGGAGTCCAAATACAGCTAAGAAGGGATCGATATGAACCTGAATTCTAAGAACTTTGAGAGAATCGTGGAATACTGGCTCCAGAAGTTGTGAAGTCTAGGGCAGGAGAAAAACGTGTTACATGAGGTACCGTGACACCGCTCACATTGATCGGTTATCTGTGGATAAATTTCGGATAAACGAGACCTTGAATAATGAACCCTGTATAATACCTTAAACTGAATTAGTTGCAACCTTGCACAGGATGTGCTGGAGCGAATACATGATAATGCCTTTTCCCATCGCTGATCTGAAAAAAGTTATTCCTAGCTCTTGTTCCCAAGACCTATGAATTTTAGCTGTTGAATAGGTGTCTAAATCCATTAACTGTTTATATATTATTGATATAATAGATTTCTTGTTGGGCTTAAGAGACAGCAGCTCTTCCCAAAGTTGAGTATTAGGAAGTGAAGGATGGGAAGGGAAGAAAGACGAAGCACAGTGCCAAACCCGAAAGTAGCGAAATAAATGAGCAGCCGGGAGATTCATTTCAGAGAACAGAGTGGAAAAACTTGAGAAAATCTTTATACAGGTCCTTAAAACTTTTAATGCCACAGTTTTCCCACTGTATATATACAGCATCAGTCAGGCCAGGGGGAAATAAGTGATTTTTCGTTATAGGCATTGTGGTTGAGGCTGAAGCAAACTTGTAATTATTCCTGAATTGTGACCAGATTTTAATACTGGACTGAACCACAGGATTCTTTGTGAAAAAAGATGGGTTAATTGGGAGGGAAGATGTCAGTAAAGCATTTAAAAAAGAGGAGATACAGGACTGGTCCTCAAGCCTACACCATAGCAGTTCTTGTGACTGAAGCCAGTAAGTCAATTTGTGAATGTGAGCCGACCAATAATGCAACAAAAAATTAGGTAAAGCCAGACCGCCACTAAACGTAAATCTCTGCAAAAGTGATTTCCTCACCCTGGGATTTTTACCTCCCCACAAAAAAAGAGGTAATAAGTTGGTTCAGTGTTTTGAAAAAATTTTTGGGCAAAAATACAGGGATACACTGAAACAGAAAAAGTAGCCGAGGCAAAATGTTCATTTTAATGGCGTTAATACGACCAATTAGAGACAAAGGAAGGGAACTCCACCTTTGAAAATCCGACTTGATCTGGCTAAGCAATGGGGAGAAATTAGCCGAATATAAGGAAGGCAGAGTCCGGGTCACGTTGACTACTAAATATTTGAAACCTGAAGGACTGAAATTGAAAGAATGTCAGACTGTTTCAGTGTAAGAGCCAGAGAATTTATAGGATAGCATTCACTTTTAAGTATGTTCATTTTATAACCTGAAAAAGAGCCAAATCTCTTCAACAAAGATAAAATTGGTGGAACACTTGCCAAAGGATCAGAAACATATAGAAGGAGATCATCTGCATACAATAACAATTTCAGACCAATATTATAGCGGGATACTCCGTGAAATGAAGTGAGTGATTGCAAAGCTAACAACAAGGGTTCAATGGCCAAAGCAAAAAGTAAGGGAGACAGGGGTCAGCCCTGTCTAGTGTCACGTGACAAAGTAAAATAGTCGGAAGAAATCTCATTTGTGTGGATGCTAGCCTGAGGGGAATTGTACAACAATCAAATCCATGAAATAAATCTGTCCCCATAGCCAAACTTATTTAGGACGGCAAAAAGATAGACCCACTCCACCCGATCGAAAGCTTTCTCGGCATCAAGCGAGATGACTACTTCTGGACTAGTTAAAGAGTGATTAGACAGAATGACATTCAAAAGTGTGCGGACGTTAAAAAATAACTGCTGTCCTTTAATGAAGCCATTCTGTTCCTCTGAAATAATAGAAGGAAGGATTTTTTCAAGGCGTCTCGCTAATACCTTGACCAAGATTTTTACATCTACGTTGAGAAGGGATATAGGTCTATATGAGGCACAAGATGTAGGATCCTTATCCTTCTTTAAGAGAAGCATGATTCATTGTATACTAAAAGAAGAAGTGGAGCTAAACGGTCTATAGATTTCTTGAAAAATTCAACAGGGAACCCCTCTGGGCCTGGTGCCTTACCATTATGCATAGCTTTAATAGCATGCATAACCTCTTCTAATGTTAGGGGCGCATCTAATTGTTCAGCCATGGTGGGGTCAACAGTAGGCACTGCCAAATCTTTGAGAAAAGAAGCCAAATCAGAATAATGCTGATTATCCAGCTACAGATTCAGACTTATACAGAGATAAATAATAAGTTTTAAATACATTATTTATTTCCTTAGGCTAAGAAACCATTTTGCCAGCCTTGTCTTTAATTTGAGGTATCAAACAGGAAGCAGACTGGCGCTTTAACTGGTGGGCCAAGAGCCTACTAGATTTATCACCTTGCTCATAATAAATTGCGCGGGAACGCAACAGGAGATGCTCAGCTTCAGTTGTTGAAAGCAAGTCAAATTCAGTCTGTACTGTAGCTCAAGTCGTTTCTTTTGAATGCTGGGAGTTGGATTGGCAGCCATTTGCTTGTCTAAATCATAAATGTTTGTAGTCAAATCCTGAAGCTTAGCTTTCGGTCTTTATTGGAATTGACAGAATACGAAATAATTTGTCCGCACATATACGCTTTAAGAGATTCCCACTACAATGAAGATGAGGCAGAATCACTCCTATTGAAGACTATATATTCATCTATTGCAGACAAGGTAAAAACATTAAATGCCTCGTCTGACAACAACAAAGAATTGAACCTCCAGGGTGAGGAAAAACGCGGCTGGCGCACAAATTTGATATTAACACTAAGTGGTGCATGGTCAGAAATAACAGTTGCATGATAATCAGACACTGTGACTTTAGGGATTAGGGAATTGTCAATAAAAAAATAATCAATACATGAAAAAGACTGGTGCACCTGAGAGTAAAAGGAATATGTCCTGGCACTATGGTTATAAAATCTCCAAGGGTCTACAAACCCATTTTTACTCATAAAATCCAAAATGGATTTGGACATAGAAGACTGCGTCAGGGTTCGAAGGTTTGAACGATCTAAGGCGGGGTCAATAACACAATTCATATCACCAGCCAGTATTAAAAGATGGGTGTCAAGGAAAGGATGGATACTCTACAACTTGTCTGTAAAACCCGGATTATCAAAATTCGTGTCATGATTCAGCCCGGACTTTTGGCCATGTGCTTTTGTTGTTCTTCGTCACGTGTCTGCCCCGCCTTTGTCTGCTCCTCCCTGTCACCACACCTGCTCCTTATTGTCATCATTGTCTGTATTGTATTTAAGTTAGCCGCGTTGCTGAGTGCAGCGCGGATCATTAGTTACGTTTCCCCTCGTCATGTCTAGTCCTTGTTAAATGTTGTCATTCGTATTGTTTCAGTTATTGTCATTTCTGTCTATGTCTTATTTGTTTATTAAACCCCCCTCTTTTGAAGCTATCCTGCGTACGGGTCTGTCTCCTTCCGTCCCCGAATGTGACAGAATGATCCGCCTTAAAACCCAGCAGACCCAGCAGGATAGCTTCCAGCTCGGACCGGCTTTTTATCCTCCTCTTCCCCTGGACTGTTCCGCCAGTCCTTTTTTCTTTTTTCGGTGACATCGCTCCGCCCTTTTTCCGGTGAGGGACGCCGCTCCACTTTCGGTTCTGTCCGAAGCGGTCGTCGCCTCACTTCCTTCGCGGAGGATGTCACCAAACTGTTTTTGCTCCTTTTTTGTTTTTTGGTGCCCTGCGGCATCGCCCCGCCTTTTTTTTCAGTGAAGGACGTCGCTCCAGTTCCGGTTCCGTCCGAGGAGGGCGTCGCTTCACTTCTTCCGCGGGGGGTGCTGCAGGCCCAGGGCGATGGACCTTCCCACCCTCCCACCCTTGGTCATCAGGACGTGAGCTGGCTGCAGTGTGTCGGGGTTGCGTTCGGCCCTTCAGCTCGGCTGTGGATATCGCTCGGCCCTTCAGCTCGGCTGTGACGTCATTCGGCCCTTCAGCTCGGCTGAGGATATCGCTCGGCCCTTCAGCTCGGCCATGGAAGTCGCGTGGCCCTTCTGCTCGGCTGAGGACGTCGCTCGGCCCTTCTGCTCGGCTGTGGACGTCGTTCGGCCCCTCTGCTCGGCTGAGGACGTCGCTCGGCCCTCGCTGCTGTGCCGCCGTGAGCCTTGCTCCCCCCACCGGCCTCGCCGGGTGCCTTGCTCCCCCCACCGGCCTCGCCGTGTGCCTTGCTCCCCCACCGGCCTCGCCGTGTGCCTTACTCCCCCCATTGGCCTTCGCCGTGTTCCTCGTTCCCCCATCTGCCTTCGCTGTGTTCCTCGTTCCCCCATCTGCCTTCGCCGTGTTCCTTGCTCCCCCCATCTGTCTTCGCCATGTGCCTCGCCCCCCCTCCTGGACTCTGCCAGGGTTTGGCGCTTCGGGAGCCGCGCCTTGGAGGGGGGGTTCTGTCATGATTCAGCCCGGACTTTTGGCCATGTGCTTTTGTTGTTCTTCGTCACGTGTCTGCCCCGCCTTTGTCTGCTCCTCCCTGTCACCACACCTGCTCCTTATTGTCATCATTGTCTGTATTGTATTTAAGTTAGCCGCGTTGCTGAGTGCAGCGCGGATCATTAGTTACGTTTCCCCTCGTCATGTCTAGTCCTTGTTAAATGTTGTCATTCGTATTGTTTCAGTTATTGTCATTTCTGTCTATGTCTTATTTGTTTATTAAACCCCCCTCTTTTGAAGCTATCCTGCGTACGGGTCTGTCTCCTTCCGTCCCCGAATGTGACAATTCGGAGCATATACATTGACCATTGAATACAGGGTTATTACAAAGAGTGCCAACAACTATTAGATATCTCCCATTCTTGTCAGCCACTATCTTTGAAGGAGTAAACTGAACTCTTTTATTGATCAGAATAGCCACCCCTCTGGCTCTAGAATTAAACGTCGAGTGAAACACGTTTCCCACCCATGGACATCCGAGTCTAACATGGTCCCTGTCCTGCAAATGGGTCTCCTGCAGAAATATTACATCACTCTTCAGGCTCTTTAAGTGTGAAAATATTTTGCACCGTTTAGTGGGGCTATTCAAGCCTTTCACATTCCAACTCAAAAATCGAATACCAGTCGAATCACCACACTTTTGACCTTGAGTGCTGGCCATAGCTAACAGACTTTAGTTTGGAAGTAGGCTACACATTTAAACAGGTCATTAATCCCACCCTCATAAAAAGAAAAGGGAAAAAAGCACACGCACAGGCGCTGAGTTAAATAAAACAGAAAGTTATAATTACACTCACTCTGTTGGGCCAACCAAATTTGCAAATAAACAATATGCAACCCTCATATAATCAGTCTATTTTGTAATTTTGCTAATAAACGCCTTAGCTACAGCTGGTGAAGCGAAGTTGCACTGCGCTCCCTTGTATGTGATGCGTAACTTGGCTGGATGGAGGATGCCGAACCGGACTCCTTCGATGTCCCGTAGCTCGCGTCGAACCTCATTAAAAGCCGTGCGGGCTCGTGCTGTTTTAGCGGTGTAGTCAGGGAAGACGGAGATGGTCATGTTGTGTAGTTTAATCCGCTGTAGCTCCCAGGCTTTCTTGAGGATATTCGCACAGTCTGTATAATAGTGGAGCCTTGCTACTATCGCGTGCAGACGTTCGCCGGCTTGGGTTTGGGAGCCAGGGTCCGGTGAGCACGATCCACAAGCGGTTCCTTCTCAAGTGTGAATGCCTCCATCAAGAGTTTTGACACATACTCTGTGGATAAATTATTTGGAGTATCCTCCAGCACACCGACAATACGAATATTGTTGCGGTGTGACCTAGATTCCAAATCATCACATTTGCTCTCCAATTTAACCAGTTCTCCAGACATGTACTCCACCTTAGCACGGAGAGTGGCTATGTCATCGATGCAAGTGGAGAGGGACTGCTCCATCTCTGACACGGTGTCTTTGAGTCCGGTATAGCTTTGCTGCATAGCGAAAATATTGGAGGAAAGATCGGTTTTCAGTGCTAGCAGCTCAGATTTAATCGAGGAGAGGTTGTCACCTAACGCTGCATGAAGTTCAGCTTTAAATATTGCTGGAATTTCTTCACGAAGGGTGCAGAGAAGTTTAGTCCTAAGAGCAGTAACATTGGCATCGCCCGGCGTGGCCTCTAGCGACGGCGAGGTTTTACCACGAGGCGGGGATGCAGCGTTGGCAACAGGCCGCAGGTGAGGCTGAGAGGCGTTTGTGCTTTTATTGACCTTGCGTGGCATTGTAGTCGCCGAAAATCTAAATAATTCTTGTTCAAAACAAAGGTTTACAAAAACTTATAAGCTACCAAAAGTGTGCAAATCGTGCCTAAAAATAATGGAGAAACAAACTCTGTAGGAGCGAAGCTCGATGCGACCTACTCCATGCTTAGCTAAGCCGGAAGTCCCCCATTTTGATGTTTTAAAATGTCTTTTGCTTAAGAAGGTGACATAACTGTTTACTTGGATCCATAGTCAGCTCATGAATTGGCTAAAATGTCAATCGATATTGTAGTCACATTGAAAAGGGGTCTAAAATCCAGTTGCTTCAGGAGATCTGAGGTTTTATTGATGAATAATCACAATCACAATACCTTCTTCTGAGGTAAAGACATGCAAACATAATGACACAAGGTAGAACCCAGGGAAGTAGTGAGCAGTTATAACGAGCTGAATTTACTCGCTGATTTCAAGGTTTTTGAAACAAACGTTTCTCGTCTCGTTTCTTTTTTTAACGTGTCTGAGAGCTGATGTTACTCTAACTATGATAAAATGATTAGCATTGGATGTTCAGACTTTTATTTACATATCTGAAAGGTAACTATTTACACACTTGATGTCCTGCAGTGTGTGTGTGTGTGTGTGTGTGTGTGTGTGTTATTCCTGTAATTTTACTACATATATAAAGTATATGGATGTCATATAGTATGTTGTGTATGATGCCAGGGAATGCAAACTGATAGATTTTAAATTAGTTGAGTTTTTTTTCCCCTCACTCCCAATTATTTGCTTTCTTGTACATTCCCAGGTTAATAATCTAGACCCAGAACTGAAGAACCTGTTTGACATGTGCGGTATTTCTGAAGTCCAACTAAAGGACAAGGAAACGTCAAAAGCTATATATGATTTTATTGAGAAAAAAGGAGGATTGGAGGCTGTAAAGAACGAGTTTCGTAGACAAGGTAAGAGTGTGTCTATATCTTTGTGTGCCTTTTAAGCATAAAATTCTATACTTTTACTTAATATAATGGTACTTTTCAGATCCTTAATGGTAACAGTATGGTAGAGATTATATAGGAGGGTTATATTTTGTTTGCTAAACTGTTTTGCTCTTATCTCCAAATCCACTTGATTTTCATTGATAATTTTTGTGTGATTTTGTTGTCAGCACATTCAACTATGTAAAGAACAAAGTATTTAATAAGACTATTTCATTCATTCAGATTTAGGCTGTGTTGCTTAAGTGTTCCCTTAATTTTTTGAGCAGTATATACAGTATATATATTTTTATATATATCGCACTCAAGAGTCATGAACGAGGACAAGGCCATGTAAAAATTGCTACACAAATGAAAAAGGAGACAAAAATTCACATTTTCTCAGGGAAATGACTTCTGAAGACAGAGGACAGGAAATTTGCAGACAATCTAGCAAAGACCTACAAGCAACCACTGTAGATGTTGCAAGTGGCAATCAGGAAAGCACAGCTTTTCAAGTATCCAATACAAATGAAGAGGCAACATGCTCAGGCCCACAAAGCAACTCAACACCGTCAAAGTTCTTTTCCAGCCAAGCTGTGCTTGAAGCCGAGATTCATTGGGTAATCAAAATGGTCAGGTCACACCACTCATTCAACTCCAGCTCTGATGTGTCAGTCATTTTTAATCAAATGTTCCCAGACCGTGGTATTGCCAAACGGTTTTCATGTGGCGCAACAAAATCTGCTTACCTTTTATAATTTGGATTGTGCCCATATTTCAAAGAGAAGTTGATCAAAGATGTCAGGAAGGCAAAATGCTATGTAGTGTCATTTGACGAATGCTTGAATAAAGTGACAGATGGAGCAGATGGATATAATTGTCCGTTACTGCTGTGATCGTGAAGAGAAAGTAGTAGAAAGTAGAGAGAGTTTATGGGACCTACTCAGGCAGAGAAGCTTTTGGAGAAAATTAAGAAAACCCTCTCACCACTTGATACCAATAAACTCCTACAAATCTCAATGGATGGCCCTATGGTCAATTGGAAATTCCTAAAGATGTTACAAGAAGACAAAAGACAATCAGACCCTTCTGCATCAAAGTTGCTGCATTTGGGAAGCTGTGCTTTGCATGTTGTGCATGGAAGCTTTCAAGCTGAAGAGAAAGAAACAGGTTGGAAGGGGGGGATGTACTGAGGGCTCTTTGGCAGTTGTTTCATGACTAAAACATGAGCATTTCCTTTAAAGTTCTGTGCTCATCGAAGGGGTAGAAGACATGGCAGTTGCAAAGAGAGCAATCGAAATTTGGCCCGCAGTGCAGATGTACATCAACAACCATAGGAAACTTCTGAAAAGTAAAGTTCCATCATCAGCATCATACTGCACAGTAAAGGAGGCTACTGCAGACCATCTTTTTTGTAGCTAAGCTCCATTTTTTTTGCATTTGTTGCTAGACAGCTGAAGCCATTTTTGGAAAAATTCCAGACAGACGCTCCAATGGTTCCTTTTTCAGCAAAGGAGCTCCAGTCAACCACGAGAGGCTTGCTATCAAGCTATATCAAAAGGAAGAACTGGAAAAGTTAAAGACACCTCTCCAACTGCTAAAACTAGATCCACAAGACAAAGCAAACCACGTACCACTTAAACAGCGTTGACACTGGATTTGGTACGAAGCAAAAGAAAAGGCATCTGAAAACATCCAGGACCATCCTCTAAAAATTCAGCAGTTTAAGAAAGATCTTCCTTTCCATGACTTGCAAGAAAATGATGGAGAGAAGTTCCTTAATGTTCCAAATGGAGAAAGTTTCAGAAACTCTTACAAAATTTGCTTAATGCTGGTTGGTACACTGCACCTCAATGTGATGAGATTCTTGCACAGTACAAAACATTTTCAATAGACATCAACACACACCATAAAGCAGAATTCCAACATTTTGCTTACACTTCCAGGCTGGGCAAGTTTCTTGGAAATCTTATCAGTGGCAGACCAGAATATACAGCCTTGTGGGACCTGATTAAACATCTGCTCACACTATCTCATGGACAAGGGGCAGTGGAACGAGGATACTCTATCAACAAAGATATGCTTGTTGAAAACCTTAAAGAGAGGTCTCTGGTAGCACTGCGCATGGTCCAGGATGCAGTGGCTGAACACCCACTGGATGAAGTCCTGCCAAGAGATCTCATACTACACTGCAAAGGAGCAAGGATGAGATATGTACAGTACTTGGAGGATGAAAAGAAAAAGAAAGTTGAAACTGCCAATGAGAGGAAAAGAAAAGACCTGCAGCAAGAAATTGCAAATGTCAATGCAAAAAGACAAAAAATAATGCTTAGCATAGAAACCATGCAAAAAGAGGCAGATGAAATGGCAATCAGGGCAGAGACAAAGCATGACTTCACCTTACTGTCAAAATCAAATGCCTATCGAAAAAGTGTCACAGAGAAAAGTGAGGAGTTAGCAGCTCTAGAACAAAGTTTGGAAAACATGCAAGAGAGTTTGAAGCAACTACACTAAAAAGTTCAAAAGAATACTGTTCATTGGAGCTTAATGCAGTGAATGTTTTGGACAGACAATTAAATGTTGTTTATTCCTTATGGGAATGCTTCTGCAGTTCTTTTTCATAATGCGTTTTTTTTTTTTTTTTGAGAATGCAGTTGGGGGAAGAAGGAAGGGAAAGTTTAACAAGAAGGGCCTTGGTAGTTGTGTTCATTATAACAAATGTGTTCATTATAATAATGTGTTCATTATAATAAAGTGAAGAGTTTAACTTCAGAAGCTCTGTGAATGTGTATCTGGTGTTTTTCTAATTTTATAGTTAAGTAATAGCCATAAAGTGTACGTTGTTTTTAAGACTTCTGGAGAGAAGAACATATTACTTTAGGCCGTGAATCTGTGATCCTTGTCTTTTTTTCTTAAATTTGAAATGTCCTGGAAAAGTCCTGGTAAATGATCTCTGAAAAAGAGTGGGAACCCTGGTAGTGTGTGAGTGCGTGAGTGAATGAGAGTGTATGTGTGCCCTGCGATGGGTTGGCACTCCGTCCAGGGTGTATCCTGCCTTGATGCCTGATGACGCCTGAGATAAGCACAGGCGCCCCGTGACCCGAGAAGTTCGGATAAGCGGTAGAAAATGAATGAATGAATGAATATTATAACTGTTTTAAAAGTTATAAACTGTAAAGTCTGTATATAAATCTTAAAAATCTTAAAAAGATGAATAGATCCCCAACCCTCAAAGTCTCCTGAACTTGGAGGATGTGCACCAGATGTTGGGATGACTGTTGGACATCAGTGTTGTATAAAGTACTAGAAAACAATACTTGAGTAACACAAGTATCGTACTAGAAAAAGACTTTCGTAGATGTGAAAGTTGCCTTTTAGAATATTACTCAAGTAAAAGTCTTAAAATATCTGATATTTACTGTACTTAAGTATCAAAAGTACTTTTCTGATATTTAATGTACTTAAGTATTTGAAGTAAAAGTAAAAAGTAAAATTTCAGTTATTTTTAGGCATAAGAGTCGCTTCATCCGGTAGGAATCTTTCATTCCAATGTACAGAAACATTTCTTGCAAATACGGCCACGGGTGTATAACGTTATCTTCTTGCACCCTGAGCAGTGATTCGCCAAACCTCCCTTATTGCAGTCGCACACATTTCTGCTGATTTTATTTTGTAGTAAAGAGTAACGAAGATGCTTAGCGGAAATATAGCGGAGTAAAAGTATACATTTTATCTAGGAAATGTAGTGGAGTAAAAGTGAAAGTTGACATAAATTTAAATAGCGAAGTAAAGTACAGATACGTGAAATTTCTACTTAAGTACAGTAACGAAGTATTTGTACTCTGTTACATTACAACACTGAGTATAATACTAGGAGCCTGATCTTTGTGTATTTTTTTCTGTCAGGCATGTTGGACATGAAGGCTGGGATCCTAACACAGGATTTGATGTAAGTATTTATAAATCTTTATTTTTATTTTTTTTGTCCATGAGTCATTATATTAATGTTCTATTTTCTTCAGTAAACTTTTATACTGACTGGGTAGCTGTTCAGGAGATGTGAAGTTCCATAAACACATAATCAGACACATAAAATAGTTATAACTTTATTTTAATACTGTCTCTCTTATGTTTTTTGTGTTTTTTCTATACCTCTAATTTATTTCTGTGTACAGTGAGTTCATTAGCATTTGATCCTCCAGTCTAACTAAAACAATTTTTCCACAGATGATGATGATGACAATGACGACTTTGAGGACGAGGAAGAGTGGGAAGAATAACAGCCCTTTCTCCCTTCAGCTGAACACACTAAAGTGACACTAAACTGTTTTCTGTCTCTAATTTGTACTTTGTTTGCCGTGTAAATAATTCACTTTACTTTTCTCTTCATCTGAACTTGAACTTGCATCTGAAAAGGCTTGCCGTGTTTTATTTTACTCAATGTTTCTTTTTCTTTGTTTCGTTTCCTTTCTGGTTTTTTCTTTTGCTCCATATTTTACAGACAAGAAGTCAATGGAAAAATGGAACAGTGTTTCCAGCTTCTACTAGACACATAAACACTATTTTCATACAGCGTTCTTTTGTACCTCACATTTTCTATATACAGATTCTAGTGTGGTGTCATTATTTCGTAAAAGTTTGAATTGTATATTTTTACATACATTAAAGAGGAAATCTATTATGTGAACCAAGAGAAATATCAGAGATATGCAAAATAACATTATCATGCTTGAGGATCTATTGCACCATCAGTTGCTATAGCAATTGTACTTTATGGTTCTGGTTCTCTTTCCTTTTTTTTTAATTGACCTGAGACCCAGTTATATTTTATTTCTGATATTCTGAGAATTGTTGGTTTATTTTAGTCAACTCGGTAAGCGTATATTTAAAAATAAACTAAATGCAAACTCAGCCTTAAAGCTTTCATTTTATCACACTAATGACAGATATGCCGTGATGCTTTACTAATTTCTCATTGAGATCCGTCATTAAACTGACTACAGGCTAAATGCAATCTTTTTACCTTTTGATTTGTCTAAGATTTATGTTTGTATCAGGAAACAGTGGAAATTGGATGTGTTGAGATGAGATATATTAAATTGTGCACTCAGATAAATGTCAATATTTATAGTGTCTGTCAATCTTGATTCCTGTGCTGCTCAAGAATCCTTCATTTTGTCACATATCCGTTTCCAAGGTTTCTATACACAGGGTTTGGACAATAAAACAGAAACACATTTTTTTACACTGTAAGCATTTATTAGTAGCTTAGGGCCTCCTTTTGCAGCCAATATGACACCAATATATCTTGAGAAAGACAGATGGAATTCCTGTGCAGTGGCCAGAGAGATTTGTATCCATTCCTCTTGCAGAACAGTAGCTGGGTCACTACTTTATAGTGGAGAAATAAGTTTCCTGACGTGTGCGTCTCCAAATTGGCTCAAAAATATTTAAATCTGGTGACTGAGCAGGCCATAGATGATGTTCATCAAGTTGTGGTCCATTATCATCCAGATACATGGCACAACTGATATGATGACGGCGATATGATGGCGGCGTGGCAGTAGCACGCAGCGGCCTCTCCGGATTCAATACGGTGCTATTTAAGTTTTATTTTTTTTATTTTATTTTAAGTTTTTATTAGCCTGACTACTGCTACTACATGGATGCCAGAGACAGCGGTGTTCATGTATACAACCACCAGGACCTAATAAAGTACAGAAATCGTGTAACAAACAACCTGCATGAAGATGTACTGGATAGACTACGTGACCTCGGCTAGGCTTGGCTTAAAACAAACCCTAGCCGCCCGGCTCTGCTGTCCATTCTACTAGCCAACGTTCGCTCCCTGGACAATAAACTGGACTTCATCCGACTCGTGTGTGTGTTTATATCAACACAGAATGGTGCAAGAACTCTGTGCTTATCTCTACTTACTGCTCATCGTCAGTGGAGTTTGTGACTGTTAGATAGCAATTACGTTTGGGCCACATGTGGGTATTATCTGGCACATATGGCCTAGATGTGGCGTGGCTATACAGATACAGTATGGGCCAAATTGTGGCCATATTTGTTTTGCCATAACTTTAAAATCGGCGAGAAATGCTCTCTTGGTTCACAACTCATTTTAAGGTATGTGGCCCAGATAACAACGAACACATGAGAACTATATGTGGTTGAGCTATGGCACACAGTGAGAAACACCGACTTGTGGTAAACATTTGGCTTATACGTGGAAAAACACAGGAATCCTGAAATCAAGTGCGGCAGACATCCGCTGTTCCACACCTCAGGTTGCTATGCATCTTCCCTCCTATTGGTGGAGTGAGACTACGGCGCGAATTCTACTTCTACTGAGGCAGCGGGCAGCATTTCTGCTTTCCTCACGACTGTGTAGGCTACGTTCAGGTAAGTGATTGGCACTTTACAGTCATATCATTGAAATATGCAACATTATGTGTCAATATTGCATGTTATTAAGCGTTTAGTTATTAGTTTAATTGAGGAAGGGGTCAAATTAGCTAATATTTTCCTCAGTTTAACAATACAGTTTAATGTTCGCTAGGGGTCCGCTGGTTTGCCGTTTTAAATTCCGATGTTTTTGGCTATAAATCAACAGCACTTAAGTAAAGTTGGCCACATATTTACAGATTGGAGTTTCCCGAGTCAATAACTCCTGAGCTTAACGCTGTTACTACACAAATAACACCTCTTTTTTATCATAGTAATGTAGAGACGCAGCTACAACCCAATGTTCCTCAAAATCAGCTTTCCTCCGTGGTGGACAAAATACACAAGTCTCTATGTGCGAACCAAGGGACCGTCTGCAAAGGGCAAAACCCGAATAGCGAATACTAAAAACATTTAGTTAAAAAACTTGGGAGAAATGTCTTTTTTTATATATATATATATATATATATATATAATTTTTATGTTTTTTTTTTTTATATGAAAATATTTCCCCCAAAAGTAAAACACATTTCCCCCAAATAAATGTTGTAGTATAACTATCAGGACACCAGTGATGTGTGAGCTGGTGACAGTACAGTGTATTACAGTGATGTGAGCTGGTGACGGTACAGTGTATTACAGTGATGTGAGCTGGTGACAGTACAGTGTATTACAGTGATGTGTGTGAGCTGGTGACAGTACAGTGTATTACAGTGATGTGAGCTGGTGACAGTACAGTGTATTACAGTGATGTGTGAGCTGGTGACGGTACAGTGTATTACAGTGATGTGTGAGCTGGTGACAGTACAGTGTATTACAGTGATGTGTGAGCTGGTGACAGTACAGTGTATTACAGTGATGTGTGAGCTGGTGACAGTACAGTGTATTACAGTGATGTGTGAGCTGGTGACAGTACAGTGTATTACAGTGAAGTTATTCTGTTTTTAGTATTCGCTTTTCGGGATTTGCACTTTGCAGACAGTCCCTTGGAATCTGTCTCATGCACTGAAAGTCATGCATGTCTTTTTTAAAGCAGAATACATCCAATGTTGTAAATTTTAACCGGTTGGTGAAAAAGTATTCTAAAAATGTATGCTAAAAACAAAATCTAAATAATTTGTCATAAGAAATTATGGTATTATTATGGCCCACATATTGAAAAAAATACAATTTGCAATTCCTTTCGTAAATATACTGGAAAATGTTTTTTGGTCAATCAGAGGTGGTTAATTATTGCAATTAAAATATTAAAGGAAATCATTTATATTAAATGATTTTTTCCCCACTATCCTCCAGCTCTAACTTCCAGGTTGTATTGCTGCTAGCATTATTTAAATTCATCTTTATTGCAGGTGCAGTCAGGCAGAATCCCCTTACTGCAAAAACCTCAAATAAAGACATTGAAATCAACATAAATGGTTGCACCTCACTGGAGACCGAGAGGGGGGTAGGAGGGAGCGAATGAAGAAACACGAGGCCCAACAAAACACTGCCGACCCTCATTAGGCACATTAAAACCACATCAAAACGTCCCTGCACATCAAAACTCAATTTCTCAATTCAAGTTCTCTGCACAAGTTACTCTGATTTTTTTGTATTTTTTTTTCTGTGATTTTTATTACTCTGAGTTGAATACATTCTTAAATGTATTCTTATGTTTAGTCTTAAAGCTGTAATTATTTAAACACTTGTTTTGAAGTAAATTGTTTTGAGTACATTTGTTGTTGAGTGTTTCATTTACCTTTAAGTTAATAAGACTTTTACATACTGTCAGCTGCATGTGGTTCACATATGGGCCGTTAGATTTTAACAGAACTCAACCATACTAAAATTTCATATAAGGCTCACATATGAGCCACATTAAATTGTATTATTTGTCTCATGTTTGGTGGAGTTATGGCACTCCTTTGGTTCAGTTCTTTCAAAGAATAGGTGTGCCATATTTGGGCCATATAAATTACATTTGGCTTATGCTTGGTGGACTTATGGCACTGCTTTGGTTCAGTTTTGGCAAAGGAGATGTGGGCCATATCTGGGCCGACAAACACAAACTAATCTGGGCCACAGCTCAACATTACCGGCGCGTATCGTGCAGAGCCATGCCCCCACATCGGCTACTCAGACCACATCTCTGTTATGCTAATTCCAGCATATAGACCACTCGTCAGATGCTCAAAACCGGTTCTGAAGCAAGTGAAAACCTGGCCAGCAGGAGCCACCTCTGCTCTTCAGGACTGCTTTGAGTGCACTGACTGGAACAGCTTCAGAGAGGCTGCAACCAACGGCGACTCCGTCAACTTGGAGGAGTACACGTCTGCTGAGGACTAGAGACCTAGCCTTCAGAACAGGGGACAGGAAAAAAACAGCAAGGGCCAAACTGTCTAGAGCCATCAAAGAGGCAAATCGCGCACATGCCCAGACAATCCACGCCACTTCCAAGGCAGCGGGAACACCCAGCGCATGTGGCAGGGCATACGGGCGATCACGAACTACAAGACAGCTTCACCTGCTTGTGATAGCGACGCCTCCCTCCCAGATGCGCTGAACGACTTCTACACTCGGTTTGAGGTGCAGAACAACGTAGCGGCAAGGAAGACCATCCCCCCCCCCGACGACCAGATACTCTGTCTATCCATGGCCGACGTGAGGAGAACTCTATACAGAGTTAACCCACGGAATCCTGCTGGACCAGATAACATTCCTGGCAGGGTGCAGATGTGCAGATCAAATGTGCAGAACAGCTAGCAGATGTCTTTACTGACATTTTCAACATTTCCCTGAGCAGCGCCGTTGTTCCTATGTGCCTCAAAACTACCACCATCGTTCCTGTCCCAAATAAGTCTACAGTGTCCTGCCTCAATGACTATCGTCCCGTTGCACTCACACCCATAGTTATGAAGTGCTTCAAGAAGCTTGTCATGAGGCACATCAAGACCCAGCTACCACCCTCACTGGACTCCCTACAGTTCAGGTATCGTCCAAACCGCTCCACTGATGATGCCATTGCCACAGCCCTCCACTTAGCCCTCACCCACCTGGACAATGAAGACACTTATGTATGAATGATGTTCATAGACTTTAGTTCAGCATTCAATACAATCATCCCTCAGCACCTGATTGGGAAGCTGAGCCTGCTGGGATTAAACACCTCCCTCTGCGACTGGATCCTGGACTTCCTGACTCGAAGATAAGAGATGAGCCGGATACTCGGCTGAAACGAGTATCTGGTACGGATAAAGCACTTCTGCCGAGTACGAGTATTATACGAGTAATACGAGTCAATATCTGTGCTCGGATTGAATGAAAACCGTCATTGGGTAGCTGATTGTGTCAGCGTTCTGTGATAGGCTAGTCACAGCGCCCCTCCCCTACACACATACAGATGTATTGTGTTGCTGTGTCTAGCTCTGCTCACTCACAGTCACACGCAGAACAGCTCTCTGTCTCTCCCTCAGTCACTCGGGTCCGCGGGTCTTTTCCGTTAACGTTTAGGGTTTCTTCAGCTTTTTACTTCGGGTTGTAACGTTAATAATATGTACTTACTAACCAGTAGAGTTCTGGTAAACGTGGGTTCGTTCAGACGTGGTGCTTGCTTGGTAGAATGCGACTCACATTGCGTCTCTGCCTGTCTGAGATTTTTTTCTCATCACATGCCTGGCATTTCCAAGGCATTTCCAAGCACACAGGTCCGGATTTCATGTACTGAGTCATTTCTGTGTCTCGGGGGCGTGTACGTGATTACTTGTAGCATTCATCGACTCCAGAGGGTTAAGTTGGTTATATCAACATATGTCAAATTAAGTTATGCAATATCGACCCATTTTTTATAAGTTATAAACATTCATCTGAAATACCATTTAAGTTATGCAGTAAAGTTATGCAGTAAATAGCATTTAAACAAAGTAACTGCAAGAAAAAGCTTGTGCTTTGTATTAACCATTTGTTGATTACGTAAAACTTTCCACTTATTGCTGTAAATTTAAGTTGGTTATATCAACATATGTCAAATTAAGTTATGCGATATCGACCCATATTTTATAAGTTATAAACATTCATCTGAAATACCCTTTAAGTTATGCAGTAAATAGCATTTAAACAAAGTACAGTAACTGCAATCACCCCACAACATGGTGAAAACAGGGATTCTTTTGAATCCCTGAGAGGAGATCGATTAGTATTGGGGGTTGTGTCAGTGGTCTATGAAGGCTAAATGTTATGAAGCAGCTAAAATAAAGACTGTGGGGAGACATAAATAATGCAAATTTTATTTTTTATAAATAATACATAATTATTATTTTTTAAATAATTCATATTTTATTTTACACGTGCACACATGGACATGAGGGTGACGTTTTTTTTTTTTTTTAATAAATCAAAATATTATGAGTGTCGGGGCATCTGTATTCGGCCTGAACGTAATGAAACAGCCGTATTGTTTACATGTATTTGGCTGCATGCAGCACTGCGCAGACAAATCAATCTATGACATCAAAGTTCCGCGAGAGCCATTCAAAAGCTTATCACGCTCGCGTTACATTGATCTCATGTGTCAATAGATCTGCACCGAGCAGGTTGCAGTCATCTTACATCAGTCAATACACGAGGGATAGATATAAAAAGGTTTATACTCCCAAACTCAATGGCGTGAGTGAACGGACGAGATGTATTACTAATCCCCCAGCTAACAGTTTTTGGTTCCCAGAACAGATACCCTAACCTTCCCTGCTGGTTCCCCAGGAAAGTTTTCTTAACGTCAATAGAACGTTCCCTCTAGGTTTAGGGAACGTTCCCCTAACCTTGTGCGAACGTTAGGGGAAGGTTGCGCAAACATTCTGCTAACGTTAGCTTAACGTTCCCATAACATTTCCACTAATCTCTCTATTGTGATATGCCTCAATTGCAAATAATCAAACAAAAAATGCTAAATTAGCACATAACTACATAAGAACAACCTCTATATTGCGATATGCTCAATGCAAATAATCAGACTAAAAATCATAAAAAACTCGTCAGCCTACATGAAACACAACTGCCCTCTACAGGTTTTGTATTTCCTGCGCAGAATATTTGACCCCCCTTCGATAGACTGCCCCAGAATGCCGGAAGTCCTTCGCGGCATTCTTCTCTCCGAGACGCGCATTTTTAAAGGCCACATCAGCAGATGTTCCCTTTAAGAATGCGCGTCTTCTACGGCGGCATTCGGCAATTCGTGCCGCAGCGTACCGCAGCTTTCTGCACTTCTGTCCAGGGGGGCTATCTTAGCAATCACCTTAATGTGTTTCGCTTCACAGAATATCCACCAGGTGGCGCATAAGAACACTCACTCACTCACTCACTCACTCATTTTCTACCGCTTATCTGAACTACCATCATCGGGCATCAAGGCAGGATACACCCTGGACGGAGTGCCAACCCATCGCAGGGCACACACACACACTCTCATTCACTCACACAATCACACACTACGGCCAATTTTCCAGAGATGCCAATCAACCTACCATGCATGTCTTTGGACCGGGGGAGGAAACCGGAGTACCCGGAGGAAACCCCCGAGGCACGGGGAGAACATACAAACTCCACACACACAAGGCAGAGGCGGGAATCGAACCCCCAACCCTGGAGGTGTGAAGCGAACGTGCTAACCACTAAGCCCCGCATAAGAACACTGTTTCTCATAAACACTCAAAGGTTTTTTAAGATTGTATAATATGTTTATATTATTAATTTACATTTAAAAATTTTAGATTTTTTTTATTTTACTTCACATTACATCAGAATTGTGAGAAAACATCTACAATAAAATATAATTATAAAGACGTATGAAACACCGTTGGCTATGGGATTTTTTAAATTAACATTTGTTCTTCTTCTTATTATTATTATTATTATAATATGTTGCCTACATTTACTCAAATAATAGCAATGTAAATTAAAGCTGCAAGCAGCATTTCCCGGGGTCAAGCGTTTAAGGCCTTTTAGGGAGTTTATGGCCTTAAAGGACTTTCACATACACAAAGTGACCCGCAAGTTACAGAGGGTGGCACCCGCTCCTAACCTAGTGTCTCTAATACAGAAAAGCTTACCAACGTGTTGCACAATATATGTCATGTGAAGTACTCACCTGTCCAGTTTTCCCCCAAAATAAACAAAGTCTTATCGGTACATACTTGGCAATAAAGACCTTTCTGATTCTGATTCTGATTCTGAGACTTTCCCTTACGAGTCAGCACAAAATTGGGTTTTTGGACTGTCGGTGACGCTAGAG